>NW_027225566.1:11976134-12282952 GCF_038994185.2 Dermacentor albipictus | reverse complement strand
AGAAGAAGCCACAATGGCATTGGACGTGGCCTCAACAAACGCCTCTATATATAAACGAGCGACTCCAAAGCTCCACAATACCCTTTGCACGAGGAATAGTAGCACAAACCTCACTAAAGCTCCTACAGTCACTATACAACAGAGAAGAACCACGCTCAATAGAGTTTATATGGGTCCCGGCTCACGGGGCGAATCCAGGAAACGAAGCAGCCCACGAACATGATCGAAGACTCGTCAGCCGATCGGAGGGCCTCCCGGAACCGGAGACCTCAACCGGGGTCCTGAACCCATGTCAGGGCATAAACCAATATTACCGCCTTATGCCTGTTTCACATGCTGTGACTGGAACGACGAAAATCGGTGCTGTCGCACGCGTCGCAGAGCGATTTTTAGAGGGCCCATTTCACATGATTGCGATTTTAACAATGCGACTGGTGCGATTCCCAGGGTTGCTTACTGCCAGGTTTCATGGCACACGTTGCACAATTATTTTATTGTAATGAATAAAACGTTTAACTTATAATAATGTTGACTTTTCTTTATTAGGAGCAAATAATATGCTTGTTTTGTAATTTAAAAACGTGTTGAAGTTAACATTTGTTTCGGAGTGCGCGACGGCGGTTTCTGTAGTTCAGTGCGACATCGCGCACGTAAACAATGGTAAACAGCTGTTCGCAGGTGGTTCAGCGATTCTTTATTCTATGGTTCAGCGCTGTGTGTTATTTTATCTACCTTCTATGACCGTTTCGTTCTGCCTGCGCTACAACAATATACAAGATGACCTATGGACAAGTTCATATAGCTACCCTCACCGTATATGCAGTATTCGGAATTCGGCTGCCACGAAGTTGTCGTGTCAGCCCAACAAGATCCTCGCGCTACCCGTGCTCGGCGTCAGCTTCTGGAGAAATGATGCGTGTATATTGCCCGTCATTGCGCATATGTGGTGCCTGCTCCTAGCCATATTCTTACGCCAAACGCAACAAGAAGCACCAACCCGAACGCCCGCGTGTGCCCCTGAACGAAGCCTCAAACGATCTGTGTGATTACGACGTGGAATGAAAATTGTGTTGTGAAATTCAACCTTAGCGCTAGCCTGGTTCGTCCATCGCCGCGCTCGCGCTGCGAATGTATATATGGGAGCCTTCTCTAAATATTTCTAAAGGCGCAAAAGCCGACGCATCAAATGTTTCGAGCAGTTACCGTCACTTTTGTAAAAACCTGTACGTTGTAACATAGCATTCTAAAAGACACGCTTCTCGTCCACTTTGTTGTCCCGTGTCTCGCGCTGGTAGTATACTAGGAACTTCTAACAAGAAGACCATATCAATACGCGCTATTCATAACGCAGGATCGTAGGCCCACGGCAGGCGGACTTGCCGTAGAATTTTTCAGCTTTCTGCTCAGCCTCGCACGCCTCTCAAGGTTAGCCTGTTTTGTGGAAATAAATATTATTATTATATTATTAATGTTATTAGATATTATAGCTTCTTCACTGTAATTTATAGCAATCATCCGGATTTCTTAAGCTAGTCATGCATTTAACCTGTATTAGATCAACATTGTTACGACGTGTTTACGGGAGTCATTTAAAACTAGATTGCTCAGCCAGAGAAAGAACAAATGCAAGCCTCAGTGTTTATTCCAATTTGGTATTCCTAAACAGATTGTATTGGCAGAATTTTATGCCTGCTTGCATTTCCTGGAATTCAATGTTCAGAGCTGGAGAAACTTATTCCTTTTCTTGCTGTCGAAAGGCTGCTTCAATGTCGATAGCAAGCTATAATTATTCATTTCGAAAGTGTTAAGCAATGACTATATGTCTAAGCTTATCAATGCATTTTTGTTCTACGAACACAATTAAGTTTTCTCTCTCCCTCTCATTGACAGCCATGGAGTGAAACTGTTCACTTTCATAAGTATCCGGATGCAAACATTCTGGAGTTTGTCCTGAGCATTTATCTGCATCCTATAGTGTGCATGTATGTATCAAGTTTTTGTGTTACAATCGCAGTGATCTACACATATTGTTATATTGCAACAAACAAATTTATTTCACTTTGTTTTCAAATCTACAATGTGGCCATGCAGTAACGACTGCATTAATAAGCAAAGAAGAAAACTGCAGATTCAGTGTACGTGTTGGAATCTATGCGAAGTGAAGTTTTTGTCAAGTGGTCAATTAAATACTGTTAAAGTAACTGCGATATATACAATTTGTCTTATTTTCAACAATCCAACATGTCATCTTTTGCAAGGTTTGCTTATGCACCGCATAGGTCACAACCTTAATGTAATGTAATTTTTATGCATTACACTGTTCACAAACCATACCGAAACGCAAATGGCAGTTAATGTAGATGCACGCTGCGAGACATCAATGCAGTGACGTTTGTTGAGCAAGAAATGATGCGAGGTATATGCAGATAAATGAATGACATGTGCTTATATACATATTTATTTATATACCTCGCAGGCTGCAAGGTTGGAGTATTATGCGAGGGGGAATAGAAAAGTAGCTACAGAAGGAAGAAGGGCACAACATAAAAAAAAACATCAAAAAAAGCAGTGCCAATACATTGCACCAACTAGTCCGTGTTTTACTGGCACAACATTATACAATACTTAACAAACAATAACAGAAAAAGTTACTGCCCGTGCACCCTGTACAGACAGTAAACCAGCAAAGCTGAAATGTGCAGCCCCGGTGTTTATCACTGGGTTAATTTCAATGGTTTATTCAAGTCTTTCTATATTATTGGTTATGTCTGTGTTTCTTAATGAGGTTATGCACATGTTTGGCTTGGGTTTATCACATTGTTTATTTGGAATGCCACACATTGCACTTTGCAAGATCACTATCATGGAAAGTGCAATGAGTGGTTCATTGTGGTATTCCAGCGGGTCCATCAAAGTCTTTCTGAATTATGTTACACACTTGTGTTTTTTAATGCATTAATCATAATGTTTATGACTCAGTTATGCACTGCAGTTACGAAGTGACACACCGGGGCTGCACATTTCATTTAATTAAATACAGGGACACATTTTCGAACCTATTGGGAAGTCGGAGAGAGACTGCTGCACGCGTGCTCTGCTGCTAGAGAGAAACGACGTCACTATCGGTCTAGCCAATGGCCCACCACACCTTTGCTGTGAGATAATAATGACATCATGATCTTGTCTTAACCCCGTCCCCCTCTGTGTCCCTTCCCTGCAATAATACGCAGATAAATGTATGTTTGAAATGCATAGGCATTTCTGTCTACCCAAAAAGAAATGTCGCCGTCCATCATGCAAGACGAATGCAATGGCTCACACCCCCTTAAACAATGGCTCATACCCCTACACTAGGGTTTTTGGGATCGGACCATGAGTGTTTCGCCTAGGCATATACAGCTTCACTGTAAAAAGAATGAACACCTTTCTGCTAGAAACCAAGGCAATCATGAGGTGTATTAATATATGAAAGTTTATTGAACATGCCGAGTAAATGCTGTTCGACAAGCAATAAACCGAATTTACACAAAAAGCAGAAGCAAGATCTGATGTGTGTCCATACAGATTCCAACAGGAAACGCATCCATCTCTGAAAGTGTAACAGTGGCCATGCTGACACAAGATTCTCCCAGTGTGTTTGCATCTACAACATCCATAATTTCTCTAGGCAGCCGATCTCCACAGAATGCTAGCTTCTTCCTCTACAATGCACTCTCCACATCTGAGCGTGCATTGTAGAGGAAGAAGCTAGCATTCTGTGCAGATCAGCTGCCTAGAGAGATTACGCAAGCTGTAGATCTAAAAATGCTGGGTTAATCCTGTCAGCACGGCCTCCGTTAGAAATGGATGCATTTCCTCTTGGGAAACACACATGAATTTTTGATTCTCCTTTTTGTGCGTGTTCAGTCTATTGCTTGTCAGCGAGCATTTACTCGGTGTGTACATTAAACTTTTGGTTGTTAGATCATCTCGGTTTTCTTGTTTGTCCTATGTGTTCTCTGGTGCCATCTGCAGCCAGGCTATTCGTTTTTTTTTTTAGACTGCAACAAGTCACTTTAATGGCCCTCATGATACCTCATAAAATCTTTTATTTGGCCAATGTAGCAAGAATGTACAGTGTGAAGCAGTAAGAACAGGGTATGCTAACTTCTGATTAAAAGGTTTATTGTGAAAATGCAGTGATCTATAAAGGTTACCACAAAGTAGTACAGCAATAAAACCTGATAAAGACTAGTGCTTGATGAAACCAAACATAAAAGCAGGAAAGGGAGAAAATACATATAGATATACAAGTCCAGGGAAAAAAAACATTGTGATCATCAAGTGTGCATGAGGCTACCTTCCAGGAAACTCATTTTTTTCCCAGTGGCATGGAACTGGAAGTATGTGCTTGCATAAACAAGCTGTCAGTCCGTCTATTGGAATAACAACAAAGTTTCTTGAAAGGTGCTGGCATGCAGGATTGGCAATTGTAATGATTTTTTTCTTCTTGCACTTGGAATTTTTCTATATTTTCTTTCTGTAGCATCTTTATTTATGTTTGCCTGTATCAAGCACCAATTTTTATCTATCCTTCAAAGATGTCTTTCTTTTTCTGGGGAAAACTCGGGGAAGGCAGGAGATGGAAATTCAAGACGATGAGCAACATGAGAACAAGGTGAAAGTAGGAGCCAACGTTTTCACACGTGGACCTTGAAGAAGACAAGTCCACTTGTCGAAACGTTGGCTCCTGCTTTCACCTTGTTCTCGTTTTGCTCATCGTCCTTTTTTTTTGTGCTAATTTATATAACTCGCCACATTTTTACAAATGAACCTCAGTTGAAAGTTCGTCCTCATCCATATCTAGTGTCATCCTGTTGATACTGCTTCATGCTATCCACTCTTGCAACATTTGTGTGTGTGTGTGCACACGCGTGGATTTGGATGTGAGATCGGGCCCTTGGGCAGAGGTATCATTCTTCTCCTGTGCAGCCTTATGAATTCATTAACTATACTGCAACAGAAATTCGATGGACAGGAACGAAGTGAACACACCGAGTACTTCTTTCTTGTCTGTTGTCTATCTGTAGCACTTTAGTTAATAGTTCTCAGTTATTATGTCAGGCTTATAAGCCCGCTTGTTTCCTGAAATATCTGCATGGCTATGTATTCTGTAATTTAATTTCTGGCTATGTGCTTGCAAGTCGCGTGTCAATCTCCTGATTTTCCCGACAATCTTGTGTGATGTGCAGGCCCAGACAGTTTCTGGTGAATCCATGCAGGGTGTAATCTGCACTACAAGTGCTGCTTTGATTGCCTTCAGTTCAGCTTTTCTAGGTGTAGGATGACCTGGAATGGTACTCACTTATATGGCGTTTAGTTTTATGTAGTGTCATACTACTGTTACACTGGTATTGCCAGATGAGTGTACTATATGTGCCTTATGTTTGCTTGCATTTTCATGATTAGCAACCTCCTCTGTGTGTTTGGCAGTTGCATATAGTCTCCTGCCCTAATTGTTTGCCCCCATATTCCACGGTATGGGCCTGTTGTGTTTCAAGTTCAGGTACTCCCGAGGTTGTGTTTCTGAAGGGAGGGGTAGTCATCTTTGCATCTCGTATGCTAGCTGGCATAGTATCTTGGGACGAGGTTCTGAGCTCTTGAGACAAAGAATTTGTGCTGCAGGCTGCAACTCTACTCCGTCTAGGAGCTTGTTCGTCAGCTCTTTTTCATAGAGGTCATCAAGCATGGTACAGTTGGAAAGACCTGTTATTACTACCCGATGCCTGTATTCGATGAGTTGTCTTTTTTGTGTGCTGCTGGTAATTCATACCGTGCCATACCTTGGACACAAGCACAGCATCTGCGATTTTCTATAGTATGCACTAGTCCACCCCCATTATTTCGAGATTATTCTGTTCACCAGTTGTGGAAGTTGCGTCCAGGCATTGCATAATTGTTTCACCCACGTGCTGGCTCTGCCGTCACGGGCTTACACTAGCTGAGGATTTGTGGATGTTGACTTGCGGGCATATTTGTCCAGCTATGTGGATCACAATGTGCAATCTTGGGTAGTTCTTGATTCTAGTCTTTCTTTTTTTTCCGACGTCCATATGAGCTGACTTATCAGAAAGCGAGAGGCCAGACTGGCCAAGAAAGTCTGCAGTGTTGTCGAGGGCTTGTTGCATCATTCTTGATTTCTGTATAAGATAGCTTTCCCATGGACTGTAATACACCATAGGCTGTAGTGTTTCTTGTAGTATGCCCGTGTTGTTGGTGTGTGTGCGCCAAATGTACCTCCAACTCTCACCTGAAATTTTCTGTCTTTCAGAAAGTTGCTGTTTAAGTGCTCTACCAGAAATGTTTTTGCTTATCGTTCCTCTTATTAGAGCAGCATGAGGTACTGCTGTTAAAAGCCTTTTCACTCTCTTCACTCTTTCATAAGCAGTATTACACAATGTCCTGCAATAAAGTTTCTGCTGCTTATGTCCCACTCATATCTGCCAGAAGGGACAACTCTCGAAAAAGGTTTTCTTTGTGCTATGTGTGCGACGTAGTATGAGCATTCATGCCTTTTATACATCTGTAGAACCAGCTTCCTGACAGAGTACTTGCTACACCTGCTCATGCTTATTTGTGCAGTGCTGTTGAACAATACATATCGATGCAATGAATATTTACACACTCGAATTATCACGAAAGATGGTTGGTTTACAATTCTGCCCTTTGCTTTCTATTGGTGTTAGATTTTGCATAAGCATGCCCCCCTATGCAATAGTATTTTGAAGTGTAAGGGTTCAATAAAAGGTGATGAACTAAATCTAAGTGCAAGAGCTTTTTTTCTCACCTACAACTCCCATCGAAATGCGACTTCCATGGCTGGCAAATCAACCCCTCGCCTTGTGTTGGCAGGAGAATGCTATAGCCACAGTGGCAGGTGAACAAATTGAAGAACAATATTTCTGTCTATAATTTTTTTTCTTGCCTGTATGTAAGTAAAGTTTGGAATAAATTTGTCATGGCAAAAAAGCCCAGTTTATGGTCTTTTATTGAATAAGCCACATATTGTGTATAGTTGAAATGCAGAAATTTGTTCTAAAATCCTTGGGTGATATATGTTCTTGCAAGTAGCATGGTATTTCATTACTTATAAAAATAATAATCGCAGCGGATATCGTTATATGGATTTACACACTAATATATGTGATCACAAACTTATTAGAAACTTACTAGAAACATGGAAGGCATGTTTCTGCACACTTGATCCGCTGTGAATGTGCAAGAACTGCTTGTACTCGCTGACTTCACTGCACAGTTTTGATTTACTTTTCTTCAGCGTGTCGTTTTATACTGTTTTATCCCCACAAGAACAGGCCGTTTGCCTGCTTTTCGCATTGTTGCACGAGTTCTACATAATTGTGCTGGAGGGTACGTTGTCACTTTGCCTCTATAGCAAGCAATTTAATTAATCTGCTAGCTGTACAGTTGATTACCTTGCAGAGCAAGTGTTCATACAGATGCAGTAAGGATACAAAGTCCGCAACATAGCCTATGTTTATTGGTTTCTGTGCAAGAAAAAAAAAATCTCCAGAGAAGAGGTGCAACTTAGCGTGCATGTAATATTTTATTCAAGCCACGGATTTAATACTACCGTAGCAAATTCATTACGATAGCCTACACTTTTGCTCTGTCAAATTTAATAAGAGGCAAGATAAGCTTTCAAGATGAATCGGGAAATTCATGCTTGAAAACCGACAAGAAAATGCAACTGAACGGTACCGCGTTCAGCGCAACGTAGAAACTTCGGGTACTTTGCTGTCTTGTCATTTGCCCTTGCCGAGGTTGAAATAATTCAAGCTGCTCCGTAAGCGCGATTTTTGCATGCTACCCAACAAAAGAAAATTGTGACGACCTCGTCGTCTGCTGGGGATCGAACACCTCCTAGGACTGACAACTCGCAAAGGCGCACGAAGCAAAGGTGAAAATGCACTTCATTTGCTGTGTAGCGTGTCAACAAACGCATAGCAATAGCAGAATGCAATCTGTACAAGTTTTTTTATTCTCCCTTAATTCGCGCACGTACCTAATTCGACGATCCACGTCTCCGCGATTGCACTGCTCGCGCGAGACGCCATCAAAACAAACCGGCGAAATAGCTCCGTTGACAGCTCTCCGCGCAATTTCGACGGAAAATCGCAGCGATCGGTGCGACGGTGCGACTGTGCGACCAACCGGTTGGTCGCAGCCGAAAATCGGGGGGTCGGCACTGCGACTGCGATTTTCATCGCAAACGACGGAAATCGCACTTCCGGTGCGACGAAAATCGCATCATGTGAAACAGGCTTTACACGACACGCTAAGCTCGTACCACACAGTAAGCTAAACAAGCTCCAGGAGATCACCTGGCGCAGGTTACAGACACACTCATACCCGAACCCCTACGTATGTTCGCACATTTACCCGGACAGGGTAAGTCCATAACGTCACCTGTGCGGTGAGCTCGCAACGCTCAGTCACATGCTTTGGGACTGTGAGGAGGATCCACGTCCTCCCGATCATCTGGCCTCTCCCCCACCGTCATCGTGGAGGGAAGTGCTTCTGAGCTCCAGCCTTGACATGCAACTCGGAGCCGTGGAGCGGACCGAACAAGGCGCGGTCACGCATCGCCAGGCGGCTATCTGGCCTTCCTGACGAGCCCATGAATTAGCTCCCCACTGTGACAAATAAAGTGTTCACTCTCTCCCATATTTATTTTTTCTACTTTGACTTCTATTCGCGAGGACATATTGAGCCTCTTCAATTTTCTTCTTTTCGCTAAACGCGAGATGCAAGAGCCAGCCTGAGCGCAGCCGTCTTTCTCGTGTTGTCCCGACCACCACGCGGCGCATTCTGGTGCGCGTTCGTTTTTCTTTGGGTGAATCGATTTTCGCCTGGCAGAGTTCTAGACGCTTTCTGGCTAGCAGACGAGAAAAAGAAACAATGGTCTCTCGCTGCCATCACTGTGGGTACTCAACGGATTACAATGCGTTCACCTTCACTTCGATGTTATTTCAACCTCGCCGGAAAGTCATTTCTCTCGCTTGTGTAGGATATCGAGCAGTATGCGTATGATACTCTGTGGACCAAGCCTCTCACGTTTCTTTCGGTGTACCATCACTAGCAATATAAGGTGCCAAAAGTAGGCATTTGATTGTGGCCAACACGCTTTCCTTTGCGTTTTATCATTTAGATGCCCCCACCCCACAACAGTAAGAAAGACATTGTGGCGCAGCAAATTGTAACATGCTGGTAGGTTCATTTTATTGCTTCTTGTTTTGCGCAAAGTAATGTGGCACGGGACTCTTCAGTTGCCGGATACTCTTATTAAATTATTGCGATAGCAAACACATGTATGTCGACAACCCTGGCGCATTCCTGCTGTCGCCGTCATGTTCTGTGTACGCTCCAAGGGCGATAACAACGTCAACGTGCGCCGCATACTGTATGTGAATGAAAGCGTAAGGGTGGGGGAGGAGAATGGACGAGCCGGTGATGGTTGGTCAGTCTTGTTTGGGCAAGGGAGAAAAGTGAGGAGGAGGCGCACCGCCTCACGTTGTGTGCGATGCAACGGCGAGAGCGGACAGAGGGTGGGCTGGCCTTAGGCTCCTGTGATCTGTGATTGCATGACATGTTGATTTGCCTTGTTTGACACATGATATACAGTAACTTCTTAGATACGCGAATTTATTGGAGACTTATGCGTATATTTAGGTGTCTTTGTGCGAGGTTTTGTGTACACATACAGTAAAATTTGTTTCCAGTGACTCTTTTTTGCCCTTTATAAAGCTGAGTCTTCACAGTTTTATATTCCATTGTATTTTTGTATTTCTAATGTACAATTTCAGAACTCCTGCAATTAGTTCCCATACCTCACAAGGGATACAGCTGCTCTTGCGCAATAGGTTGGAACGAAGGGCAGTGCCATTGAGATCTTTCCATTGCTATTGCATATGTACAAAAATTTAACTAAGGTTCTTAAATGACAAAGTTTCATTAAAATATTTGGCCTCAACTTGTTCGTTTCATGCCCTTTACGCTGTTCATATCAATGGCATGCTGGTTCCGAAATGCGGTTCTCAATTTTTGTGAGATATTTTCTTATTAAATAGACAAAAAACATAGAAGCATTGAGATGAGTTATTTCTGGCACAATTTTTGCGACGTGAAATTACATTGTTTTATGAAAAATACGCATTTCACTTGTCTTAACAGGACGTAGCATTCAAAAATTCGTTTAAACATCTTTGCCAATGGCGATGCGATTATTATTCATGTATTTTATCCCTCGACAAATTCTATAAGGAGAAGGCTGATCTGCCGCATGAACCTCCTCCCCCCTCCCCCACGAACGAATTTTCTGTGTTCGCCACTGGCAGCCGCGATATGCGTATTCTAAGTAGTTACATTCAAAGTTACATTCGAAGTAGTCATCTCCATTCGAACAGGTTACAGAGGCTCCTTCTACAACTAGCGATGAAGCTAGAGGGGCTCTTCCATACACGAAACGAGGCAAAACTACAGGAGAAGATGGAATAACAGGCGATTTAAGGAAACAGGGAAGATAGATCATACTTCAAAACCTTGTGCCCATTGTACACGATGCCTCACAGCTTCAGGTGTACATGGGAGCTGGCTGGTGAAGTGCCAACATTCTGCTAATCCATTGGAAGAGAGACGAGGAAAGACGGTTTTAGGTTTTCAGACTTGCGATACCATAGGCCAGAATATGCACAAATAAGGCAATATGCAGGTCCTCCAAAGGCTGCAAGCATGATGTTATGGTCGGGATTAGCCTTCTGCTGGTTAGTTGCAACGATGTGACAAAAAAGCCGCAGAGTCTGATGTTATTCCTTTAAACGACGGGCGGCGGCTCTTATATTTGTCACAGTGCACTGATAAGCACAAGTTCGCGGGATTGAATCCCGGCTTCGGCGGCTGCATTCTGTGCGGACGAAATGCGAAAACCCCCGTGTCCTGTGCATTGCCATCCCGTTAAAGATCCGCCGTTGGTCAAAATTATTCCGGAGTCCCCACTACTGCATGCCGTGTAATATAATCGCGGTTGTGACACGTAAAGCCCTGGAGTTATTTGTTATCTTTATCACAGATGACGGCTCGTGCCACCACACCGCGGGCTTTGTCATGAAGCTCTAATAGCTCTCTTTTTACAAACGGTAGTTATTTTTGTGTCCGTGACATAACTTACGTCATAGGAGCCGATTCAATTGAAAAATCAGGCGGTGTTACTGAGGCGAAACGAACCATGTCCCAGGTAGGGGGAGTCAGTCATTTTCAGATCGAAGTAACGACGAACTTGTAATGTTACACACAATAGGATTTCACACACATTATTTTATCCCAATAGTTTAACAGAAGACTTATGAAGCCTTAACTGGAAACTGTTTGCCGGAGACAGTCTCAGATCACTTCGTTATATTGTCAGGAAGTAGTGGCGGTGAAGAAAACAGCAAAAGTGTAATTGATTAAACTAGCGTTTTATTGGGCAAACCGGTGGCCTCGAAAACAGGCTTCACTCAAACAAGAATAATTGCGGCGAACACAGTCAGCGATCGTCGAAAATCTGATCATCGGTGAAGCGAGTCGGCTTTTATACATGAGTCATGGAAAGTTCCAGAGTAATCGCTGGTGCCCGCATGTCTTCCAGAAAGCACAACACAATTTGTGCTGCGCATGCATGCATTGAGAATACTCATAGTTTGATGACGACAGGCAGTCGATAGAACCATCGATTACATAGAAGACACTGCCGATACATGCAGGCGCATCTTGTGCTAAGCGATAACATTAGTTAGACGGTGAAAACGTGGTTACCCGAAAAACAAGTAAACGTGTCAATGTACAATAACGAGCTCTAATTTCCATCCCGGCTTCACATGAGTACCTTGGCGGACTGCTCTTTCCTATTCTTTCCAAAAATATTAAGGATGTAAGGAGAAAAAGTCTGAACGGCGGCTTGAAGGAAGCCTAAGCTCCTACAATATCATATTGACAATGCAGCGAGTCAAACATGAGATACATACAGACTTTACAAGTAAGGTGTCACAGTACCAGATAAAAGCAAAATGAAATCCTGTATTTTGAAGACATTCATATAATAAACCAGTCAGCCTACGCACATATAAATCATTACTAATCGCTTCAGGTGTGGAAATGACTGCATCCCAAAAAACAACTACTTACCTCTTCTGAGTGCTAAAAAATTGGTAGTAGTAAGGAATGCAATCGTCAGAGATATTGAACCTATGTAGCACACTCTTTCTAGAATTACACGGTAACATTCATTTACTCTCACTACTCAGTCATCATCAGTGTTACTAAACACTAAGCGTGCTCAGGTTATTGGCTATATTTGCCTCGAAAAGTGACCTGACCTTGCATAAGTGCTACAATTATACTCTCGAGTACTCCAGCATCAAGGCAAAAAGCATTTTACCGCCTGCGGAAGAATATTGAGCATCAAAAGCTCACAGACCACGGAATGTGAAAAAAAGGTTGATATTTCCCCACCATAGGCACGCAGCGTGGTATTCGCATTTACAGTATGTTCTGGTCTAGAATAAACATCCTTTTTCCAAAGTTTTACAAGCGGCAGGGCTAGATGCGTTGAAACTAAACTTGTTCGCATAACCCCGGCCATGGTAGCTTTTGAAGGCAACTGCGCCATAGAGCACCTATGGTTTATTTTATTTTGCCGCATAATTTCTTTTTATTGAACGCACTTCCTGCCAATGTCATGCAGTTTTTCAATTTTCAGGACAGCCATCATAGACAAGATGTATGAAGTATAAAAAAAATTAACTGTCATGTAATACATCATTAGTAGCGCAACTAACTATAGTAACTATGCAAACCAATAAGGTATCTGAGCACGAGGTCGCGGGATCGAATCCCGGCCACGGCGGCCGCATTTCGATGGGGGCGAAATGCGAAAACACCCGTGTACTTAGATTTAGGTGCACGTTAAAGAACCCCAGGTGGTCGAAATTTCCGGAGTCCTCCACTACGGCGTGCCTCATAATCAGAAAGTGGTTTTGGCACGTAAAACCTCATAATTTTAATTTAACCAATAAGGTATACTGAAATTTCCTACAATTTCTTCTTACATGTCAGGACTAGTTCAGAATTTGGCTTGTTGGCCGCCTCCCTCAGCTTACAGGGAAATTGTATGGCAACACATTGCGTGAAACATTCAACGGCGAAATAGGCATGTCTTGCAGCACTATGGCAGAAGAGTGAATGGGTAGCTTAGTGGGACCATAGTTAAGAGGCTCAGCTGCCGTTTTGCTACTGACGCACAACAGACAACAACGTTCAGTTGTACTTATAGACATTGGGCAAAATAACACATAGGGTTCAGTGGGCGCGCGCATGATCGCGAGAAAACCACCGTGCTGACATGGGACGTAAACGATTCTAATAAAGGAATATTTCTAGCGAACCTTCACGTTTCTTTCCTATGTTTCTTCAATTATTCGAACACTTAAAGAAGGGTAGAAGAATATTCTCGCACCATTACGCAAGCATTGCTCAAGTAATGTCAGAGTTCGGTAACCTACTCTGCAACCGAGTCATCAAAGAGCTGAACCGCAGAATGCCATAGCAACTCTGGTATCTTCAGCCATGAAGGCCTTTTTGCAGAACGTTGTGGGCATAGCTCAAGAACCTGTCAGCGGTTGAAAACCATAAGACGTTTTTTCAAGACAGGCTGCTTTAGTACAGCCCTTTGGCTTTTCACAAAATCTTCAACACTCCCCTGCGATCGTTGTGGCATAAATATGCGTAGACGTCTAGTACTGAAACATCAAGAACCTATATTTGAGTGGTTCAAATGGCAAGACACGTGACCCGCATATGGACTATATACTTTTTGGGTTTCTGAGGTGCCTTCGCGTAGTCAGCAAATGAACTTGTGCAATAACTCCGGCCACTTTCTTCTTCAGCGAGACCGTGTGCGTACAAATTCTACTTTGGTATAAGCAAAATGGCTCCGTGAGATAGCTTCGAGAACATTTCTTTGTACAAGTACTACATCGGCGGATGCTGGCAGTTTTCTCACGGAACTCCACACACAGGACGCTAAACGATTTTACTAGTACGCTTCAAGGAGCATAATAATCGCACAGACATGCCTTTACCATGACATATGCGCATAGCAAAAATGTTTCTTCGCCAACTCTTCACACATCTTCACCTAAAGAACTAGAGAAACACAGAAAAACAGGTTGTAAGTGTTTATTGGATAAAAACTTTATATCTAAGCGGGGGAAAATTCTAGAAGCACGTTCACAGTTCATGGAAAGAGCCATCACTTTGTTGTACGAAATTGTAGGTAAAGATAAAACAAAACAAAACCAGAACCGTAATTAAACGAACTGCATTTTGTGACATGCCATCTGGCTCAACAGTGCCAGACTAAGATGCGATAAAGTAAAAAAAAAAGGCACACACGGAATTCGAACCTGTGAAGTCGCGGTAGCATCGATCCATATCTGCAATTTTTTCAGTGCACTTGGGTATTGCTCAGATGGACCACTGATGCGGAAAGCCAGGTTTATGTTTCTACAACGCTTATCTTCGTGAGCCTGTTATGAAGTCGGTGATTTTGGAGCGATTTTTTTTGTGAATACTGCTGCAGCCATAGGCTGAAAGCTAAGTAACTGAAGTCGACAAGTGCCCTGGAACATACCAATAGATGCAGTAGATTCTGTGCAAATGGTTTTTTTTCTTGCCTAAAAAAATTTATAATATGGGGTTTTACGTTCCGAAATCACTTTCTGATTATGAGGCACGCCGTTGTGGGGGACTCAAGACATTTCGGCCACCTAGGGTTCTTTAACGTGCACCTAAGTATAAGTACACAGGTTTTTTCGCATTTTGCCCCCTGCGAAATGCGGCCGGCGAGGGCAGGATTCGATGCCGCGACCTCGTGCTCAGCAACCCAACAACATAGCCACTGAGCAGCCACGGCGGTGTTCTTTCCTAAGAAGCCACTATGTTTTGCACGCTTCCATAGACATCGAAATTCGCACGCACTTTCCACGGGACATCTTTGAAAGATGGTTTATGATCACTTCTTCACGATAAAAAAGCAGCGGCAGAAAATGGTGATCGTGGGTAAAAAACACTAAAATTGGATAAACATATAAGCAACAGCAAAAAAAAAAAGGAGAAAAGAAAGTAAGAAACAGAAAAAAAATCTACGCGCCCAAATGAAAATAATCAAATATCGTAGCTTGTAGCTTGAAATTTAACACATTGAATAGATTCTAAAGCTCCCTTTCAAACGTTTATGCCTTTTGGTTGCAATGTATTGAAATTATGGATGAGGTATGATTTTCTGTATTTTCTTTCTCGCGCAGAACGGAAATTCGACTGTAAGTTGCAGACAAGTCCCCTTGTCTACAAACAAACGTTGGCTCCCGTTTTTACCTTGTGACCGTTTTGCTCATCATCTGGAATTACCATCTCCCGGCTTCCGCGTGTTTTCGCTGGATTAGTTTTATCGGCTGCATACACAACTGTTAACATACGCTTACTAATTAAATTATCACGCATCGTGTTACGCGCACACAGGCAAATAAATATGAGTACCCCTGTCTCGATGAACACAGGCACATGCTGTAACGATGCTGAGGTGATCATGTCCATAAATTAGGTAGATGGATGGATGCTATGAGCGTCCCCTTTGGTACGGGGCGGTGGCTTATGCCATCAAGCTCTTGTTAATGTATTGCCTAATATCCTACCTATGTTAAAAAAAAGAAACGGTAGAAAAACCCACGAGCAATTCCAATCACCAAACTTTCTGAATCCCTGAAGTGAAGAGTTCGAGAAAATTCATCTTGTCGCTATTGCTCTTATTTAAGGGTAAAATGGACGCCGAATAAGAACATTCAAAGAAAAAAATGCAAGACGATTCGGCTCCCTCCCATACGGGGGCCTTGTTCATAATGATTGTCAACGAGGCCCCCGTATGGGAGGGAGCCGAAACGTCTTGGCTTCTTTTCTTGTAATGTTTTTGGTTGGCGTCCGTTTTACGCTTGAGTCTCTGATGCCGTATTGGCAGCTTTGTTTCTTGTACGCCTTCTCTGTTTGTCGTTTGCCTACTTTTCTTCCACCAATCGTCCATTCGCCACATTCTAATTTCTACTCTGAACTTTCCGTACCGTTCGCTTTCCTCTTGCTCTCGCTGAACCCAAGGGCATCTGGAGGCCAGAAGTGCCTAAATCGACCGAGGGGCAGGTATCTTCAAATCGTACTAAAACGTGCTCCATCGTTTTCCTAGCGTTGCCGCAGAAAGTACATGTTTCTTTTTCCTCGTTGTATCTCGCTTTGTAAGCGCGTGTTCTAAGGCATCCTGATCGCGCTTCGAAAAGTAATCTGCTCCCTTTGAGTTATCATCAACAGTTTCTTTCCTTGTTTCATTTTTTTCCCAAGTAGTTAATCATAGCAGGTTTCTTTTCCATTTTTGCCACCCCTGAGAATATTCTAGCCTCTCTGACAGCCCGCTTGACGTTCTTTGTTGCTGTGTTGCTCACCAAACCGGTCGCATACTTGCTGGTAAGCTTCCTAGTTTTTTTCCTCCACTGTGAATCAATGCTTTCCTTCCACAAATATATGAACACTCTACAAGCCCATTTACTTCCATATTCAACTCAATTCAGTTTCATTCACAACACGCATACAACGTTGTGTTGAGGGCTCCCCTGGCAGTAAAGCTGTAAGCATACTTGTAATACTGCGGTACTGCGCTAAGACACACAAACAACAGAAGTCGAAAATGACAGGACGCGCCGAAACTCACAACTGAACTTTATTGGTGAAAGAGGACATATATACATACAATGATCAAAATCACGTGATCATGCCGATAGGCCAGCCAAAATTGTTGCTGTCGCAATCTTGCGTCCAGAAATTGCACCTCACAATATGCAAGCACAATGGAGGGGTCGCTGACACATACACATTCTTTCTTTTTTTAAATGTATGCCTCGAACAACTCCCGTGTACGACGATACCTTTGACCGAATAGTATTTTTTTTCTAGAAGCGGAACGCAAACTATATTTTCTCTGTTTCAATATCCCTGCAATATATTGCTACGTGGCAATACTCGTCAGGTGACTCTTTCATAGAATGTTATTTCATCATCATCATCATCATCATCATCATCCTGGTTACGCCCACTGCAGGGCAAAGGCCTCTCCCATGCTTCTTCAACTACCCCGGTTTTGTACTAATTCTCGCCATGTCGTCCCTGCAAACTTTTTAATCTCATCCGTCCACCTAACTTTCTGCCACCCCCGGCTACGTTTCCCTTCCCTTCGAATTCATTCCGTAACCCTTAATGACCATCTTCCCTCCTCATTACATGTCCTCCCTATGCCCATTTTTTTCTTGATTTCAACTATGATGTCATTAACTCACGTTTGATCCCTAGCCCAATCTGCTCTTTTCTTATCCCTTAACGTTTCACCCATCATTCTTCATTCCATAGCTCGTTGCGTCGTCCTCAATTTAAGTAGAACCTTTTTCGTAAGCTCCAGGTTTCTGCCCCGTACGTGAGTACTGGTAAGACACAGCTGTTATACACTTTTTTTCTGGAGGGATAATGGTAACATGTTGTTCATGATCTGAGAATGTCTGCCAAACGGCACCCCAACCCATTATTATTTTTTATGATTACTTCAATCTCATGATCCGGATCTGCAGTCACTACCTGCCCTAAGTAGATGTATTCCCTTACGACTTCCAGTGCCTCGCTACCTATTGTAAACAGCTGCTCTCTTCCGAGACTGTTAAACATTACTTTAGTTTTCTGCAGACTAATTTTCAGACCCACCCTTCTCCTTTGCCTCTCCAGGTAAGTGAGCATGCATTGCAGTTGGTCTCCTGAGTTACTAAGCAAGGCAATATCATCAGCGAGTCGCAAGTTAATAAGGTATTCTCCATTAACTCTTATCCCTAATACTTCCGAATCCATGTCTCTGAATACCTCCTGTAAACACGCTGTGAATAGCGTTGGAAAGATTGTATCTCGCTGCCTGACGCTTTTTTTATTTGCATTTTGTTGCTTTCCTTATTTTTTATTTTTATTTTTATTTGTACATACTGCAGCCCGATCGGGCTATTGCAGGAGTGGGTGTGAAAGGCAGAGAAATGAAGAGAAAGGCAGAGAAATGAGGACTACGGTGGCTGTGGAGCCGCTATAGATATCTTTCAGTATTTTTACATACTGCTCGTGTACACCCTGATTCTGTAATGCCTCCATGACTGCTGAGGTTTCGATTGAATCAAACGTTTTCTCGTAATCAATGAAAGTTATATATAAGGGGTGGTTATATTCCGCACCTTTCTCTATCACCTGATTGATAGTGTGCATATGGTCTATTGTTGAGTAGCCTTTACGGAATCCTGCCTGGTCCTTTGGTTGACGGAAGCCTAAGGTGTTCCTGATTCTATTTGCAATTACCTTAGTAAATACTTTGTAGGCGACGGACAGTAAGCTGATCGGTCTATAATCTCTTTTAGAATTTAGAATCTTCTTTTAGATGGACATTAATACAGCGTCCGGTCTGACCGACGTAAACACAGCCACAGGAGCAAGGGAATTCATAAACAACACCGCACGTGCAAGGAACAAACTGTGACCTGTGACTTACATGGCAAACAAAACGGCTATGGCTAGTAATCATTTCAATATTTCTCAGGACCTGTGCAGACAAATGGACCATTATTAAAAGAGCAGAAAACACTACAATCACCCCGCAACGTTGCGCCATGTTCTTCAAATTGTGCGACACCTTATTTTATTTCATTTAATTATTTTAATTAATTAATTAGTATTTATGGCGCAAGGGCTACAACGGCCAAAGAGCGCCAGCAACGATGTTTAGTAGTGCAGTAGAATGTTATAAACCTGTCAGCGGGTATAGTGAGTTGCAATGCCTGTGATGTACTGCGGTGGCTGTAAAGGCCTAGGAATTAAAAACACGAGGCTTGCATTTCTTGGGAGAATTTAGGATGATCATGTAGGATTTCAGGCAGCGTAGAGAAGATGAGTTTAAAAGCGGTAAGATATATTCTTCAAAAAGTTCACATCATTAAGATAACTTAACAGCCGGTCGAGGGGGAACATCGGCTCAGCCGATAGGAAAAATGCAGGATGCATAGGTAAATTGGTACGGTAAAGTTCAGGAAAGTATTTTTTTCGCGTAGCTTCCATGCCAGGGCATTGTATAAGAACGTGGATGACTGTGAGTTGATTTCCACATCTAATGCAGACCGGTGGATCATTACCGGTTAGCAAGTATGAGTATTTAATTATTTTACCCTCAAGGTATATAGTACACTACAGAGGGGACGGGTTAAGAGAATACAAAGTAAACATCGGTAAAAGTAACTCAAAGAAAATAAATAACAGCAGTAATAATTCCAAATTTTGAGTTGACATCCGATGATAACAAACAGAGGTACAAAATATAGAAATACAAATGTGATGTACACAATGGCAAAGAGGATTGAAAAACATATTATGTACAGTAGATTTACAAGATGCATGGTTAACGTTTTGATCGTGATTCTGATGAAAACGCTGCAATAGAGAAAGGCACATACACATAGGCAAAACAACTGGTAAATACATTACAAAAGTTTGTTTTCAAGTGCGTTTCTAAACATAACTGGATTAATTATACCTGTTAATGAAGGGCGTAAGCTGTTCCAGTCTTTGCTAGTCATTGGTAAGAATAAATTCACGCCCATGATAGCATTGAAATGCGATGTGCTAAGTTTCTAATTGTGATCACGGCGAGAAGAAATGAAAGGTGCTGGCCTGATCCAAAGAGTGTGTAAAAAGGTGTTATGATAATAGATTTTCTGAAAAAGAGAAATGTGTGAGTGTTTTCCGTGGTTGCATAAGAGAGGCAGGTTTAATAAACATTTAATGTGTGTTACGCTTGCTGTCCGATTGAAGTTATATAAAATAAAACGGGCTGAGTGGTTTTGTATAGCTTACAGCATGTGTATTAGTGGTGAATGCCAGGGATCCCATATTGATGAAGCATACTCAAGTTGCGAGCGAACGTAAGTGGCATACAGTAATTGTTTAAATGATGAATGTCCATGAGAGAAATTTTGGGCGCAGGTACACTAGAGTGCGGTTAGCTTTGGAAACTATAATATCAATATGCGATTTCCAACACAAATTGTTAGTAATGGTCACTCACAAATGACGATACGAGGTCACACATTCGAGTGATATATTAGGGAGAGAATAATTAGGAGAACTAGAGTTAGTACGAGAAACCCTAATAGTTTTGCACTTCTTAATGTGAAGTTGCGTTTTCCACGTGCTGCACCAATCAGTTATAATATTTAGGTCAGTTTGGAGAGCTGTTACATCACAGTCATTGGTTTTAGCGGTATATCACACAATCGTCTGCAAATAAACGTAATGTTGGTCAGGCATCACAGCATGCCTCTTACGGTCCTGGCTGTTGTCTTGAGTTGAAGCTGTGACGTTACACTTAATACATTTTTTGAAAGCCGCTCTTACCACAGAACTCATATAACCAGCTGTATCTAATCTAACCACTTGGTCTTCAACACTCTCCGCTACTGTGTGCGCGTATAATTTCATCAGGGAAGCACCAATGCTGGACACAACAATGCCGCTTTTTTTTACTGTATGTGTCACAGTATATGTTAGCGACCCCTCCACTGGGCTTGCTGATGGTGCGGTGCAATTTTTGGAAGCAAGATTGTGACGGCAGCAATCTTGGATACCCTATCGGCATGATGACGTCATACGATCATTTTGTATATATATATATATATATATATATATATATATATATATATATATATATATATATATATATATATATATATATATATATGCTACCAGAAGGCATCAATGTTCCCGGATCCGAGAATTCTCGTGGATTCGAGGTCTCGAATCCGGCAACATTGATGGCTTCTGGTAGCATATGTGGGTTTATTGACCAGTTGCCTTCACCCGAAAAGATCACGTTCTCGTGACGCCTGCGGCAAAAAAGACGTTCCACGTCCGCCGCCAAGGTCTGTGAGTGGGAGCGCTGGCTAACACTCCCAGGGTTCTACTAGTACACATAAATACCCAAGAAAGTGGATGGGGAAACGCCGCCGCGGTAGCTCAATTGGTAGAGCATCGCACGCGACATGCGAAGGTTGTGGGTTCGGTTCCCACCTGCGACAAGTTGTTTTTTCATCCACTTTAATTTCCTATAATTTATCATTACTTTATTTCATTTATTAAGCACATGCAATTACCCCTATGTTGTACTTGGTGTCAGTGTTTGTTGGCTTCTCATCATATGACTAATATATATATATATATATATATATATATATATATATATATATATATATATATATATATATATATATATATATATATATATATATATTGTGACGGATACGAAAGGCGCGGACAAGAAGATAGAAGACGAAGAGGACAAGGAGTTTGGGAGGCCGAGCTGCGCTGCGATCACGCTACGATCATCGTCCATCGCCTGTAAATAAAACCATTTCCTCGCAACTCCTCGTAACAGTTGTGGTGGAAGGTGCGGGGTAATCGACACCCGAAGACGGAGGCTGAACCACAAGTTCTTCGACGGAGCCGTCGCCTTGCTGGACTGCCACCGACTCCGCTAGAGTTGAATATGTCCCACGACGCAGACGAACAACGGCCCATTCCAACTGCTGCGCCGACAAGTTCTGTTCTGCAACTGAGAGATGCGCGTCCCTTCGCCGGAAGATCGGACGAAAACGTCGAGGAATGGTTCATCCATTATCACCGGGTGAGTGCCGCCAACAAGTGGAACAGCGCTTCTCAGCTTTCGAACGTCGTGTTCTTTCTAACGGATTCGGCGTTGTTGTGGTTCGACAATCACAAGGAGACGTTCACAACATGGGGAAGATTGGTTTCGGAAATCAAAGAGCGATTCGGCGACTCCTCGACGAAAAAGAAAAGGGCAGAACAGACGCTACTGCAACGTGCGCAAGTGCCATGCGAAACCTGCACGACGTACATCGAGGCATTAATAAAACTGTGTAGGACGGTGGACTGTGGAATGTCCGAGGAAGACAAAGTCGGGCACATCCTAAAAGGAATTTCCGAGGATGTATACAATTTCCTCATTGCAAAAGACAACCTTGCTTCCGTCGCTGACGTCATTCGGCACTGTCGCACTTTCGAGCAACTAAAGACGAGGCGCATCACGCCGGAGTTTGGCAGGCTAGCCAATGTGACAACAGTTGCAAGCGTGGACAGCAATCAGCCTCTCGATCTTGCATCAACAATCCGGCAAATAGTTCGGGAAGAGCTCAGCCTGCACGCGCAAGTGACACATCCAGGCACTCATAGCGCCCGCCTACCACCAGATTTTGAGCCAAACGTGGCATCCGTCTCTCCGCATCTTGCGGTGTTTGTGCTGCGAGTGTTTTGTTGGCTGGGAAAGTGTTTGTGTCGGAATTCCTTGTTCTTTCTCGTTGTTCGCACGATGTTATCCTTGGGATAAATTTTCTTGAACAGTGCGGCGCTTCCGTGGACTGTGGTTGTGGCGAAATATCATTGAACAAGTTATTTATATCAGCACATTTCGAACAAAGGTCGGGTGGTGAAGACAGGGACACAGACACACTCAGTGTTCTTGATGAAGTGATTGCACCATCGTGGTGCGTGACGCCCGTTCGTGTTTCTGCAACTACTGCTGATGCTGATTGTGTTGACCTTGTAGTTAGGCCTCTCCGCATAAACTGCGCTAAAAAAGATATTCTTGTGCCCTGCTCTGTCGTGTGCATGACGAAAGGAGTCGCCACATTGTGGGCGCTGAACTGTTCCGCCACGTCGGTTGTCCTTCCTCGCGGTATGAAAATCGCTCTCTTCGATAAAGCCGCGTGTAGCTCAATAGCGGCGCTAACTACGGACTTCTCTACAACTTGCTCTCCTTGCGATAATCGCCATTCATGAAGAGCTAATGCTCGGCATGATCAGCAAGGCTCTCGGTACATCGGAACGGCAAGCACTGGTGCAGGTCCTTGCCAGGCATGAGGCAGCATTCGACTTCACGCATGGAGATGCACCCCTTCATTTACCGTCGTCCCGCGCTCGTCACAGAATAGATACCGGCTCAGCACACCCCATCCGCCGGAAGCCCTACCGAGTGTCATCATCCGAACGCAAAGTTATGGCAGAACAAGTCAAGGAGATGATGAACAAAGGTGTCGTTCAAGAGTCGTGTAGTCCATGGGCAGCCCCAGTCATCCTGGTCCGAAAAAAAGATGGCTCCTGGAGATTCTGCGTGGACTACAGACATCTAAACGCAGTGACGAAGAAGGATGTATATTCACTACCCCGAATTGATGACGTCATTGATTGCTTACACTCTGCTTCTTACTCCTCAACACTTGATATGCGATCGGGGTATTGGCAAATACCTATGGACCCTGCCGACAAGGAAAAGACCGCTTTCGTGACTCCAGATGGCCTATTCGAATTTAATGTTATGCCTTTTGGCCTTTGCAATGCTCCTGCCACCTTTGAAAGATTCATGGACACAGTACTACGTGGTCCAAAGTGGGAGATATGCATGTGTTACCGCGATGATGTTGTAATCTTTGGCCGCACGTTTGAAGAACATAACGAACGCCTCAGCCTCGTTCTCGACTGCATTGAGAAAGCTGGACTGGTTCTAAACTCAAAAAAGTGTTGGTTCGGCGAACGTCAAGCACTGGTCCTGGGACACTTAGTCGACAAGGATGGCGTCAGACACGATCCTTGTAAGATTGAAGCGGTGAGCTCCTTCAAGCCACCGCAGTCAGCACGAGAACTCCGCTCATTCATTGGCCTATGTTCGTATTTTCGTCGCTTTGTTCCCCGGTTTGCCGACATCATTCACCCATTGACAAGTATTTTCCGACAAAATGCATCCTTCAATTGGACACCAGAGTGTGACGCATCATTCTCTCAACTGAAGTTTGTACTAACGTCAGCACCCCTCTTGCGTCACTTCGATCCACCTTGCCCGACTGAAGTTCACACTGATGCTAGTGGAATCGGGATAGGAGCGGTGCTTGTACAACGTCACAGTGGCGCAGAACATGCTGTCGCATATTGCAGCCGTTGCCTGAGCAAATCTGAACGCAATTATACGGTTGCAGAAAAGGAATGCCTGGCAGCGGTTTTCGCCATGCAAAAGTTTCGGTGTTATCTTTACGGTAGACCATTCAAGATTATCACCGACCACCATTCTTTATGCTGGCTGGTCGGTTTGCGTGTTCCCTCTGGTCGTCTCGCACATTGGGCGCTGCGCCTCGAGGAATACGACTTTGTGGTATCGTACAAGAGTGGCCGTCGTCACGCTGACGCAGACTGCCTCTCTCGGATTCCTCTTGCGACCACCGACTGCGATGTAGAGAATTTTGACGACTGTCTCGCTGCTGTTACTTCTACGTTCCCTGACGAGGCAGACTTTGAGCGAGAACAACGGAATGATGTTACCCTCGATGCGCTTTTTGTTGCCGCCCGTACTTCTAAATGCAGCGGTCGCTTTACTGTCCGTGATAAATTGCTCTACAAAACTATATACTCCGGACATGGAGCGCGTTTTCTGCTTGTCGTCCCCGAGAGTCTCCGCTCGGACGTTCTACGCGCCGTGCACGACGATGTGACATCCGGCCATTTCGGCTTCGTACGAACGCTGCATCGCACGCAGGAGCGCTTTTACTGGCCCAAGATATACGAAACAACCAAGCGCTATGTCGCTAGTTCTGAAACGTGCCAACGTCACAAGCAACCGACCACCGCAGCCCCGGGTCCCCTTCGGCCATTGACACCACCCAGTACGCCGTTCGAGCAAGCAGGCATTGACCTTTTGGGTCCATTCCCGTTATCTAACAGCAAGAACCGTTGGATAACTGTGTGCGTAGACCACCTTACACGGTATGCAGAAACTGCAGCCATACCGTCTTCTACCGCTGCTTGCGTGGCGGTCTTCCTGCTGCGTTCCGTGGTCCTTCATCATGGCCCACCACGTGTCATCATCAGCGACCGCGGTCGCCAGTTCACTGCTGATGCCATTGAAGAGTTACTTCGTTTGTGCACTTCACAGTTCCGTCATTCCACGCCGTATCATCCACAGACCAATGGCCTCGTTGAAAGGACGAACAGAACGCTGACCAACATGCTTGCCATGTACGTCTCCTCCAATCATAGGAACTGGGACGACGTGCTGCCCTTCATCACTTACGCATACAACATGGCGAAACACGATACCATGAACTATAGCCCATTTTATCTATTGTATGCAAGGTTACCGCGAAGCCCTCTCGACACTTTCTTACCCTTCGTACTGCACAGGGACGATTCTGTATCGAAGACTTTGTGTCTCGCCGAAGAAGCCCGTCGAATAGCTCGTCTTCGTACTCTAGCCTCGCAAAGTCGTTCGAAAGAGCGATACGACGACTGTCACGTACAAGTATCGTTGGAGAAAGGTGACTTGGTCCTTCTTTGGCCACCGCAACGTAAGCGCGGATTGTGCCAAAAGTTCTTGTCACAATATTCAGGCCCATTTGTAGTCGTGGACCGCCTGAGCGAACTCACTTACGTCATAGCTCGCCTCCTGTGCAATGGTCGGCGGTCAAGCAGAACTCAGCTGACTGATATTGCTCGCCTGAAGCCGTTCTACCCTGCTTGTCCATCCTGACTCGCCCCACGGGCTTCGTCTGCTTGCGGGGAAATGTAACGGATACGAAAGGCGCGGACAAGAAGAGAGAAGACGAAGAGGGCAAGGAGTTTGGGAGGCCGAGCTGCGCTGCGATCACGCTACGATCATCGTCCATCGCCTGTAAATAAAACCATTTCCTCACAACTCCTCGTAACAATATCTGTATATATATATATATATATATATATATATATATATATATATATATATATATATATATATATATATATATACAGTATTACAAGATGAACTTCCACCAACAAGCCCAACTTGCCGCTCTAAGCATACAGTCCATTGGGCCATCAGCGTCCTACAGATGTCCAGCAGAGACCCGAAGCGGGACATTCGAACGTCCCTAGGACATATCTAAGAAGCCTGCGGATCATTCTTCGATGTCTATGGCATCGTCCCATGTACACGAATTGGCGTTCATAGAAACGTCCCAAGAACGTCGCAACGGCATATTCAGATGTCCTAAGGATGTTTAAATCTGGATTATTTTATTGCATATTCCCGAGTACGTTCCAAGGACATTTTTGTTTCAATGTAGGGTGCTTCTGAGGCATCTTGTGTTACCAGTAGTTGAAAGTACGATTGTGGGGCATTTGGTCATACATTTAGGATATCCACACGGTGTCCATATTGATTATAAATTATCAGAATTGGGACGTTCCTCAGAACGTGCCCTAGCAGTGCAGCAAGTCTGCTGCATTTTACATACCACTAACGAGGTAAGTTCGGCCTGGTTGCGTTGGCTTGCGGGGCAATGATGAAAAGGAATTGCATGGCTCTTGAAGATTCATCCAAGCGGTCCAATAAGGCGACCAAACATTTTTCTGATGTAAAAGCTCAAGTACCAGGAGAAAGGCCAGGAATACAGCTTACCGCATCTCATAGCACGTTAAAGAAGGCTGCAATGCAGCTAAGCATTCTGCACATAATTCCGTGCTGCGGAAACCGAATGTTACATTACATACAACTTGAGAAAAACGTGTTTATTCAAAAACATATAGATATGCAAGCTGTGCTTTTTTTGTGCTAAAAGGAACGGCGCTACATAACGAAGTTTTCCATACTGCTGAATCATTTGACAATGTCATTAAAATACGGCATTTATTTCAATAAAAGAGTCGCAGGAAGATCACGAGTTGAACTCTCAAATTTACTCAGCAGTTTTCCGTAAACCACATCAATGCAAACAAATAAAACTCAATAATTTCATCACACAAGCTTAGCCATTATGAGTTATTCATTATGCACTATAGTTGGTAAAAGTGCACAGGAATTATGTTGTTTACAAATGCAGTTTGGGTAGTAAGAAAATTTAACAATTCGCAGTAGGGGAACTACGGAAGTTGTCACGAGGCTCGCTGTGGGGTCACTTCCGTGGTCGCAGGCACATCAACGCAAAATTTGGTGAATAGTTCACATATGTTGCCACTTTAAGTATGCAGAGCCTTTCCCTCGGCCACATTCAGTAGTTACACACACTAATACGAGTTATGCTAGCGATGTCGCAGCTACGTTGCACATTCACGAAATTACTTGAGACTAGTTCACTCGTCATATATAGACAAAAACAGCTGCTGTATGCTTATCCATTTATAGAGCAAATGCGCTACGCATCCATAACAAGTTTTGGGAAAGGTAACTAGAGCTAACATTGATACTTTCGTATAGTGACGAGACAGGTTCAGTTGAGCTAATAATTTGCATTTGCACCTCGGCCAATAAAATACCTTTAAAAGCCCTTTGCAACGGTGGGGTGTACAAAGGAAGTTAGTAGGAAGGCTACTGCGGGCTGGCTCACTTCACTGGTCGCAGGCACATCAATTCAATATTTGCTGCAAAGTTAACAGGAGTCTTAGCCATGAAGGAAGCTATTACATATTTTCTGCTGGCCTGCTTCAATGGTAGCACGCAGTCAAAGTAATGAAGATTTGATAGATCTCTGGGCATTAATAAAATTACTAAGGGATCACTTCAGCAGCTACCCGCCGTGGTTGCTCAGTGGCTATGGTGTTGGGCTGCTGAGCACGAGGTCGCGGGATCGAATCCCGGCCACGGCGGCCGCATTTCTATGGGGGCGAAATGCGAAAACACCCGTGTACTTAGATTTAGGTGCACGTTAAAGAACCCCAGGTGGTCAAAATTTCCGGAGTCCTCCACTACGGCGTGCCTCATAATCAGAAAGTGGTTTTGGCACGTAAAACCCCAAATATTATTATTCAGCAGCTACAAACGTGAACATTACTGGAGAGTTCGGAGATACAAAAGCAGTTACAAGACACTTGCTTCGGCACAAAATCAAACTGATTTCACAGGTACTAGAAATTACAAGATATTGCTGTACTTTAGGGGTCAGAAATACAAATTCATCGTAAGTGTTGACATGCTCGAAGGCCTCTAAGCGAGTAAACAGAAGCTGACTGCGACTTTTCCGTGGTCGCAGGCAAATGTTGCTGAAGCCGCCGCAGGTACCTTGGGGACTACACAATTACAAAGGGGCCTGCAGCATGCTCGCTTCAGCAGTAAGACAGAAAAATGCATTATGTGAATTCACCTGTACTAAAAGCTAACACACAGTTTGTGTGGGCTTGCTTCAGAGGCCACATACAAACAGAAGTTCATCCGAAAAATCCAAAGTTACTAGAGGCAGAGCGTGGCTGTTCTTCCATGGCAGCAGATAACAATACTTCTGAAAAAATCGCAGATATCTTGGCGACTAAACATTTTACTAAGGCTCACTGCAGATTGGCTCAACGGTCGCAGACAACTACATTGCAGTTCACATGTACTAAGAAATTTAGTGGGGCATTTTTCTGGAATTGCCTCAACAATCACAGAGACAAAAATTGAGCCAGCGGCCCAGAAGGAAGTTACCACACGCTGGGTGCAGCCTTCCATTCATGCTTGCAGATGCAGAAAAGAAGCAATCATGGGTACGCTACACGATTTACTAAATCAGAGGCACTAAGGCGGATTTCCGTGCGCTTGTTTAATTCGGTGCTCATCATGAACGAAGATTAATGTCGACCCAAAGTGACACCAGGCTGATGGAAGGAACACAGGATGGCTGTAACGTATGCAATAAAAAACGTGTTAGAACTATGCACGAAAATTGTTATCCACCATGTGCACGTTTACAACGCGCACTTTTAACAGCAATCTGCAGGTTCCGACAGCAACTTTGCTTCCTTGTGGCTTAGTACAAACTCGCCGAGCTAACAGTTCTCAGAAAATGAGTTTTAATGATTTCAACTAACACAAACTCGCTGGGCTATCAGCTGAATAAGTTGTAATGATTTCAACTCTGTACAAAAATAAAAGGAATTGTCCTAGTCTCTGCGCCAGCATAGCTATGTCAAGCGAGCTGATAGCAGTAAAAAATGTCGCAGTTTCGTCCGAAAAGCGAAGCAGTGATCGCAATAGCAAATTACCAGACAGCTATATCTAAGCAACTGTACGTGTTATCGCCAGTGTAAATTACAGTAAACCTTCGCTTTCTCGTTAAATTAACAAACTCGTCGTCGTGCGCAAAGTTACACATGAACACATCTTACTGACGGTAAAGATGCTGTATGAACGCTGGCCGGATAAATCGGCGCAGCAGCGACACGCCATCGATTCTTGCTGCTTCCAGCTGTAATGTATTTCCAGAGCCAAGTTTACGCGACCTTCGGCACTACAGCTGCACGGGAGCAGCGCCCACGAACTCACAACCTACCGCGGCCCACGTCTTCATCAGCGGACTTTCGTCGGGAATGTGCCGACAATTTATATCGCAAAATTAAAAAAAAAACTTGGCGAATATCGGCTATATAGCTTCAGTAAATATACAATGAGAATATGGGGATGCAACAGTCCCCTAATGTTGTCCAGCACGTAGCTTACACATGTCAGCACATACGCTCGCCCAAATGATAGAAAATGCGAGAAGAAAACTGAAGCAGCACGGTTGATCAACCGCCCTGTGTGCGAGGTGCTGCCGTTGGAATACAAACGCCTACAATATAGTTACGTTATTCGGAACTTCCGTGGTTGTACGATTGCACTAGCGATCGCGGTTACGCAAAAAAGCAAGCGATAGATGGAGGTTAAGCGACAAGGTAGACCACCTAACCGAAATTTAATTAACAGTCTAAAAAGACAAACACAGAAGCGTAGGAGCGTAGGACACGATTGATTCGATTAGTCCTTGCCGTAGGTGATAATGCGCATCTGTTCCGTCGCTCTGCCTACCGCTTTGTGAAGTTTCCTCTCGTTATGTTTGTGCAGTTCCGGTAGTTCTTTTCAACTTCTCTATTTATCGCCTGCATTGGAAGTTTGATCCTGAGGGCAGCAGCTTCACGTTGCTGGCTAGCATGTCCTTTCGGAAGAGCATGCGCTGAAGGCCGCTGTTGAAGGGTCTTAACATTCCGCGATATGAACACGTACACGTGTTAGATTGTGGGTTCGTCCCACATACTGCTGTTATGGGACATCCCGTTGAAAACATCCTTCGAACATCCATAGGATTAAAGTTTTGGGAGTTTGTTTAGATCCCAAAAGTTCAATAGTGTGAATATCTGCAGGATGTTTTAAATAGAACATCCCTAAATTATTGTCCACATGTTATCCACTAGACGCCCTGACCGGGACTTAGACGGTCGGATCTAGTCGGGATGTCCAGAGGATATTCGTGGTCCAATGGAAGCTTCATGGCGGCTAAGGGGACGAATAAACGCCACTAGTGACAGTGTATTGGTAACAGTATTAGATGACAATAGAATAGGCCACATCAATAAATACTTGTACGTATAATATAAGCAACAGTCCGAACAATAAATACCTATACTGTAAGTGACACATCAATATATAAACACTATGAATATTTTTTCTTGCTCGATGTTATGTAATATTCGGTGATTTATTTGAACTCTTTATGCATGACTGACCGTCATCCCGCTGTTTTGTCAACTGTAACGGCGTCAGGACCTCGTCAAGCTGCTCAAGGCTTTAGTCCCGTACTCCTATTTCAAAGAAATAAAGTTGATTGATTAATTGATTGATTGATATCAAGATGTGAAAATACGTGCATTACATACTACTTGCACTAATAACACATGCGAGTGGTATGTAAAGTGAGATGAATGCAATGGATCAATAAAATCCATTAAAAAAACATACTGCGCGATCACCTTCGTGAAAACCGAAGATCTTTATTTAAATATTTTTGAAGTTCATTCATTAGCACTGGTACATTGTGTGTTACCGACTGAAAAAGATAATTGGTTCGACGGCACGGTACCAATCACGTTTTGCGTTCCCTTGTCATGCGAATATTGGAACGCTCCGCCGGATTAGATACGTTCTTAAGAAATTCAGCAGTTTTTGCCTCTGCAAGGTGAAGATGATTAAAAAAACAGTAGTTGTATGAGTGTTCCATATTAACTGTATTGTTTGTCTGAAAGAATTGTTTTGTTGGGTGAAGATAGTCGACAAGGCTTGCGCACAGAATGACATTCCTTTCTAACAGAGGAGCCTGCTAATATTACTTTATGTTGTTGTGCCTCATATTAATGAACAGCAGTTGGAATGCGATTGAAAAAGTTAATGGTGAAGTTGGAAGAGGATTCGAGATGGGAACACATGTCGACACCTGAACAACATGCCAATAAATGAGGACAACTTTTTTATAATAATGTTGATGTGCAAATTCCGTAGCAAATGATTCGAAAATGTTACGCCTAACACCTTGTGTTCTTGCGCCATTTCAATACTGTGGGGCCCCATGGTTAAGTTTATGGCAGTAACGGCATCGTTGTTGGCAGGAGAAATCACGCCCCGAGCTTCTCTAGCGTTGATGTGAACTTAGTTATGATATGTACACTGAAGGACGAAGGCCTCTTCCTGCGATCTCTAATTACCCCTGTCTTGCGCTAGCTAATTCTGACTCGTGCTTACAACTTTCCTAATTGTGTTACCCACCAAGTTTTGTGCCAACCTCGACCGCGCTTCCCATTCCATGGCATCCATTCTATAACTCTAATGTCCACCGATTATCTGAGGAAGCACGTGGAACGTGGAAGCATTGGCTCCGTTTTTTTTTCATGCTCCGCTCGCCAATTTTGAGAGTACGACAAAAGCAGCATACCACTGGATCCACGAAGCGACGGCAAATCGACTGACACCAAGATTCGAGGTAGGGCTCCTATTTGCACAATTTTACGGAACCTTTTCTGCTCCTAGACGCCGACTTGAGCTTAGCGGAGCTAAGCTTAGTGAGGAGTAGAGCCTTTGCTGGGCCTAGTAAGCCCACCTGCCCGCAGGCATGCCGGATACAAGCATGGATGATGAAGATTTTTCTGGAAATCAAAGAAACAACGCTCAGGACGACTTCGGCTGGCAAGTAGTGGCTGGCCGAAGATCACCAGCTAGCACAAAGGCTGTGGATGAGGAGAGCACATTGCTACGCAATCAGCGAAAGCATGGCGTCAAGAAAACCGCCGTTGGTGGAATGGTTCAGAATCGGATTATCAGAGCTTCGAGAATGCCTCAACTGCCTGAGGAGCCCAGAAAGATCATTATACGGCCTCGAGGAGGGTTCAATTCGAATAAGGTGAGCACCACCACGATTGGTTCTGCAGTCATCGAGGCGTCCTGCCTAACGGAAGACGAGGCCCGTGAAGATGTTGTCTGCCCAAACTTCACTCAAGATATTTTATTTATTTATTTTATTTATTTAACAATACTGTAGGCCTTTGCACAGGCCCAAACAGGAAGTGGATTGTACAATATACACACACGAGCATGGGAAAAACAGGAAAAAAGAAAAACAAAAAACATATAAAGCAAAAAAATGCCATACAACAGCACTGGTATACAACGCAAGACACCCTTTTTTGTTTCACATGAATCAGGGAAAAGGTACTCAAAACAATTGCAATATTTGTCGTATAATATTCTTGTAGTTATTGTGGATCTGTATAACACCACTACTCAGCACATTGCAATATTTACTTCTGAAATGCAATCACACGTGCACTAGTGTCCAGTAAATCAACCAACGCATTACCTTTAAACTATGCGCTCAACTACTTTCATGAACAGCCAAAATGTGACTCCAATTTTGCGACAAAGCCATCCACAGAATCTGAGTCTACAATTTCCTTTGGTAACGAATTCCAGATTTCAATTGCCCATGGGAAATATGAATAGCTGAACGTGTCGCACTGTGTCGGATATTGCCTGATGTGTTTATTATGACAGGTTCTATTGGAGTGTCGGTGTGGTGGCTGCACGTAATCTCGCTTATCTATATTAATTTTGTCATTACATAGCATAAAAAGAAATTTCATGGCAGCCACACGACGCCGACAAACAAGGGTAGGCAGTGCTGCCTGGTGTCTAAGAGCACTCACGCTTTCGTGTCGAGAATACTTATGGTAAATAAATCGCAACGCTTTATTTTGAATGCTCTCTAATTTCTGTGAGAGTCCTTTCTGGTGCGGGTTCCACACTATGCTACCATACTCAAGAATTGGCCTTACTAAAGTTCTATATGCTGTTAGTTTCACGTAGGATGGTGCTGCAGTTAATTTTCTTCGCAAGAAACCGAGTGTTCGGAAGGCCTTCGTGCATGTATTATCGATATGGGTATTCCCTTTTAACGCGCTTGTAAAGGTTATGCCTAAATATTTTACTGTGTCAGATTGTATTAAATCGTTGCCGTTTAATGTATAATTGAACCTAAAGATCGACTTTCTATGAGTTATGGTCATATACTGTGTTTTCTTAAGATTAATTTCCATTCCCCACATGTCACACCAGCGGGCTATATTGCTTAGTGTAGTATTTAGTCTAAGCTGGTCCTCGATTCCTTGCACGCTTGTATAAATTACCAAGTCATCGGCGAAGAGCCGCAATTTTACTCCATTTTCTGTACAATCAGCGATGTCGTTAACATATATGAGAAATAATAATGGCCCCAATACGGACCCCTGTGGTACCCCTGAATAAACTTCGAGTTGGTCCGAGTCATAATTATTTATAGTAACATACTGAGTTCGGTTTGACAGATAGGCTGCTATCCATTCTACTACATTGTGGTCAATTCCGATAGACTTTATTTTCTCGATTAGTTTACAGTGCACGACGCGATCATAAGCCTTCGAAAAATCAATAAAAATAGCATCAGCTTGGAATTTGGAGTTAATTATTGATGCGAAGTCATGTGTTATTTCTAATAACTGTGTTATAGTTGACAAGCCTCTTCTAAAACCGTGTTGCTTAGGATATAATATGTTATTTTCTTCTAAGTATGTCATAACGGCTTTACTTACTATGTGTTCCATTAATTTACAGCTGCAACAGGTTAGTGATATTGGTCTATATGTTTCCACGTGTAATTTATTCCCTTCTTCATGAATGGGTATTACTTTGGCACATAGCCAATCCTTGGGAAGAGAGGCTGTACTCAGCGATTCAGAAAAGATAATTTGCAAAAAGGGAGACAGCTGCTGCGCGTATCGTTTCAAAAATTCATTTGATATATTATCGGGCCCCGGCGCCTTCTTGGTGTCTATTTCCAAAAGCAAATTTAAAATGCCCGACTCTGTTATCACAACTCCGCCCATCCGAGTGTCAGTGGCTGTCACGGGCGCACTCGATATTGGCCAGCGCGTGAAAACAGATTGGAAATAGGTGTTAAATGTATTTGCTACATCGCGCTTTTCTTCTATGACCAAACCTGCCACTTCTATTTTACTGCTCACGCCTTCTGGCTTCGACAAGTAGCGCCAAAACTTTTGCGGTTGGTTCTTTATGAAATTTGTTAACTTATTTGAAAAGAAGTCGTCTTTTGCAGCTTTTATTTCTAATTTCAGTTTGCATGCCAGCTCTATTATCTCCGCAGAATTTATCCTTTTTCTTCGACGTCTTTTTAGTTTTCGTTTTAGGTGAATTATGCTCCGCGTGATCCACGGTGTTTTCCGCTCAGTTCTTTTGAATTTTGTTGGTATGAAATTATTTTTGCAATGCATTATAGCTTCTTTTAGTTTTATCCAAAGTCCATTAACGCCTCCGCAGGATTCAGCTGAGAAACCATCCAAGGTTTCCTCTAAGTAGTCAATAACACTCTCATCATTAGCTCGGCTATAGTCCTTGAAAGCTATTCGAGATGGTTTGGTCTTACACCCAGCGCTCTTACGCAGAGTAAAAAATGTTAGAACCAGCATCTTATGATCAGAAATCCCTTCTTCAACGCGTATATGTGGTTTTATCGACTGCGATACCAAAGCAAGATCAAGTACTGAACAGGCATTTCCCTGGACACGCGTAGGTTCATTAACAATCTGTGATAAAGAAAAACTAAACATTATGTCAAACAGGCGCTCACAGTTTCTTGCATCTCTGTTGCCGATAGTTAACTTATTCCAATCTATCCCAGCTAGATTAAAATCCCCAGTTAATAACAGCTTTGTACGGTTATTAATTTTGCTGTGTAGGTAATCATGCACTTTCAAAAGGTATTCCTCAGGCGCTCCAGGATGTCTGTAAATAGCACCTATTAACAATGACGTATTATCAAACTGAACTGTGCACCAAGCACTTTCATGGTTAGCTATTCCAGGCTCTTCTTGAAATGTTAAATTGCTTTTTATAATAATAGCTACGCCGCCGCCTCGGCCATCACGATCTGTACGTATCAATGAGTATGAGGCAGGCGCAATTTCAGTATCATGTATTTGGGCATGTAGCCATGTTTCGGTAATTATTACGATGTCTGGACTATACAGTATGATTATCTCTTCTAATTTGTCAATTTTATTAATTACACTTCGAGCATTCAGGCATAATATTGAAAGCGGCGCAGAAATCCGTTGTGTCTTGTTACCTTGTCATTTCTTTCTGCGTTCTTTCGTGCTAACCTGTGCCGATGACGAGGTGTGGGAATCACTTAAGGTAGGTGCAATGTTTCTTGTTATTTCTACTCTGGTGCGTTTATCGGGATCCCACGTGTAAATACGTCCGTTCAGTCTTAGTTTATCAAATGATAGTGATGCTTTTGTACCGTTTGCCCGTTCAATTGCCGTTGAACGCCACAAGTTGGATCGGATGTCTCTTATTCTTTTTGAGAAATCTTCTGATATTGATATCGGTGTGCCCTTGAGTTTGTTACAGCAAGAAAAAATTTTGGTTTTTTCTCTGCAATCGAAAAGACGAAGAATGATTGGGCGTGGGCGCTGACCGTAACGATTGCCAATCCTATGAATTCTTTCAATAGATTTAACTTCAAGGCCGAGTATATCCTTGAATATACCTTCTTTTATTTTGTTTTCTAGTGTTCTCGCCTCCTCGTCTGAGTCTTCAGTAACGCCATAAATTACTAAGTTATTTCGGCGACTTCTATTCTCCATATCATCCACTTTAATAACGAGTTCATGCATTTGTTTGTTCATGCTTTTGCAACAACTTTCACATTCCGATATTCTCTGTTCGCATTGTCTGAATCGAGATAGCTCATCCTCAATGGCCGTCATTCTTGTTTGTATACCGGCTACGGTTCTTTCCACTTGCTTCAAGTTAGAAGCCAAATCCTTCAATGTCTTATTTGTTTTACTTTGTTCTTTTAGTATCTTCTTCAGTAAGTCAGTGTTCGTGCCTTCATCACTTTCTGAGTCAGAGTGCGGTCCTGGATTAGGTTCTACATCCCCTGACATTAGCAGTAACAGTCTTATAACATCACAACATTCACACACCAAACCAGCAAGAAATCGTGGACTCGGTAGCACCGTCAGGGTGATATCATCATCTCGAACAGAATATACGAAATACTTGTCACCAACCTGTGCAATGAAAAAGACGTGCATGAACATGTGTCCCGAGACGGTGCCACCAAGTCCACTGAAGGGCTCGGCATGAAGATCCGCTTTTATATCCTGGGGTGGAAGTGGGTCTGCTGACGTCACTGGCTTTGGTAGTTGATAGCCGCATTCCTGAGCGGCGTCCGTGCTCAGCAGGTCCCGGAAATTTCCTTGGAATGGCCGCAAGGTGATAGCCATTGTTGTCTGCTTACTTCCCGGCGAGGCATGCGTGGTTGATCCGAAGCTAGTACCGAGTTGCCACCACGCAATCTGTGCAATGAAAAAGACGTGCATGAACATGTGTCCCGAGACGGTGCCACCAAGTCCACTGAAGGGCTCGGCATGAAGATCCGCTTTTATATCCTGGGGTGGAAGTGGGTCTGCTGACGTCACTGGCTTTGGTAGTTGATAGCCGCATTCCTGAGCGGCGTCCGTGCTCAGCAGGTCCCGGAAATTTCCTTGGAATGGCCGCAAGGTGATAGCCATTGTTGACTGCTTACTTCCCGGCGAGGCATGCGTGGTTGATCCGAAGCTAGTACCGAGTTGCCACCACGCAATCTGTGCAATGAAAAAGACGTGCATGAACATGTGTCCCGAGACGGTGCCACCAAGTCCACTGAAGGGCTCGGCATGAAGATCCGCTTTTATATCCTGGGGTGGAAGTGGGTCTGCTGACGTCACTGGCTTTGGTAGTTGATAGCCGCATTCCTGAGCGGCGTCCGTGCTCAGCAGGTCCCGGAAATTTCCTTGGAATGGCCGCAAGGTGATAGCCATTGTTGACTGCTTACTTCCCGGCGAGGCATGCGTGGTTGATCCGAAGCTAGTACCGAGTTGCCACCACGCAATCTGTGCAATGAAAAAGACGTGCAAGACGTGCAAGACGTGCAAAAGACGTGCATTTGAGCATATCATCGTAGTCAGCACACCTAAGCCCGAACATGCTGCGAAGTACGTCAGAATCAAGTTTTCAAGATCATGGAAGCAGAATACGAGGTAAATGCATACGATGTGGCACCACATGCCACATGCAAAGGCGCCATCCGAGGAGTGGACAGCAGAGGCTCCCAAGCTATGATAACAAGAAAAATCGTGCGCGACTTGAACCCGCTTGCGCTGGCTGCTAAGCGCATCAAGACGTCGGAATCGGTCATTGTACTTTTCGATGGACTCAAAGTGCCCAATTTTGTCAGGTATGGATCCACACTAGTGAGATGCTACCTTTACAGGAAGCAATTCGACATCTGCTTCACCTCCGGAAGGGTCGGGCACCGTTCTGATGTGTGTCCACCACCTGACTTTGTTCAGTGCAGGGGTTGTGGAACTCGCAACCGAGGAGATGAACATGTGTGTGTACCTAGGTGTAACTTTTGTGACGGCGATCACCCTACCGGCGACTAGTTTTCTAAGAAAAGATTTCAAGTACCTTACGTCATACGACTCCGTCGAAGAGAGCGCAACAGGACTCGGTCGTCAACGAGAGCGCAGTCGGAGGCGCAACAGCTGGCGCCCAACCAACGCCCGAGGACAGGGAGCACTCACGCTCCAGGAGTCGCACCAGATCTAGGCATCATTCACTATCCAAGGAGAGGAGGCGCTCCAAGTCAAGGCAAGCGCAGGTGCGCTTCGTGCAGAGAGACATAATACCTGGCGGGAAGACGACGCCAGGAACCGCCTGGGCTCACAAAGTCAAAGGTATGGCGAGGGTTGCTGGGGCTGCCTCGGCGGCTGTGGGTGATGACAATGATGCCAGAATAGAGCAATTATTTAAAGAAGTAGCTTCTTTGAGAAAAGCTAATGAAGAATTGACCAGGCAGGTAGTAGAACTTCGAAAAAAGAGCAGTCAAGCCCTGCTAGAGTAGAGATAGATGGACCTTTGAGCAAAAGCAACGTTCCAGGAGAATCCAGTTCCCCTGGCCCTAAAAAGAGAGCGGTGAGTTCCGAGGGTGATTCAGTCTTCTCAGCCCTCAGTGAAATAAAAGAGGCAATCAAAGCGATAACAGAGTCAGTGGAAACGACCAACTGTAAAGTGGACAAATTGTGGAAATTGAGGCTAACGGCGGAGAAAGAACTTAGGAAAATGGAGGCGTGAGGGGATGACGACGATGAGTATCTGCCATCAGAGCCGGATAGTATAAAGTCCATTCCTGGATTGTCGGGGGCCATCAGAAAGAGGAAAGTAGCAGGTAATAGAAAGGCAGCCTCATCTAATAACAATGGACAGTAATCGTGGATTTAACGTGTGGCAATGGAATAGTAGTGTGTTCCAACACAACAAAGCAGCACTGCAACAGGTGATCAGGTCATTTGAGGCCAGGCCAAAGGTAATTGTGCTGCAGGAAACCTTAGTGGACCAAATTATGCTCACTGGGTGCAAAGCTATCTGTAGAGACAAAAAAATGGGGAGGGGGTTGCCAAAACGTTGCCATACATTGAGCATGATATTCACCATAGACATACCAGGTTTGAATTTATTCTAGTTGAGATTATACTTAAAAGGAACAGAGGTATGACGGAAAGCATTTTCTGCTTCAATATTTACAGCAGTCCTAACGACATGAGACAGCTGTTTAGAGCACTCTTCAATAAGGTGCTTTTGGTTGCCGAAAACTCCCCGCTCATTATTGGAGGGGACTTTAATGTACCCTATCACATATGGGGATACACTTGAAACACAAAGAAGAGAGAGTAGCTATGGAGTCTTGCCATGGATCTGGGGTTATGCTTGATTACTGATCCGGCGTATCCCACCCTTTGTGGCACGTCCACAAGCAGGGACTCCACGCCAGATCTTACTTTTGTAAACAATTCAAGAGGAGCCAATTGGGAAAATTCAAACTTGGATCTCGGAAGCGATCATTAGATCATACACATAACAATATGCATACCGAGACAGGAAACTAGAATCTTCAAATTCACTGAATGGGATCAGTTCAGAAAAATTAGGGCGAACAGAAGGAAAGTGGGGCCTCTAGATGCCGAGCAGGAGCGCCTTCAGACATGGGTCATCCAGCTCAGAGAGGATGTCAAGGAGGCCACAAAAGAAATCAGGACACAGGAAAATATTGAAGCCATGGACAGCAGGCTGGCGCCTCTGATTGAGGCCAAACAGGCTATATTACAGAGATGGAAAACGCAGAGACTTAACAGAAGGCTAATGAAAAAAAATTGCGCAATTAAACAGAGAAATTGATGATCATTCGAAGACCCTCGTGAAGCAACAGTGGGATGAGATCTGTAATTCGGCTGATGGTAGACTCAAACATTGAGGTTGCTGGAACCTCCTCAAGCACTTGCTCAACGAGAATGAAACAAGGACAAGCAAGAGAACAGCTATAGCTAAGTTGGTTCATCAGGAAAGCCAAGATAAGACAAAGAGGTATATCATTCATAGTCTCGCAGCCAAATATCTCTCACCTAAACAACCAAACGAAGGAGACGAGAGCCCCGAGTATACGGGAAGCATAAGTGAAGAACTTGACCGGGACTTCACTGAGAGTGAAGTGAGGGCGGCTCTTCACAGTCGTAATTGTAGATCGGCGGCTGGACCTGACGGAATAATAACAAGATAATAAGAAATCTAGATGATGAATCAATCTTTTATCTATCTGAAAACTTCAATGAATGTTGGAGAAAAGAGGTATACTCAGAGGAATGGAGGGTGGCCAATACTCTCCTCATACCAAAGCCAGGCAAGCACCTCACTCTAGACAACCTCTGTCCAATTTCCTTAACGTCATGTCTAGGCGAAGCTATGGAACATGCCATCCGAAATCGACTCACGAAATACGTTGAGCAGAACGAGATCCTCCCTTACAACTTGATCGGCTTTCGTCCAGGGCTGTCAACTCAGGATGCCATGCTGCTGATCAAACATCAACTTATACAGGTCAGCCCAGCGCATACGAAATCTCTTTTGGGATTGGATGTGGAAAAAGCTTTTGATCGTATAAAACATAAGGTAATACTTGACGATTCCCTCACTTGATGCCTATAGTTATAATAGCATGGTTGACACCATGAGAGTCAGTGTGGTGTATAATTGTGTCTATGGTGGGGTTGGGGGTGTACAATAACTTAAGCAACTTTTCCAGATGAGTTCAATCAGTATTGTGGAATGACGGTTTTTTTTCGCTCACTCTTACCAAGTTTCACTTTGGTTGTGGCAACTAGTATAATGTAGCTCGCTAGCGCTCCTGCCAACACATATAATGAGCAGGCATCTGCGTTGAAAAAAAGACCAGCTAATGGTTTGCCAGGCGCTAAGGTCCATTTAGACCATTACATTTTGAGCCTACACCTGTGGAAATAACTGCTGAATGAAAGCACACCCAGAACTGCCCACAACATTTTCTTTCATTATTATAATAATTTGAACAGCGTTTGAACTGACTTGTTTAAAAAATCACCCATCTCCTTGTTCAAGTACGACAAAGGTTCCACAGGAAGCCAGAAACTTGAAGCCGTTAACAGCAGCATGAATATAAACAGCACTCGGCGTTTTGCAATCTTGAACCTGGTTATCATATTGTTTATCCCCTTTTTTTCATAGGCTGTTGTTTAAAATTAAACTGGGTATGACCATAAGACAGTAATGTCCCTATTTTTTAATATTTGGTTCATATATCTTTTATTCATCGCCTTTCAACAAAATATGTATCATAATGTGCCTTCATTTACCATTTACAGCGATCTTAACCAGATGCATCTTGATACAAGATTTATTTTCCTTAATTCTTAGTTTCCTTTTTCCAAATGTGCAAACTGTTTATCTTAATAGCTATTTTGTCTTCTGGGAAGATTCGGTCTACTGGAATAATGACTACTCCTAGCAAGAACTCACTGCAGTACTCATGCCCACTCCATCACAATCTCCACTGCTAAGCGCACCCTTGCTTCCTTTATTTTAACACTTTGGCTTCTCTTGACCTATTATATGCGCCAGCTTCTACTCCCCCAATGAGGCTAGGGGCCAGTGAGCTATGTATACTCCAAAACAACACAGCCAAGGAAAACATTTGCTACCCAAGTGACAAGCACCCGTGTCGAAATGTTGGCTACAGCAACATCCCTTGTTCCTACAATGTTCGCCTAGTTATATGTTTTTCTAACACAGCAATTACTTTGCCGCTTTCTCTAGGTTGGATATTCAGGAATACTATTCATTTCTCCTAACAGCAGCAAGTTAATCCTTGCAAACTTTTGGGGTCAAGAACAACTTTCACCAGGAAAAAGTGCAAGGCGAGTGATTGAAGAAAATGAAGTTGCTTCTGTGATCTAAGAACCTGAGGACTGAAATGCTGCACCTTTTTGTATACATGCTATGCAATGCATCCATATCACAAAGTGCAGTGTTTTATCTCTGCAGCCATGTCAGTGTGCTGGCAAGGCAATTTTCTCAATGATGACCTGCTGCTTCGGCTATGAGCTGGCTTCATGACATTTGCCCTAAAGGACATGTACTATCGTGGACAAAAGTACCCTGGAAGTGCGAGTATCGACCAAATTGCATTTCTGGTCAAGACCGCTGAAAACAGTGGGTCACGTATGCAAATTCCGAACGCAGATTCTAGCACGGCTCATCCCAGCAAATGGTGCACCAATAAAATTTGGTCGACTCTCGCACGTCCTGGGCAATTTTGTCCCCGATGGCAGATTCTCCGAACAATGGATATGTTCTGGAAGAGGAAATACGGGAAGCACTTGTACTTTAACGGAAATAGTACAGATTCATCATACAGTGTGTTCCGTTTTCTGAATACGAGAAGCACCGTACTTTAATGGTTATAGTAGAGATCCAGAATACAGAGTCTTCCGTTTTCTAGATACAGAAGCACTCGTACCTTGTATTATGGTCTCTTTTTTACAGTTGTCCATTCTACGGAAACGACCGTTCTTAATTTACGGAAAAGTGTTCGGTCACAAATTACCAGCAGATTATCTGTAAAGTAAGGCAAAATGTTTTTGCAGTGTATACGTTATTGGTTTTGATGGTCATTATACGTTAGTTTCCCTACTAATGATGAAATTATTTAGAGATATAGTTTCTCGTATTTTATACATCTTGTCTACGATAGCTCTCCTAAAAATTGAAAAACTGCATGACGTTGACAAGAAGGCCGTTTAGAAAAAGAAAGTGGGTTGCAACCCTATCGAGCGGGCCAATGGTCTGGCATGTGAATTCACGAACCGCGCCTGACCTAACGGTCCGACTCTCACACGGGATTGGCCTTTCAAAGATCATCTTACCACCTTTCACGAAATTACGTCGCATTGCAGACACAGCAGGAGGAAATTTCCTCCCCCGCAGTCGGAAACTTAACAGGGCTCAGGCCGTTACTTTCAGTCTCCTACACACCAGGTCCTAGCTCACCCCGAGAGCGCTTAGTTGGATAGACCCAAACTTCCCGCAGTCGTGCTCCCAATGCGGTCACGCATGCTGCTCCTTCAACCAGATGCTCTGGCTGTGCCCGTGAAATGCGGGCTCCGACCTTCAATACAAGTCCAAGTGGGACGCCTTTCTGACGAGCTCGGATTTCACGAACCGACTACAGGCCGTCCAGAGGGCCCGCGATGTCGCGGAGAGTCACCACCTCCCTGTCCTGTCGTGGGCGGAGCCACCAACTTGATTGGGGAGCCTTCGATTCCCCCTAATCAAGTTCCTCAGGACACTCTATAAAGTTATTGTCACTGTCATGTGGCAGAATGAAATAAACTACAGGCGCTAAGCTTCACATTGCCCTCAAAAGCTGCCATGGCCGGGGTTATGCGAACAAGTGTAATTTCAATGCATCAAGCCCTGCAGCCAGTAAACCTTTGCGAAACGGTTGTTTATTCTAGACCAGAACATGCTGTAAATCCAAATACCACGCTGCGTGTCTACGGTGTGAAATTATCAACCATTTTTGAGATTCTGTGGTCTGTAAGCTTTTGACGATCACTATACTTCCCAAAGCGGTAAGCTGCTTTTTGCCTTGATGCGTTATGACAAGCGCCCAGTTCTTGATAGTGAGATGTTCGAGCGTCGAGTGGTAGAACTTACGGAAGGTAAGGTGATTTGACGACGCAAATCTAGGGATGGAAGCTCAGCATGCTTTTTGTTTAGTAACGCTGATGACGAATGCATAGAGTAAACGAATTTTACCATGCGAATTTGCACAGACTGTACTTTATAGGTCCCATATCCCGGTCGATTGCATTCCTTGTGCTACAAATTTTTAGCAATCAGAAGAGGTAAGCGGTTGTTTCTTCGGATGTATTCAAGGCCATACTTGAAGTGATTAGTATAACTGTATATGTGGGTAGGCTGACCAGGATTATCGTATCATTGTATTGAAAATACAGAATTTCGTTTTACTTTTATCCGATATGACACCTTAGTTGTAAAGCTTCTGTGTAATGAAAGTGTGACTGACGGCATTGTCAACTCCATATTGTGTATGGTTAGGCTTGCTAGCCACTATTATGGCCTTTTTCCTTAACCCTTTAGCATTTTTGGAAACATTAAGAAAAGAAATAGCCGTCCGCCGAGGCACTCATGCGAAGCCGGGATGAAAATTAGAGCTTCTTATTGCATATGACAAAATAATCTGAGGCTCTGACCAATAAAAAATTTTCAGTTAAGAACCTGTTAGTCTTCTCTTAAGCTATTGGGATAAAACATTATATACGAAATCCGTTTGCGTGTAAAATTACAAGCTTGTCATCGCTTCGAACTGAAGGTGACTGCTCGAGTCCATCTTCCTCGGACATAGTTCGTTTAACCTGGGTAACACCGCCTGACTCATGACCTTCATATTTTCAATTCATGCCCGAAGACGTAAGTTATGTCACAGAACGAAAATAAAGCGTTCTTAAAGAGGAAGCTATTACAGCTTCACGTCAAAGCCCGCAGTGCGGTGGCACGAGTCGTCATCTGTGATAAAGTTATAAAATAACTCTGGAGTTACCTTCCACAACTGTGACTTTGTTATGCGGCATGCCGCCGGAAGCATTTTGTGAACAACGGGAGATCGTTAATGTGCCGCCAATGCACGGCACACGGGCCTTTTTGCACTTCACCCCCATCGAGATGGGGCCACCGCGTGCGGCATTCGATCCTGCGACCTCGTGCTTAGCAGCGCAATGTGATAAATATAAGAGCGGCAGCCCGTCGTTTAATTGAGTAAATTGTGACTCCCGGGTTTCATTGCCGTGATTTCTATGGCAAGGATCTGGAAAAAAATGTAACCGAAATGTAACAAAAACGAGGGCGCGACCGGAGATGGTTGTTAGACATGTCGGTTACTGGCGCGCGTGATCGTCTTAAGCGGGAGACGCATGTGCGGAAACCTGACCGGCGTGCCGCACCGGTCTCCTCTTGCGAGCTGCCGCCAAACTGCTGGCGGGGACACATGGCTAGGCCCATTTAAGTACGTCGGGAAACTTGGATCGAAAAGCGTGCCAAAACCTATCGCCAAAGATATCAGTTAGTCGCGAACGATTGAGGCGCGTATATGTGAGAGAGAGACAAACACTGCAACTAGAAAACCTATATGAAAAAAAAATCGAAAATTCCAAAATGTTCGAATAAGATCAATGACGCCGTGCAATTACTACGAGCTCCCTACGACTCTTACATTATATGCATATGCAGAATGGCTCGCAAACACGGTCTTGACATTTTTCTTGTGGCGTGGCTCTGTCGGATTCGAATGGAAGCTTGACGAGCAAGCCGATCTACGCAGCTGATGCTGTGGTTTCGGAATTCGTTCGCAGATTTTTCCGGGTAGAGCGTTTCGCGGTGCGGCAGCAGTCGGCGTCCGTTTCGTTAATATCCCGAATATCGTTCGTTTACATTCTGTGGTAGCGGGTCAGTTGTCTTATTTTCGAAAGGCGCAATTGCCTTCGATTTCGCAAAATGGCATGAAAATTCGTGATTTCCCTTGGCCTAGAAAGCCGTTTTGATGCACCCTGATGGCTCGATCGCTATTAGGATCTTCCGCGAGCATTTACAAGTATAGCCACGAATGGAGGCATTCATCGCCTGTAGGACAAAGCTTGCGCGAGTATTTCTACCTTATTTAAAGTTCTTGAAGTATTTCAATCGGGCATTTACTAGTTTTTTACTAAGTGCTTATTGCTGCGTGTAACCGTGCATTTTAATTCTCCGACGTACTTGCTATTTGCATAGGGCTAATTTCCGTAATTTAATATTTATGCATTTAAGTATTTAAGCCCGAAATTATTTAATTGGCAACTGCCAATATTCACATACTCACATCCACCACCGCAGTGTACGCTCTCCGAAAATATCAATTTAGCTGCTTCTACGTGTCTCTTCTTATATGATCTGAGGAACAGCTATTTCGACGGTGCTGCCGGAAATGCTAACGGGGGTGGCAGAAAGCCACTGAAAAGCTCTGATGATCCCAAAAAGCCAAAGTTATTGTGTAGCTAACTAAAAATTCGCGAATAAACAAGGTGCAATAGCTTTTACCAGAATTAGGAAATGAAGAACAGCAGTCGGAAGTGCGGGAAAAATGATACCAGTGTGAAAAAAAAAAACGAAAAATCTCGCGTTAACCATCGTGGCGGAACGGGAGAAGTAAACTCGATGGCCATAGGCCCTGGGTATGAACGCGCACCATCTGATTCAGTGCAGTGTTGACATGAATGATCACACCTACATTACAGTTGGTTATGTCATATATATATATATATATATATATATATATATATATATGGAAAACATGAAATTCTCACACTTCTCCGTTTCATTTCTTTGTTTGTCTAGCAACTCCACCGTGTGCCTGTTTGAAGAAGCCTTCGTTCTTCAGCATATTGGCGAATGCAATGATGCAGAATGGGTTACCTCTGAACTTCAGTTTCTATTAAACAATTACCACATTTTTTTAAACGTAGTCGAGGGGCTACACAAGTTTAAAGGTTGAAATTTCGCGGAGTGCCGACTATCTATGGGCGCGGATTACATCCGATCGTATTTCATAATATTGGAGGCGCGCTTGAAGGCAACGAGATAAGTCTGCGCCTGCTAACTTTTTTTCCGTTCCAAATCACATGACAAAATGAGGTCCGCAATGGTCCTCGCTGCGCACTAGAAATATTTCCGGCATATGGTGGCAGCTAGTGATATGTTAGGGTGAAAGAACTACAGCCAATAATATAAGAACCACCGTGTGAATATGCAAGTGGATGCTGGACCTTCACGGCATTGTTGAAGCTCAGTGAAGTTCACCATTCGCAAGAACTAAAACTATTAAAGCGATGAAATCATCGAACAGCCTTTCGTCGCACCCGACATGCTTCACTTCCTTTTTTTTGCTTGGTCAGCCCCGACAAGAGCGATTTTGACGGCCTTTAATATTTACTTCTATATACGGTCCAATAAAGGACCCTGGCGTTTACTGGCTGTCACTGAAATTTCTGCTTATCCTTGTTGGGCACAATTACTGTCTAATTTCGTCCCTGCGGACTATTAAATTATGGGGTTTTACGTGCCGAAACCACTTTCTGATTATGAGGCACGCCGTAGTGGAGGACTCCGGAAATTTCGACCACCTGGGGTTCTTTAGAGTGCACCTAAATCTAAGTACACGGGTGTCTTCGCATTTCGCCCCCATCGAAATGCGGCTGCTGTGGCCGGGATTCGATCCCGCGACCTCGTGCTCCGTAGCCTAACACCATATATCCACTGAGCAACCACGGCGGATATGCGGACTATGTCAGAGAAACTTGCACAGCGAAGCTGTGTATGGATAGCCGATTCGTCCGTCCGTCCGTACGTCCATCTGTTAGTACTGCAGTAAAACACGTTGTGGGGCTAGTTTGTGCATAGCTTTCAATAGAATAAGCGCCAAAAAATGACAGCACACAAGAAGAAAACCTTGTCCTGTCCTGAAAACCTTGCGCCTTGACCTGTCTGGTTTTCTTCTTGTGTGCTGTCATTTTTTGGCGCTTATTCTAGTGAAATCTGTTGGTCGCCTGAACGCCGAAACCTCTTGCGGCGCAACCCCATGCGAATGCGTGAAAAAGAAATGAGAGAAAGAGAGTCGCGTGATTAGCCAACACCACCTATATTGCACAAAGCCTCTTTACTTTGATGCATGACGTCATGTTACTTGGCCTGAAATTTCCATTGACGAGGCTGGCGTAATGAAAGCGGTGAGTCAAAATCACTGTTGCCTACTCCATTAGAGCATCGCCATTAGATACCACGGCAGTCAGGCCAGGTAACATGACGTCATCGATAGGAGTATAAAGGCCTCGTGTTATCTAGGTGGTATTGGATTAGGTGCGCCAGTAGTGACGGCGTTGCTCTCCGTCGCAGACGAGCGAGCTTGCAGCTGTTTCTCTCCGGCACCGAAATGGGTACAAGGTAAATATACCTGGTAGCGAAGCTTCCGTAGGAGCCCATACGTTCAAAACATGGCGGTCCATCGCCGGTTCATGGGGCTTAGCGCCATCTGTATGTGGTGGGAACACTTCCGGCGGAAGAAAAAATAACGTGACGCCATGTCCGTTAAAAGCAGAAGTGACGTCATTTTGTTTTCGAAGGCGCGAAATTTGTTTTGTTGTTCTTCCTTTGGAGCTATATATTCAAATGCCCCGTGGGCATTTCGAGCTTTCAGCGTGGAAAGCGATGCAGGAAAAGGCCAGCCGTACGGTTGTCGAAATCGCATCCCTGCGCAGAACATACTTTCTTCGGAGGCCGACGAATGCTTTAGGTGTAGAGTGCTGATCCTATTGTCGGATGCCAAGTCCGTCGGCCAGCGCAGTCGCACGAAAACAACTACACAATTATCTGGCGGTCGTAACTCACTACTTTAGACTGAACAGATTAAGAAGCAGTGAAGCTACCCGCGTCACCAATTTCAGACAAACTTCGACAAGCAAGAAAGCACAAATTGCGAGGGGGGCGTATTTCAACAGGTGATACGAGTGCGCCTTTCTGTCCATTTCAAGACGTGCATTGCATGCGAGCGATAGTGGCGTCAACGCCCCCTGAAGCGATGGGCACTGAAAAGAAATGCATTTATTAATAATAATAAAATTAAACGTATTTTCTTAACTCATCACGAATATATAAAATTGACTAGGAATTTTATTTTCGTTGAGTGAATCTAACTGTGTCTCGTTTGAATGAAAAAACGCGTTTTTCTTTCCCGATGTTTGTTCCCTCCAAACATAGTCGCGCTTCAATCGCTGCTCCCATAACCCCCCATGCTGATGTCGGTGACAATCTGTACTGAACCGCTTTTCGCCCGAAGCTTCGCGACCTATTTGGATCGACCTTGATGGGTACGCCACGCGTCATACGTAGTCCTGAGGAGCACGCAGCTTTCAATCTGCAACGCCATGAGCGGAACCGGCAACGAGCTAGTCGACGGCGTGCCGATGCTGCAGCCCGGACACAAGAACAAGCTCGTGCAGCAGAGCACAATCACCAACTGCGTGCCGAGAATTCGATAGCCTACCAAGCTGTCGTTTGATCAACCGTCGGGATTAATCCAGTGATAAACACCAGGGCCGCACGTTTCAGGTTTGATGTTTAACCATCTGTGCGGAGTGCTTGGGCGAAAATTTTTTTTTAATTTTGAACCCAGATTGGCCCCTGCGGACTATACACCGGGCGTGGACTATAGTCTAGAAAATACGGCACACCCCACAATCAGGCGTCGCGCCTCTGTGCACTATACCTCATTAAGGACTTGTGGTAATAGCTGCAACTGAGTGCGTGATTTCTACAGCTGAAGGGAAGGTTACTATTGCTCCAAGGTTTTGTGACTCAAAATGCAATGATGTCAGTGAATTGACACGCAGTTCTTTGATTCACGCACAACACGACGATCATTGTGCAAACCATTTCCACGTGGAACAGGCATAGAAAAAGAAGTGACTATCCCATTTTTTAGATAGGCATGTGACTCAACAACACGTTCGCTGACACCACGACGAAATTCACAGAAAGTGTTGAAGGGTTGATAGAACCTTATACCCAATGTATACGAGTATAGGTTCTCTCGAAATTACGGTGGTGTATATCAAGTCTTCATTAGATCACAACAAAATAAGCATTTGTCTGCCTTGCATTTTTTACAAGGCTGCAGTGAACTGGAGCTTGCTAAACTGTACTCTAAGTTCGTTACGAACGGCTATAATATGGAGCTTCCTTCCTGGTGCACCATTGCAAGTTCATCCTCTGAGAGCCGCTTTGTTTGCGCTTCACGATGCATGAACTCCACTCCTAAATTTCCGCTTTGGGTTTCGCACAGCTTCAGCGCATAACAGAATCAAGCATACATCTGTACGTCATTTTGCATATCTGATTTTACCGCCATATAAGTCTAAGGACTGTTACAAATATAGCAATTTAGCGAGACGGTTTCATCGATGCCATCTCTAGTTAATAGCTATGGCGGATCTAAACTGCAGTTACATTGTGTATGACGAAAATTTAAAGCAAAGCTGCAATCTCTAACACGTTTATTATTTGACGAAGTTAGGTTTTTAACTTTTCAATTATTAAATTTATGTGACATACTATAGCTGTGAAATCGAAGTCGATGGGAGCTCACTATGAAATATATCCTCTCAGTATGAATATCGAGGACTGCGCCTGTTTCATGATGTGTCTCTACAATCACTGTGAATACGGCATATTTATTCGGCGTAGTTTGTTCAACAACGTCCAAAAAAGGCTCTGACTTGCGCACCAGTCTGAAAGCAGCGTGGAGCTGACAACAGTTGCGCGGTCGCTCACAAGTGATAAAAAAAGAAGCGGCCACGCTAAATACTGCCTCAGTCTTGAGCACGTCATTATGCCAATATATCTACCTCATGAAGAAACTGTCCGTACAGAGCAGCTAATTTACGAATTTACTGTTCAATTTTGACCACAAGCATGCTAGAAAATCAAACAATATATACCTGTAGAAGGGTAGGCATGTAATCATGTTTCTTACAGTTATTTAAACTGTACTGAATGCACTGGGGAATGGACATTGTGCTAGTAAATGAGAAGAAGACGACGAGGAGTGCTTGCTTCCCCGTTTTAATATAGCGCCGACCTGTTTAAGCCTACCGCTGCAACCGAGAACTAGTGCTGCTAGGCGAACACCCCTTTGGTGCATTTGCCGCAATTGGTGGAGCTGCTGGGTTTCTCTTTGACATCCTGGAACTCCGCAGTCGGACGCTACCACCAGATGTTGCAATGGATGAACCGGGAGCGTTCCAGGCTGCTGCTCCCACGCCCCCGGCCATCGTCTGCTCTGGCGTCATCCGCCAGCGCGATCCGGCTATATTTAGCAGCACAGACGACCACGACGTGGAAGACTGGCTCGCGGAATATGACCGTGTAAGCGCCTACAATAAGTGGGACGACCGCGCCAAGCTAAGAAATGTCATATTTTACTTGACTGACGTTGCCAACCTATGGCTGCGCAATCATGAAGCCAATTTTACCACCTCTTTGGCTTTCACGACAACTTTGGCTGAGGTCTTCGGCCGTGCAGCAGTTCACCGGCTTCGCGCTGAGCAGCGCTTGCGTGATCGAGCTCAACGCCAAGACGAGACCTTCACTAGTTATATTGAAGACGTGCTCTCACTCTGCAAGCGCGTCAACTCATCTATGGACGAAGCTGACAAGACCAAGCCCGTTACGAAAGGCATCGATGACCATGCCTTCCAGATGCTCGTCGCGAAGAGTCCCCGGACGATTGCCGACTTCATAAGCTTTGTCAGCAGTACGACGAGCTGCGCAAGCAGCATGCATCAACAGGCGCGCACAGCAGGACACTGCGGATCTGTCTCCGTTGGATTTCGACCGCGACGCTGCCGACATCTCTGCTTTAATGCCGGAGACAAAGGAGTTCATCCGTCAGGAAGTTGCATGCCAACTCTCTCTGGCGAATGGCACACCGAGCCGTCGACAACCCTGGCTCCTTCGCTTCGTCACGTTATTCAGACGCAAGTTGCCACGGCGCTGCCATCTGCCCCTCCGTCGCAGCCTGCAGCTGAACCACTAACGTAAGCTGACGTTGTCGGCCGGCCTTACGCTCCTCCGGCTCCTGATGCCTACCGGGACACCGGCACCTTCCATGTGCCGCCGCCACCTTCGCGTCCGATTGTCGTCCCTTACTCGGCCGCTGGGGCCCCTGTCGTAAACCCGTGGCGAACACCTGATAACCCGCCAATATGTTATTCCTGCCATTTTCCGGGCCACGCAGCAACTTTGTGCACGATTCTGCCGCCATCGCAGCCTCCGTTTACCTGAGAGTGGGGGCGCCTCAAGCTACAGGCCTGCTCGACTTCCACGTCAGGACCAATCTAACCTTCTTCCGGACTCGCCTTACAGTCGCCTCCCCTTCGATTCACGCCGGTCGCCTTCCCCACGTCGCCGATCCATTTTCCCAATGGTTCGCCGACCCAGCCCAGCCCGAGAGGAAAACTAACAGTCGCAGTTCCAGAGGCAAGAACTGCGTTCACGTCGAACATTTCAAGGCCTCATTCTGCACCGGCAAACGAAATTGAACTGTCCGTAGACGGCGTCACCGAACACGCACTTATCGACACCGGAGCCGCCGTTTCTCTTATTAGTGAGAAGCTCGGCCGCAATTTGAACAAAGTGACCATTCCCATTACCTCTAATTCTCTGCGTACGACAGCCTCGCATCACATTCAGCCTTCAGCGTCGTGCACAGCCCGGATTGTCATTCAAAGTGTTATGCATGTTATCGAAATTGTCGCCCTACCTCGTTCCTCGCACGACGTTATTCTTGGATGGAATTTCCTGTCTGTTAATCGAGCTTTTATTGGCTGCGCTCGTTGCAAACTTACGTTATTAGTGCCGTGTTTTGACCCTGACGACCATTATTCTCCCAAAGTTGTTGCTACCTCTGACATCGGTATCGCACCCTTCTCCGCCGCTCTGGTTCCTGTGTTATGTAGCTCTGCTGCGAACTCATCTTTTCTGTTTACGCCGTCAGCCGCTTGTGCGCACCGCCGGAACTTTCTGCTTCCGTTTGCTGTGGTCATTTTTTGCGACGGTTCTGCTGCCCTTTACGTGAGCAATCCGTCCGCCTGCCCATCACCCCTACTCCGCGGCGAGTGCCTGGGTACCTCTGAAGCGTTCGATTGCGTTCTCCCGATCACCATGTTTGGTGATATGGCATCACTTCCGATTTGTGCCGTCACTCCTCCCGCCTCGGCCGATGCCCCTGTAGACGTCTTCGCTCGTGCCGTCGACGCAGAAAGCACACCTGCGCAGCACACCGAAATCATCAAGCTCCTCCAGCGTTTTCGTGCCTCTTTGACATTGACCAACCATCCTTGGGCCGGGCGTACGCATTCGTTTACTGTATCGACACCGGCCAACAAACACCATTGCGGCAGCGTCCGTATCGTGTGTCGGCCGCTGAATGCCATGTCATCGACCAGCACGTTGACGACATGCTGGAGCGTGGCATCATCCAGCCATCTAACAGTCTCTGGGCATCTGCGGTTGTCCTCGTTAAAAAAAAAAGATGGCTCCATTCGTTTCTGCGTCGACTATGGCCGCCTTAACCGAATAACGCGCAAAGATGTCCATCCTCTGCTGCGCATCGACGATGCCTTGGGCAGTCTGCAGGGAGCGGAATTCTTTTCGTCGCTGGATATACGCTCCGGCTACTGGCAAGTGCCAATGACAGAAGCCGATCGCCAAAAGGGAGCCTTTGTCACTCCTGATGGGTTATGTGAATTCACCGTCGTGCCGTTCGGCCTCTGCAACGCGCCTGACACTTTCGTGCAAATGATGAATACCATTATTCGAGGGCTGAAGTGGAAAACGTGCCTCTGTTATTTAAATGACATTGTGGTTTTTTCCAGCCACTTTGCCTCGCACCTCAGCCACCTCGAGCAAGTCCTTGCGTGCCTCTCCACTTCAGGACTGCAACTAAATTTGAAGAATATCACTTCGGCGCTCGCACGCTTACTGTTCTCGCCATGTAGTTTCAAAAGACGGTATCCTCCGGACCCCCGCGAAACTCAGCGCCGTATACGAGTTCCCTAAATCAACCGCCATGAAAGAGCTTCGCAGTTTCATCGGCTTGAGCTCAAATTTCCGACGCTTCATCCGTAACTTTGCCTCTATGATAGTCCCCTTGACGCAGCTTCTCACCGGCAGTTCTGACCTATCAGTCTGGTCCCCGGCGTGCGACGACGCATTCCAAGAACTACGACGCGTTCTCACATCTCCTCCAGTATTGCGACACTTCGATCCCTCTGCATCAACTGAGATCCATACAGACGCTAGCGGTGTCGGACTCGGCGCTGTTCTTGCACAACGCAAGGATGGCTTCGAAGAGTACGTTGTCGCGTATGCAAGCCGCACCATTACCAAAGCCGAGGCGAACTACTCGGTTACTGAGAAGCAATGTCTGGCCATCATTTGGGCAATCGAAAAATTTCGTCCTTATGTGTACGGGCGTCCATTTGACATCGTGACCGACCATCATGCCCTATGCTGGTTATCTTCATTAAAAAATCCAACTGGTCGGCTCGCCTCTTGGTCAATGTGCCTACAAGAGTACGAGATCCGCGTTGTTTATCGCTCCGGCCGAAAACATTCAGACGCAGACGCTCTATCCCGGTCACCCCTGCCCTCCGGTCCTGCCCACTCGTCTATTTACAGCTATGGAGCCTTCGCCCTCAACATTTCCGACATGCCATCAGAGCAGCGCAAAGAACCATGGATCTCTTCGCTTAATGACTTCCTGTCTAGCCAGTCGCCAGCGCCGATTTCTCGGACGCTCCGTCGTCAAGCCGCGCACTTCATCATTCGGGATAACCTGCTGTACCACCGCAACTATAACTCGAGTGGTCGCAAGTGGTTGCTTGTTATGCCCCGACAACTGCGCCCCGATATCTGCGCCACGTTCTACGATGACCCCCAATGTGGCCACGCTGGTGTAATAACGACATACTCTCGCCTCCAGCTTCGGTACTACTGGCGCGGTATGTACCGCTTTGTTCGCCAGTACGTCCAGTCCTGCCTCTTATGGCAACGACACAAGCCGCCACCTCAACATGCCACCGGCCCCTTGCAACCTTTACCATGCCCCGCGCGCGCGTTCGACCGCGTCGGCATTGACCTATACGGTCGGCTTCCCAACACTCAAAGCGGCAACCGCTGGGTTATTGTTGCTATCGACCACCTCACGCGGTACGCCGAAACTTCAGCCCTAGCATCTGGCACAGCAAAAGACGTCGCCAGTTTTATCCTTCGAAACCTGATATTACGCCATGGAGCACCCCGAGAATTACTGAGCGACCCCGGTCGCGTTTTTCTCACCGACGTCATTGCGGCATTACTAAAGGAGTGTCACATCATTCACCGCACTACTACGGCATATCATCCTCAAACTAATAGGATGACAGAGCGTTTCAACCGCACCCTTGGCGGCATGTTGGCAATGTATGCTTCACCTGACCACTCGAATTGGGATCGCATTCTGCCTTTCGTCACCTACGCTTACAATACTACCACGCAAAGCGCCACTGGGTTCTCCCCTTTCTTTCTCCTTTACGGACACGAACCTTCATGCACTATGGACACGATTCTGCCTTACCGACCAGATGTTTCGGAGTGCACGACTGTTTCTAGAGCGGCTGCTTACGCCGAAGAATGTCGCCAGCTCGCTCGTTCGTTCACATCACAGGACTAGTGGCGCCAAAAGCATCGCCACAATTCATGTGCGGCTACGTGCTTTGCTCCTGGCTCGCTGGTCTGGTTGTGGGTCTTCTCTACTCCTCCAGGCCTTTCCTCTAAGCTGCTCTCCAAGTACCACGGTCCTTATCGGGTACTGAAACAAATATCCGCGGTCAACTACCTCATCGAGCCAACGGATGCGCCTTCCGACCAGCGTCGTCGCTGCCAGGAAATTGTCCACGTCTCCCGGCTCAAGCAGTGCCATGACCCCCTGTGTTTTCCTGTCCTTATGTCGCCAGGATGGCTACTCTTTCAGTGGGGAGTGATTGTACTGAATGCACTGGGCAGTGGGCATGGTGCTAGTGAATGAGAAGAAGATGACGAGGAGTGCTCGCTTCCCCGTTTTGATATAGCGCCGACCTTTTTAAGCCTGCCGCAGCAACCGAGAACTAGTGCTGCTAGGCAAACACCCCCGTTGCAAAACCTTTTTTCATACATAAAATTTAGTTGTTATAGAGGCAATTATGTACTCCCACAATAATTTCTTACGCACAGTGTATCATTCCGTGAAAGTAAAGCATTTGCAAACCGTGCTAGCTCCCATATCCTCTTGAGTAAAGTGCGTCAAACTTTATATTTGAAGACACTGTGAGATATATAGACCGTTCTCGCGGCGCAGTTTTTTTGTAAAGGAACGCGATGGCGCTTTCGGCTGCGCGCCGCGCATTGCGTCGGCGAAAAGGCGCGAATACGAAACCATTGTCCGTTCTGCCCTGCTATTATGTGATCAGCTGCTGAAAATGAAACAGGATGTTCGCTAACCCACCGTGCTCTGTTCTTAAAGGGAAGGCATGTGCACTAATTAGCTGCAACAACAATAACTGGCATATAAAAGGCTGCAAGGAATGAATCTGACCCACCGAGGTTGCTGAGTGGCTGTGGTGCTGAGCAGCCCGGCCACGGCGGCCGCATTTCGGTGGAGGCGAAATGCGAAAACACCCGTGTACATAGATTTAAGTGCTCAATAAAGAACCCGAGGTGGTCGAAATTTCCACTACGGCGTGCCTCATAATCAGAAAATGGTTTTGGCGCGTAAAACCCCCCATATTTTAATTTTCCTAATGAATCTGTGGGGCCGAAGTCACGGACCACTGCTACAAAAGGACTGTCTTTGTTGCCGGCCCTTCACGATGCACGGCTTTCCTCAAGGATGAGAAAAAAATCACACACCCGTCAGCGTTGTATCGTTAACATTCAAAGAAAACACACCAGTCCCATACGTAGGCAAGAGCAGGTGCGTATCGGTCGTTACTCATCGACAAGTGGAGTAGGGCCGCTTCCTGGCATGGCAAGTTTCAGCAACATTGTCTGCTGAAACCCACCCCGACTCACATGCAAGCTTGCGCCCATTCTATTACCAGCATATCAAAAGTAAGTGAATGGGCGAACTCTTGAATCAATGCTCAGAAGCGTGTGTTACGGTGACTCCACCAACAGCACACGAAAGTGCGAAGCTGAACGTTTCGTGACAGTCCACACAGTAAGCGAATAACTAGCGATAATATGTCTTTGCTACAACGTATTACAAAGTGCAGAAGATCTGCGTTCGAAACCTCAAGTGCGGAAAGAGCAAATCTTTCCGTAACGGCCACCAGCGAGTGATTACGCAGAAAATAAACAATACTATAGTGACTGCACCGTGGAACGCTATTGTATCGGAAACAAGGGAGGCCGTTGCTTCAAACTGTATGCCAAATAAAGAACGACGAGAAACACACTAATCTTGATTTAATTCGTGAACAGAAAGTTTGAACAGCGTGCAATGCATGCCTAGCTCCGCTTTTAGTACAAGCACCGTATATGCTGCTCGAGCTGTTTGGACAAGATGTAATGAGATCCGAAAATACTTACATGTCCTTTGAAGCTGGGGCCAAAGCATTGTGCAGCACAACAAGTAACCGTCTGCGGTATGGGGCTCTTGCATTGCCCAGGGGGCGCTGCGAAAAAGGTGCTAAAAAGCGCCCTTTGCGCTAAAATGGGTCGTACCAAGCTCGGTCGTCTGCTTCGGAAAGCACGTTTACACTATGGACCCGCCACTTTCGGTTGTGTTGTTTCACGGCCTGCAGTGAATATCGGGCGCCGAAGATTTTTTCAGGGGTGGCACGCTGCGTAAAGGCAAGAAATTATGCAGTGCCGAATACGTGTACGCCGTTCAAGAATTGGGCGGCGAAGTTTTAGCACCGTGTCAATCGCAAGTGAAGCGAGTCGCGTACGAAGTGGAACTTCAGGTAAGGTTTTCATGCTAGCTGCTAGATTCAGGCGCACAAACGCGAGGAAATGCTTGCTATAAATGAATCCACAGCGGCGATAAGCAGACATCATGTGTACGGAACTGCTCGAGCACACGACGGTACGCGCCGCGATGTACGAACTGCTCGAGCGCACGATCGTACGCGCCGCGACGGCAGCGGTCTTTCGACATGCCGCGAAACGGCGGGCCTCCTGCAATCTTTGTTCACTGCATGCCGCTAAACAAGTAGTCATGCCTGCGTTGTAGTAGCGGCCATCTGTCCTTTTTAGTAACTGGTAATAACTGATGCAATGCATATGAGCTCGCACGTACGTACGTGCGAATCGCGCTGCAGCGCGACCTCGTACGCCGCTCGCTTGATGTAGGTTTTAATGACAGCGCTCGAACATCGATGTGCTGCAATCAATACTGCCTTGCTGCGTTGCCTCAACGTGCTGGCTTGAGATCAAGGATGAGCGCATTTAACTCTCTTAACCTCTGCTGCTCGTAGTGGAGTAGAGAATTGTCATCGAATGAGCCCGACCATTTGTGCTCATTTGCACACACCTGGTCACTTCACCACTTCGCATCGGTCGAATTGTTAATTGTCGCTGTGGCCGGGTCTCGAATCCTGAAATACCAGCCATGCCTGCTGCTATGTCGGTCTGCTGTCGGGACTGTAGGTGCAAAAGACCGAACATTAGAACGCAGATAATCAAGCAAGCTTAAAGACAGGCGAAGCAGTCAGCATGGCGCGAAGTTTCGCTTACTCAGCGCGACGAACTGCAGCTATGCAGCGCGCCCGACGCTCCACTTCGTGAGGCCTTGAAGGAAAACGGCAGAATATGATGTTGGGATTCAGGCCTTCTTGTTCATGGCAGCCCACGACGCAGAAGTAATGACGGTGACGCCTTCTCGAGGCTGGGCTAGGTCTCTCCGGATCGGCGCTATCGATTCCGTCTTCTCCCAGCATTGCGTCCCACGGCACACGGAGAGCCCGTTTTCGTTAAACTATAGGCTGCGGCGAGCTTGCAGCGTGGTTGGCATGGTCTGCGAGAAGTGACGAGCCTTTTCGCACTCCCAACAGGGCAGAATAAAGAGCGAATCGATGCAAAACTTGGCCTAGAAACGTGCTTCGCCACAGCCAGGGCTCAATACGACCCAAGCTGGTACGACCCAGATGTCGTTTCCCGCGCCGCCACCAGGCGCCGCTACTATACCTCAAACGCCAGCGCAAGACGCCCATCCACCTAAACAGAGCTTTTCTGAGTCGCGCCGGCGTGATGCACATCCGTTGTAAACAGGGAAGCAACGAAGACAGCTCATGCAAGGAATGAACGTGTCACCACGCGATCAAACATGGCAGCACCCACGAAATTCCTGTCAAAATGGTCTAAAGACACTACGAGCTACACGATGTAAAATTCCATTTGTTACGCTATTAACAGCACAACCTGTTACGCCATGTCCAAATAACAATTAAGGGATACCTTCCAGTCTTTGAAGGGACATACTAATTCCGGAAAAGTATATGCTAGTGCTTTCGCGAAGAGAGAGTTCCTTCATAGCGAAAACAGTAAGTCTAACATGTATGAAGTCTGAATGAGTCCTAGGAACTCAAGTTTGCTTGAAGCATCTGACATATTTTCCCCGGGTTGTTTGCGGGTAAAACAGTATTCGATCCTGCACACATTTCAACATCGAAGGAGCCGACATTGAGCATTCAGCCTGCGACAAAAACGGAAAATTGAATTTTATTTTCGTTCTTTCTTCCAGAGAGAAAATATTTTGGTTAGTATGCATAGCGCACACTGGATAGCTACCTTTCCTACGCCCCGAGCACAACTCCAAAGCGATTCCAATAAGTTTCCGCGCAAGGATCAGTGCTTTCAGCACCAATGCGATTGGATGTGAGGACTTCACGCACCTCGCGAGTACCTCAGACTTCCTATAACGCCGACCTTGTTGACACAATCATGCCACTTCGGGTGAAATCCGATCGATTCGTATATTTCGAGAGAAATTATTGAGGCGGTTTTGCCGACCTTAAGGCGGCGTGTCAGTTGCCTATGACGCAGTTTGATCAGTGAGAGCCTTTTTTTTTCTTTTTATCTTTCACCAGGTGACTGCATATTGCTATTGCGTGATGCTCAGGGCCTCGAAAAACAACGGGGACAATAACGTTGGCTTGCATGCTCTCAACTTATACTTTATTTAGCAGCAGACAATTGAAGACTACTAATGTAATTTTAATCTGGAAACGCCTTTTCGCCTTCTTTTTTTTCTTTTTTAGGCATCTAAGAGCTTTCTCCTGCGAACTAAATCAGTCAAAAGCTTAACTTGACAGCTAAGAAAATGGGGAAATATATTATAAATAACTGCAGAGCTGAAACGTTCACACACAGAAAGTCATTCTTGAATTTCAACTACAATAGGGGAGTGAAATGATGCCTGCTTCGGCAAGAATGACTTATGTTACAGTAGGGGCGATTGGTCAGTTCTTGTGCTTTGCATTCACGTTCGTGAAATGTAAGACGCATCACCTTAACGACCACATGTTTCACGCTTTAAGCCATCTTTGAGTGCCAAAGATGGCGGTCTTCACATAAATTTTCTAGTGCAGTTGTTTTATCTATTTATTTTTGTAGGTGCTGCCTGCTCACAAAGGTTTCAGTTGTGTATGGTTTTTCTTTCATTATAGCACAAATTATACACCTCCACAAAGTTGTCGAACTCTACGAGAACGTAATTGCAGTGCCCTCTCCATGATGAATGACGAAACGCTGACAGTTACTTTAGTACAAGCTAAAAACTATAAAAGGAAAAACCTGCGCGCACACACGACATTCAATAAATTTTTTGTCTTTTTCATTCGAATGCTTCGCGAATTCGAATCCAAGCCATTGCCGAGTGTTCGCTTCCGACCAAAGGTCGTGGGTTCGAATGCTTTAATTACCTCTATATTAATTAACTGTGATTTGATTACCCTTGCATTAGTTACCACTAAAGTTAGTGGGTTTGACTTTCGACGTTCACGATGCCAATCGGAATCCAACTTGGACGTATGGATGGTTCGCCCATATCACTATGCTGGGTCGTGGGTTCGAGTGGTTTAATTAAGTTTCCCTGAATTAACACCAAAGATCGTGGGTTCGACTCTCCACCGTGACGATGTCAATTAGAATCCATCTGGCAGCTTGAAGTTTGGTGCCATAACACCGGACAACTGATTTTATGACCCACGAGCTGTCACCTAATGCCCACTTCAATGCAAATAGCATTTTAGGTACTTAAGCCGTTGTGAGCCTATCTATCTATCTATCTATCTATCTATCTATCTATCTATCTATCTATCTATCTATCTATCTATCTATATATATATATATATATATATATATATATATATATATATATATATATATATATCTGACCAGCCACTAACGCCGACCCAGTGGCCCCATTTGTCAGTCTATGGGCCACTGGGTTGATAACCTGGTTGTGCTGAATTGCCGCTCCATTGTCGTCATACCAACGCCGGAATAGCTTACTCTCGTCTCGATGTCATCGTCATGCGTTGTCCCCGACTCTGTGGCACTAGTTATTTCATAGCTTCGGCCACTATACGAGTGGGCCCGTCATCGTGATGTCGTCGTTGTCATTAAATCACCATCACTCCAGTTTTGTCATCCGAAGCTGCTCATGCCGTTATTGCCGCACTATAGTCGTAGTACAGTTGTCATGTGTATTCTGTTATCCCGCCATAGTAATGTCCTCGTGGTCGTTCAATTGTATTCATTGCCGCTTCGGGATGTGACTCTCATCTTTATTTTGTCGTCACGCCTTGTACTCCAACCCAGTGGTCCATGTTGTCTGATAGCTTGGGCCACAAGGTATTTATTTGTTCGGGGTAGTAATGCCATCGTGGCCGTTGCGTCATCTTCATTCCAGCTTCGTCATCAGGTTTTCATCATGCAATTGTAATCACGCCATCGTCGTCGCACAGTCTTCGTCATGCCGTCATCGTCATGCTGTAGTTTTGTGATTGCCGTCGGTCAAGTTACGTCATCCACTTGTAATGGAATTGTCGTCATACCGCCTTCGTCGTTTCATCGACGTCAATTTTTCTTCGTGATTATATTGCAATCATACTGTCATCACTCAATCGCGAATATGCCGCCCTTGTTATGCCGTTGTCGTCTGGCACTCGCTAACAAGCATCCATTCTCAGACCTTCATCGTAATGCCGTCGTGGTTGTGCCATCATCGTCACTCCAGCTTTGTTATCTGACTCTCGCCATGGCATCGTCGTCATACAGGTTCTCGGATGCAGTAAACGTCACTCCATCATCATACACTCGTTGTCAACCCGTTGTCCGCATATCATTGTCATGCAATAGTCGTCACTCCATCGTCGTCATGCAGTCGTCGTGATTCATTCGTTTTTATACCATCATTATTTTAACTTCGACACCCGACTGTTCTCATGCCGTCGTCATCATACCGTTGAGTCAAGTCATCTTCGTCACGCTGTCGTTTCACGATCCTCATCACTTCAGTATGGCCATCCTATTGGCGTAATACCGTCGTCATCATAGCATCTTCGTCGATTCAGTGACATCATTCCTTGTTCGCCATACTATCATAATCACGTTGACTTCATTCACTAGTGATTGTGCCGCCGTTGAGATGCCATCGTCCTCATTTCCTGTTGATCCAGTTGTCATCATATCATCCTCGTCCCGCCATCGTCGTCATACAGTCGCCATCTAATTTTCCTCATGTCGTCGTCTGCATGCTTCATCGTCCTCTGGAGCGTCTTAATTGTCGTCGATGTCCTCATGCCATCCTCGTTTTACACCTTTGTCGTTCAATTTAGAGCATTCCTTCTTCGTCGTTTCATCGTCACTGCGTCGATGTCATGCAGTTGTCATCATACCACCGTGCTCATGGGCAACCTTGGCAAGTTAGGGCCATGGAAAATTAGGATGCTATTGGAATATGTGGCATATAGCAGACGGAATGAAAGCCACAGGATTACCACTACATGTGTTAACGTAATAGTTCTGCGGAAACCCGCAAGGTGGACAGAAGTGATCAATAAAGGGAAAATCAGACATCCACCCACTCTTAGCAGTTGCTACACAGGAAACCCATACGGGTTCGTCGAAAGAAAAGCCTCGCAGTTGAAGAAAAATTCGTCCTCGTTTCCTTTGTAGCAATTGCGAGGAACGGGTCCATGTCTCATTTTCTCTTTATTAATTAGACGTGCTAACTAAACGCCACTCCAGGAATATCGCCTGTCACCGCATTGCTCGACTGCTATTCGCATTACCATCGACAGTCATCGTGGGATGACTTCTGTCGTCCTTTTTATACCTATCAGCCATGTCATCACAGATTAAAATATTAACAAGTAAATTCAGCATTACGGACAAGATTTACCCGCGCCAAAGTGAGATAGTACGATGCAATATACCTAGAGTAGGGGGATGAGCGGGATAGTTTGCCGTCTGTCCATGTGTAGGTTGCCTCGCACTAAGTTTTGTGCTGATAAATGCTTTTGAAATATACTTGCAACCGGAAATAAAGTTCACTCTTAGGCCGCGCAGCTTACGGAGACTTCCATGAAGGAAACCATTCCATTATATTCTGTGGACAAATTTACGTAGTTGTGAATGACGATAGACATTTTACATGCGTCGAACGTGCCAGTAATGTATAGCTGTCAAAATGGGATGTTGATCCTGTTAAAGCTCCTCAGTGTATACAAGTAAGGGGTGAATTTTCAGCTAAATATAATATATTTTGCCAAGTAGAGCTGATAATGTTGCTCCGAATTCCGACACTTCTCGACTTAAGCGACATTAAACACCGACACTGTGGCATCCTTGGACGCCCTCACCACAGCCGCTAGTTTTGTCAGGCCCAAGGACCCACAGAGCCTTACAGCGTCGACCTTGACTTTCTTATGGCTTCATGTCGTCCATTTAACGCTGCTTGCATTCTTAGGCAATCTCGTTGTGTTCTTTTTGAGCGCCCAGTGGGCTGCGTTAGCTAACTTTGGGCCCCCCATTTCTGAAATTCCCGAACAATGACGCCGTAATCGAAAAATTAGACTGACGCAACGATACCAGCTTCAGGTTTTAGCCTCTGTCACAGTAAAATGCCACTCGGAGTTAAGAACTGGGGCGATAATACGATTGTATTCGAGCTCGTTTCCCATTCTCGCTTTGTAGGTGGAGCCAGTGTCACTGCGCTTACAATATCACAATGACCAGACAGTGGTAATCTTATCATGGTGATGATGTAGAAACGAGTAATTTACGTTACACATGCGGAGCTCTCAGAGACGAGCTCCCGACATATACAGTGTTTCCTCGCTAACATTGACCAAGGTTTAAGTACGCCAGAGCACTTGTAGGAGGATGCCTTCGATTGCATGTTGTTGATCGCCGGGCAAGTTGCACTATTTCTCATTTTACTTAATTGCATTTGTTTTTTCAAGAGCCATCAACCAACATCGGAAGTATACATTTTTGGGGCAGGAACGTTGTAGAGTGCCATAGGGAAATATCCAATTCCCGAGATTCTAGCTTCCTGCTTTTTCACGTAATCCTTTTTCCCAGCGTCCTACAGAAACATCGCGAAGTATGAAAAAGAAAGCACGGTCCATGTGGTGTTATGCACTATGATGGCAGTGCTGTCGAGACGGCTACGTACGAACTGAGAAAGTACTTAGTTTGGTCTGCTATCGGGTCTACTTTTTGCTATGATGCATCGTCATGAGGAAAGCACATCACTGGTGTAAATTGTGCAGTCAATTCCTGCGTCGCTGCCCTGTAACCTCTTTTAGCGGCAGATCACCAGGCAATGTTCGCGCTTCTGGTGAAGTAGCGTAGTACCTTTCATACGCGGCATATTTACGAGCATTATAATTAGTACGCATGAAACGTAGTTACTTGATAGGTAGGAAGGTAAATGCTCATAAATTATATCCTTCATATAGCGCTCTGCAACATTCCTATAGGAAGTATTGCCCTAAAATTAATACTCATGACCCACAATAAATGTTCTCCTCTAAATATGAAGACAAGCAGCATAAAAAAAGGTGTGACTTCTATGCAACAGCCAACAACACGCATCTATCTGGTCGGGCCCTCCAAAATTGGTTTGGTGTGTTTTGAAACATTGGGTAAAGTAAGGTTGGACAGCCTGTATGTGCCTCCACCTGTAACACCTAATGCAGAATACTGTTTATGTCCCAATTAACGCCGTTTGACGTTTTCATCTTGTGGCACCGTTTGATGCCACAAGATGAAGCTATAATCTAGAAAGTTGTAGAACAGTATGCAGGGCTGACACACACACACAAAAAAAGTTCAAACGCGCCTTTTATTCTGTTGTAGTGAAGGCGAAGCGACACATGCGTAGAAGGCACGCGAGACGACCGACAGCGCTCTGTGTTGTCTCATGTGACTTCCATGCCCCTATCGTTGTGTCTGCGCTATGGCATATTGGAAGAGGAGCTATCAACAATTCCATATAGCAACGCTGATCAATAGTGCCACTCATTATGAATGCAGCTGGGCAATCGAACTGTACTGACGTAATAACTAAACGACAATGACGTTGATGCTGGCGTGGTTGAAAGAGATCAGACATTTTTAACATCAATAAATTATGGGGTTTACATGTAAAACCCCCGTACTCATTGGGGGGCAGATTGTAGTGTGGGACTGCAAATCAATTGTGCCCACCTGGAATTAATTAACGTGCAACCAAATCGACGTTGAAATATGGTGAAATGTGGCAAACGACCAGGCATGATTACGTAAAGGCTACTCAACAATAGACCATATTCACTCTATCAATCAGGTGATAGAGAAATGTGCGGAATATAACCGACCCTTATATATCGCTTTCATCGAAGTGGAACAGAATATACCACTCCCTTAGTGTGCAAAGGTAAACGCAGGTGCCACACAGAAACGAGGCTGTGAAACACAACACAGAAAGAAGTTCGTCGACTGCACTAAGGGAGTAATATATTCTATTCCACTTCAGTGCGGCAAAACCTATATCGGACAGACTGGACGATGTTTGAATGAAAGATTAAAGGAGCATGACTATAACGCTTGAAAAGCAGTCGCCGGACACCTTGGGATACATTGTAGAGATTGCGGATGTCAGCCATTCTTTAATAAATGCAAGATTGTGAGCAAAGATGGCTACCAAATGGAACGAGAAATAACCGAAGCCGCTGAGATGGCACATTTGCGAAGTATGTGCGTGAGTATGCCATCAGTCTCCCTTAGTGCAAAGGAAATAGATTTCCTCATGCGCTAATCTGGAATTTTGTATCGTGGTTCCTTTTTTTTGCGATGTCAAAAATGATCACCTGACAAAGCTACCTTGGCATTGCCGGATGGCCATGTTTGTAAAAATATTTTTGTTTTTGTTGTTACCCTCCTCCCCCCCCCCCCTGAGTAGCTTCCTGTATTTATTCCATTGACAAGGGAATAAAACTATAGTTGCAAGTAGCGCTCTGTGGTGTGTGTTTCTCTTCTGTGTGTGTCGTCCAAATGTTGCGCAATCGAGCCTCTAGTACATGACCGGGGTAGTTGGAAAAGTGTGGGCGGGGCCTTTGTCCTGCAGTGGGCGCAACCAGACTGATGACGATGATGATTATGATGATGATGATGATGAAATGGGGCTGCCGTGGTTAGGAGCCAGCCTGCGGCGTTTAGATAGGAACAAATCTACTGTGACGGTACAAAAGTACGTGTCTTCCATGCTCCTATTATGTACACGCAAGCTCTACCCCCCCCCCCCCCACTCTATTCGAGGCGGTGTACCAGACAGCAGCAACCGCAGGAGTGGAAAAGTCGAATGGAAAGGCATAGAATACTTCGCTTTAAAAAGTTGTGGTAGTATTTATTTACACCAATACGAGCTCTTTTGTCCTCGCCAAGCCCATGAAGATATATTGAGCTGACGTCAGCCAATAATGCAAGCTGCAATTATGATCATGCTGTGCAGGATCAGTAATATCCACTGCTGTAGTATCAGTAGAGTGCCTAAGAAGCGAGATGCTATTTGCAGTGCGTTGGTTGGGCCTCGTTTCTTCTCGGCCCCTATCTTCATCCGGTCATTCATGCAAGCTACACTACTTAATGCTTTACTTGATTTACTTGTTTCTTAAAAGTTTTATTTGATTTCATGCTTGTGAAGGCTCATACATATGCTGCCGAGAAACAAACCATTGTTTTGTAGTGAGCACTTGTACTCAGCGTCGCGTAATACAATATAGAAAGATATTTACAATGAATATACAATGAGCAATCAGCAGTATACAATGAGTTGAAATCAAGAAAAAGAAATGAACATGGGCAGGACATGTAATGCGGAGGGAAGATAACCGATGGTCATTAAGTATTGCGGACTGGATTCCAAGGGAAGGGAAGCGTAGCAGCGGCCGGCAGAAAGTTAGGTGGGCGGATGAGATTAGGAAGTTTGCAGGGACGACATGGCCACGATTAGTACATGACCGGGCTTGTTGGAGAATTATGGGAGAGGCCTTTGTCCTGCAGTGGGCGTAACCAGGCTACTTATTATTATTATTATTATTATTATTATTATTATTATTATTATTATTATTATTATTATTATTATTATACAATGAGCGGCCAGGCCACGGTGTACTAAAGCGAGTCCGTAAATTATTGTACAGGGTCAGCAATGCTTTATTATTTGATGGAATTTTCAACATCGCCTGTGGCAGATGGCATCATTCTTGTCCTCCAGGTGAAGTATTCGAAGAGGCGGACAATAATAGCAGGAGAAAATGAAGCACTTATTGAGCTAATTAACAAAAATCCACTAATTTCTTGAAGTTGCTTCACAGCACATATTGCAATATTCGATTGTAGACAGTGTGCGGTCTAGGCCTATCCACTTTAAATGAATATCCAGGATGACACCAGCTTTGAGATATTTCCCAAAGTGTGGAACAAAACACATGGGCGTTCCCGTTACTTTTGTGCTTCAGTGCATGAACGAGCGTTTTGTTTAAAAAAAAAGTAAGTGCAACAATATTGCCTTTTTACGGTAATTTTGACGGCGCATATCTCCAAATTGGTGTCAGTGTGCACATTCATTCCAAGTGAAAGCACCTCTCAAACACACCGGCTACAATTCTCAAATTTCAATATGTGTCGTACAGTGATCAATTCAAAAAAATAACTAGTGGATTGTGGTAATAGTTGAATATGTGTTTCGAATCTTCGTGCAAGTAATGTCCGCCTCTCTGAATAATCCAGCTCAAGGACTATAATTATGTTATCTTCTACAGGCTTCTATGAACTCCATAGAACTTAAAAATGATTACCCTCTATATCCCCTTGCTCCGGAATTTTCTTTTACGAACTCCATATGGAGACCTTGGCGATAAACGTATGGCTCCACAAAAAGGTTATTTTTTGGTTTTGTTAACTGCCATCTGTGTGATGGGATACAATTGAAAATTTCATTGGATTGAATAACGGCGTCCTGTTTTGGGAATGTTCTTCAACCGACTCTAAAGAAAGACTTTGGCATCGATTCTGTCCGACATCTGCTTCCAACCTTTAAGGACAATGCACCTTTTGAGATGTTTCTTTTTCTTGTGGGAATGCAATTTGTAGAAAGTGTGAGTGATGGACTGCAACACCTAACTGACCGTTTCTTCTAAGCTAAATTTCATTCAAATGGCTGTACACCTCAAGCATATTTGAAATATAAGTGACATTCTTGAGGATTGGTACCCCCTCTTGGTGAGGCGGTTTAGCTTAACGCCATACTAAAGGGGGATGGGCGTCTTAATCAAATCATTTCTACTGGAAGTATGAGCAGTGCATATGATGATGCCACTCCATTAGTGACTGCCACTATGCCCGCCATTCTGGACTGTACAAATTTTGCGATTACTTTATTGTGTTACTGTCTCTCTCCATTGGTTTCACAAGTTCGCTGGTTAGGGTGGCGTTATGTTCATAAGTTACTCTAACAAATAACATTAAAAACAAAGAGAAAAAATTCCGGCACAACCTGTCAAACGATGGTTGACGATGCTGGTGCGATTACCATTGAAGCAATGCAGCCAGGCGACGTATTGTTCCCACCGAAACGCGCCATCCATGAGGCGTAGATTGCAGTGGAACTGCTTTCTCTTGCTTCCGTCGGATGCGCTGCGCCATCTATCGGAGGGACCGAAAACTTCGCGCGTGGCCTCCGAGATACGCGGTGCGCGGGTGCATGAGAACGCTGACAATCGTTCCCTCGCTGGCCGCGTACCCTGTAGCACATACTCAGTTACGCAAGCTTGAAAAAGAATCAATGAAGAGCGATGCACATACCGCGCATTCATACGCCAGCTTGCTGCAGCATCGGACTGCTCTGCTTGAGGAACCTATGTGACGGGGGTTCGATTGCGCCTAGCTCGAGATAAAGTTTTAAAGGCTCTTTTTTATCGCAACGGACGTATAACTACATCCAGAACTTACTATCAGATAGGAACGCAGTTATCTCCATCGGAGGGCTCAGGTCACCCGATATTGGCACAGAGGGGGTGGCACACCCCAAGGCGCTGTCATCTCACCGATGCTGTTCAATCTCGTCTTGATGGGACTACCCGAACAACTAAATCCCATAGAGTCCCTGAATCGCGCAATCAACGCGGATGATATTAGTATCTGCGTGTGTGATGGTAGTTATGGATCAATGAAACAAAAACTCCAAAACGCAATAAACGCGGTAGAGGTATACCTCATCGGTACAGGCCTCACATGTTCTGCAGAGAAATCCGAAGTTATGCCACCTCCACTTTGGGGCAGGCCTCCCAAAGGACACGACGTAAACGAGGCTCATGAGGAAATCAAGCAACACACCAAGAACGGGCGTAATATCCCAATAGTCATCCAGCTGAAGGGGCTGGGGTTAGTAATCGAGAAAAAAAGATTCAAACGGGGAAACCATAAAGAAGTTGGATGCAACGGCAACAAGCACCATGGGATTGATCAAACAAATTAACGTGCACCAGGGTATGAAGGAAGAAAGTATCATACGGCTGATAGAACCATTCGTAATCAGTCAGGTCACATGCATAGCAGCCTTCCACATTTGGTTTGCAGTTGAAAAGACCAAGATTAACAATCTGATAAAGAAGGCATACAAACCAGCACTAGGAGTTCCCATCAGTAGGAGCACGGATCTCTTGCTAATGTTTGGACTGCACAACCCATTCGGCTAGCTCATAAAAGAACAGCAAACATCTCGGGCGGAACTACTCACCAAAACGAAACGTATAGACTACGCAAGTTAGGAATGCATTTCCACAATCTACACGGGAAAAAAGGACGATAACGAGAGAAATTCGTGACAAACTCCAAGTACCAAATACACCCAAGAATATGCATCCAGGCTACAATGAGGGCAGACGCACGAGTAGAGCAGAAGAAATGATCCGAAGCTTTGGGTCACAGAACAGAGCAACCTTCGTAGACGCGGGTGAATATTCACACAGAAATAGCTACGTAGCCACAGTCGCATATGAGAACTAAAACCGCCTTACAAGCGTGTCATTTAACACAAAACATTCCGCGACAACGGAGGAGGTAGCCATTGCACTAGCATTAGTCTCCATGAATACTCAATACATCATTTGCGACTTTCAGGAGGCCATTTGAAATTATGCCAAGGGTAGGACTTCTCCTTAGGCATGGCACATCACCAGAGTCAACGATGCAAAATTATCGGCAGGCAATTGAACGGCAGGCAATTGCTCTGGTTCCCAGCACATACGACTCCAAGCCTTCCTGGAATTAACCGAAAGGTCGCAGACCTCGAGGTCTTACTCGGCGAGCTGAGCAAGGAGGGATTTTCACCGGTCAGGAGAACGTCGAGGAGGTGATCGGGAGTCAAAAAGACAGATTAACAGGATTTAGCAACATTACCAAATTCTATCAAAATCGGAGGCGAATATTAACACCTCCTCACACAAGAATGAACAGAGCTGATTCCGCTATTTGTGGCGATTACAAACAGAAATCTATACGAGTCCCGTGCAACTAAAGACTTTCTATCCCGAGATGTATACGAGAGCAATATATGCAATCTCTGCAAGTCTGCTACAGCCACCCTTCAATCACATGTTATGGGGATGTAAAAAATATCAAGATAAAATGTCAGTCTCCCCGGAAAATCTACGGACGCGGTTGTCGGCCGAGCATCTCAGCTCAGAACTCCAAGTCCAACTTTGGGCCGTCCAGCGAGCAATTGAGGCCGCACGGGAGGAACAGCTCCCAATGGCGGTCTAGACGGCCCCAGGCTCGGGATTTCCAATCGCCGGATTCTGAATAAAGTTCAAAGTTCAATTCAAAGACGTCGATCAAAACAGCTAGACACCCAGATGGTCGCAAAGCAACAACTGCGTGAGGTAGCTGAAGAAAGGTAATTGCAAAAAAAAAACAGAGGGGCTGAGAGGCAGAATCCGGGACTGCCACTCTGCACTTCTTAGTTGAAATCCTCGTGGCACAATGACAATTTACTTCTTCGATTTTCTTCGAATGACGATTTACACACTTCTGTTATGTGGTGATGTGGAAACGAATCCCGGTCCTCGCGGTGATAATGAACCAACACTTAGCACAATCTTGGCAGAATTAAAAAGTCTGAAACCTGCCGATTCAAAGCGCGACGCTACTCTTGCTGAAATTAACGAAAAGCTGTCCAAACTAGACGAAGTTCTCGCGATATCCAAGGCAAACGAAGAAAAGATACTTAAGCTCGAGGAAACAGTACAGCACTTACAGAATGTTCTGGCTGCACAGGGAAAACAACTGATAGATTTTGAGGACCGCAGCCGTAGGAATAGCTTAGTAGTCTTCGGAATAAAGGAAGATGCTAGTGAAACCCGGTCCGATCTTGAAAGAAAGCTTCTTCAAGACATTTGCAAGGACAAGCTAGGAGTGAATATTGATTCTCTGGAACGTATACACAGAATTGGCAAAAAACGCTATAATCAACCAAGGCCTGTTATTCTTCGGCTCTACAATTACAACGAAAAAATAGCCGTACTTACAAATGGCCACAAACTAAAAGATTCCGGAGTGTCAATATCTGAAGACTACTCGCAGGCAACTGCAAAAATAAGGAAACTGCTTTGGCAATCCTATAAGAGCGAAAAACGCCCCGGTGATAAAATAAAGCTAGTCTAGAACAAACTGCATGTAAATGGTAACATTTATGCGTGGGACGAGCAGAAAAACTGCAGGGTATTGCTGCGCAAAGCAGCCCACACGTCCCCAGATGGACGAACGGATACCACCGCACGCGTTGTGGAAAAATCACTTTGACAAATGTGTTTGAATGCGCAAAGTTTGTGCAACAAGCAAGACCAGCTCGAACAGTTATTAAACTTCTATGATCCACACGTGGCGATTATATCTGAAACTTGGCTTCATGCCGACATTCCTGATAGCTGCGCCGTACCGCCTTCATACACGTGCTACAGAAAGGACCGCATCACGAGGGGCGGCGGAATTGCGATTCTCGTTAAGGCTGGATTGTCTTCTGTCCTTTTGCCCAATGTTTCCACCTTTCATGAAAGCGTTTCGTGTAGGCTTGTGTTCTCAGGTAACCAAATAACTATTGTTTGTATCTATAGGCCTCCTGGGGCGGGACCAGTATATCTACTGGAATTATATGATTACCTAGAAAAGTACCTACATCAGAATATTATAATTGCAGGTGACTTTAATCTTCCCCACATTGATTGGGGCACCATGAAGTTTAGTCCCCCCGATGCGCATAGTTCAGAAGTATTACTTGATATGTTGTTCGCGTATAATCTAGTCCAGAGTGTACACTCTCCTACATGCGTAACTAGTTCAGCTTCCTCAATTCTAGACCTCATTTTGTGTTCCGCAGGCATAAAAAATTGCATTACTGAAGTTTACGAGGGCATTTCTGATCGCAAATTGGTCTACTTTAACTGCATGCTCCCTCGCCAACTGGGAACGTCCACGCCAAAATTACAAACTGTAAAGCATTTTGACGCAGCAGACAACCCACGCATTATGCATTTTCTGCAAGATGCCCTCTTATCGTTTTGTGAGGACGACGTAAATGCGCTGTGGGCGGGGTTTAAATACCTCTGCGATTACTGCATAAGAAACTTTGTACCGGAAAAAGTAAAGAAACTAGGGAGAACAAACCCTTGGTTAAACCGAGAACTAATACAATTAAAACGGAAGATCAAGCGTTGCAGGAAGAAAAAGAATAAAAATGCGTCACTAATTACAGAATTAGGCGCCTCCCTCAAGCTCAGACTGCAAAAAGCAAGAGACAGGTATTTTTCGGAGACACTTGGTTGTTTTGCAACGGAAAATCCTCGAAAATTCTGGCAGTACCTCTCGAATAAGGACAATAAAAAGTTAGACCAAGTAACGGTCGATGGGGAAGTTGTCACGGACAAAAAGGAAATAGCAGATAGGTTCAACCTCCATTTCCAAAGCGTATTTTTCAGACTTGATGCAAGGATTGATAACACGTCAGTTAGTGTTGGCGCAAGCACCATTACCATCTCTTTGGAAGGTGTTACCGAACTTCTATTGCGATTGGACCCAAAAAAATCAGCCGGCCCTGACAACATTCCCGCAGCATTCTTAAAAAGGTATGAGAAATTCTGGTCAGATTTCTTGTCGTAATCTTTCAAAAATCTGTAGAGTCAGGCGCCGTACCCCATGACTGGCGTGTTGCGCGTGTTGTACCCGTATTAAAGAAAGGAAATCCATCGGAAATCAATAATTACCGCCCTATATCTCTCACCTCTATTCCTTGCAAACTCATAGAGCATATTATACTCAAATACCTTAACAGCTTTTTAGACACGAATAAAATAATTAGCAATAGGCAACATGGCTTCCGGCAACGTTTTTCCACTACCACACAACTAATTGATACCGTACATAATCTAACAAAAACTCTCGACAGTGGTGGTCAGGTAGATATAATTTTTATGGATTTCTCCAAGGCGTTTGATAGGGTTCCTCACTCCAAATGAATAATCAAAATGAAAGAAATGGGTACCCTTCCTGTATCATCGCTTGGGTTATGTCATATTTACAAAATAGAAAACAATATGTGGAAATTGATGGCAACTGCTCCCGCTTCTTAGATGTTCAATCTGGTGTTCCTCAGGGCTCAGTCTTGGGGCCTGTTTTATTTAATATATATATTAACGACCTGTTAGGTATTCTGGAACTAAGCACGTCGGCCAGGTTATTCGCCGATGACTGCATTATCTTCAAAAGCATTGATTCTGTATCCGATCAACTTGTCCTAAATTCGAACTTACAGCTCCTTGCAGACTGGTGTAACAAGTGGGATATGACAATTAATTATGATAAAACCGTTTATTTATGTGCTACGAATAAGATCAACAAAATGAAATTTACGTATGGCATTGGGGACAACATAATTAGTCAAGTGGAAGAATACAGATACCTGGGCGTGACTTTCACATCTGATCTTAAATGGTCATCCCATATCTCCAACATCTGCTCATCTGCAAGGAAAAAGCTAGGTTTCTTAAAATACAAATTAGGCAATTCTTCAAGCGTACTTAGACTTCAAGCTTACAAATCAATTGTTAGACCTACTCTTGAATACGCCAGCATAGTATGGGACCCACACACCACAATCAACATAGATAAACTAGAAGAAATCCAGAGATTAGCAGTAAGGTTTATATATAACCGCTACAGGCGAAGGGACTCTCTGTCCGCCATGTTACATCAGGCAGCCCTTGAGCCATTGGCTGAAAGAAGAAAGGCTGCCCGGCTGCGCTTTTTTCACTCTTTGTATTTTCAAAAACTAGGCATTCAGCCACAGGATTACTTCGAAAGGGACACAACCAGACCCTCACGACATAAACATAGCCATAACATCAAGCAAATATTTGCCCACACGAATTTCTTCAAACATTCATTTTTCCCTAAAACAATATCCGACTGGAATTCCCTGCCTCATAACCTCTCCTTTCTTCAACTTCTTGAGAGCCTGTATATAAGTATCTATGTGTATGGCTAGAAAGGATGATTACTTATTAACTGTGCGTAGTGTGCTTTTTTGTCTATGTACCTGTGTTTGGGGCACGCACTCTCACAAATTGTATTTGCTTTGTAACCCTGTTTAGTTTTGTTATTATATTTTCTGGATGCAAATCATAACTTCCCCATTGTTGCTGATTGTAAGGCTAATTTGTTGCTGATCCTGTGGCATTTGTTGCTTACTAACAAATGTATGTACCCTCTCCTGCTTGGACCGATCCGGTCTGCAGTATTTTGTAAATAAATAAATAAATAAATAAATAATTTCATTTCTTCGCAATTTTTGGCGGAACTCGGTGGACATCAAAACAGCCAGGGGAGGGCGATATAATAGCTCTCGCTGTCGACACTGCAGCACTGTTTGCTCAAGAATGTGCACGAAGAAAGGTTGCTGCCATTTCATACACACATCGCGTATCGCATAGGCTAGAAAAGACAGGACACCGCGCGGAGAGATCTTTTGCGTCACAGATTTGATGATGAGGCACGCCGTAGTGAAGGAATCCGGTTAATTTAAATACCTGGAGTTCTTTAAAATGCACCGAATTCACTGTGCATGGATGCTATTGCATTTAACCCGCCATCCAAATGCGGCCGCCATGGCCGGGATTCAATCCCGCGCCCTCGGGCTTAGTAACTCGATAAAGTAAAAGCTCAGGTGAGTTGGTGATTGAATATCGACATGTCCGCCCAGCGCAAAAGACGAGGACAGAAGATAGGACACAAGACAGGCGCTGTGTGACACAACGCAGCGCCGGTCTTCTGTTCTATCCTTTGTCGTCTTTTGCGCTTAGCAGAGATGTCGATGCTTAGTAGCGCTACGCCTCAGCCACTACACCCAAGGGCGGGTAAATGTTGGGTTCGATTCTTCCCGATGTTGATTCCTGTTTTCGCCTAATTTCTATTCTTTATTACTTGTGCTAGAGCAAACGTTATAAATAGCTCATTTCACCACACTCACAAGTTAGCGACAGCTCTAGCCCAACTGTGGAAGCGCTTGTTCCTAGCGCTGAGGGCTAGAAAGCAATATTACGAATGTGACATAAAGACAATCGTAAACCTACATGTATATTTAAACGTTCTCATGGTATCATCCAACCCGAAATAATGCTGTGAACAGCTACTTTGTAAGTTGTTCATATATGCGGGGGGTTTCACTTAACTTGAGCCAAACATTAAAGATATGCAAATGCCGCGTAGCTTGACCGAACCAAGGTAATGCTGTTTTGCGTCGCTTGGAGAAACTCAGGTTATATTTTTGCATTCCACGTAATTAGATGATCAACCTTATTATATATTTATTTATTTATTTATTAGTATTTATTATTTCTTATTTATTCAACTACTCAAATATTATAATCAGATAAAAGTGTCAATGAGAAAAGCATAGAACAACATGAGAAACTCCCCATGCAGCTTTCTGCTGCTCAATTCATGCTACATAAAAGCGTATTCCCGCGCGCGAACAAAGCCCGGGAATACACGCAAAGTGCCTCGAGTGGCCACTCGCGCAGTTCAACTTTCTTTGGCTCTAATGCTCAGTACTGTGCATGAATTTGAAATAGCAAAGCGGTGAACTGGGCTTTCTTGTACATTATAGAATGGATAAAAAAAAACAGCGAAAGCAGACAAGATCCCAGATGAACAAGAGAATAGGATCAGCTAGTTCTGTCATCATTTGTATCTCTCGTGTGTTACCGCCTTTTTTTATCCGTATTTCTATGCATTACCTTTTGCAGGCTACATTGTCTTTATGTGTCTCTTTTCAAGCGTTTACGAAAGCTCACAGACATTGGACTATCTGCTATATTTGCTCTCAGCTTTTTCCAGATATGAAAAAAAGTGTTGTTCGTGAGTGCTCCGTGAGCCTTTAAACATTTGCCGTCGCCATTAGCCATGCTGAATTCGTTCGCAGCCGTTAATAGTTTTTGTTGTGTCAAGATGGCTTTTGTCTTCTCAGCGAAAATAAAGGGCACCGATTGGTGGCACTCTAACAGGAAACATATCATGTTCACTGGTCCGTTGGTGAACAAGAAGGAATCGGAGAGGCATCAGATATACGCTTAAGTGAGTGCACATAATGAGCGTCACTCGGCTGTATGTCCATTCTAAATCGTTATGGCTTTAAAAGCCCCATTTTTTTCTTCTTCATTTGCAGTCAGTGAAACATTGAACTTTACTTGTGGCTGCACAACTAATAATACCGGAGTTGTACAGCGGCATATCGCGTAATTTAGCATGCAGGATACAGTCTGTTATGTGCAACTACTGCGGTGGTCAAATTCAATTAATTGATAACTGGTACAACGGACAAAGAACATTATGAAATTTAGTACAGCTCTCTCCAAACTGCATTAACAATTGGTTAAGGACCGTGCAACATGCTGGGTAAAAAAACGAAACAAATATTATTATTATACACACAGCACAACCTTTATTATAACGTGACAGAACATTTCATCGTATGCGATGATTCACACGCAAAAGTAAGTCATTAGCTGCCACGCATGTGTAGTAAACATTTACAAACACTCACGAACTCCGAGTAATTATTTGATAACGCCATATCACATACACGAACGATATGTCACCACAGTGAATTCAACACAGTGAGGCGAAGAGCATTCATTCACAATTCGCTATTTGAAGTTCGGACGCCGGCATAGCAGCAAATACAATTTCCCAACGTGGGCTCTTTTCGACCAGTCACAGCGAAATTGCTCGTTCGCAATCAGTCACCATAGTCAATCCGTCAATTGAGCAAAGCTAATAAAGTTCTGGCAGTTACGAAAATACGTATGTGCTGTTCCTAAATTATTTTAAAGTAACAATATTAATTTTTATTTTAGGTCAGTAATATGGCTTCCGGAGCTCTGCAGCGTTAAAACATCCGTAGCAATGTCTCCTGATGTTATTATCAGATTTCGAGCATTGGCTGAGTGGACTCGAACGCAGGATCACTTGCTCACCAATACGAGGCTGCCGCAAGTTCACGGATCATTTTTCCCCCGATAGAAGCTCACTGCATTCAGCACAGCGAATTGATTTATATCTACTAGTCGTTAGCGATGAAGATATCGCAGCAATGTGCTCAGCATGGAGTTCTAATGAGACTACTACTGCTGGACGCCAAGTGAAAGACTTACTTTTCTTTTAAACAATTTTTCCGCAAGGAATATCTATTTTGAGCGGTTGTTGGCATCAGCCCTACAAAAGTCCTAGAGCGGAAATAAATAGAAACTTTGAAGTTTTAACACGCAGACTTCTTCAACTGCGATTGAGAGGATGAACAAGCGCAGTAGACAAGAGTTACAAGACGCCCATTTGGAGCACCTCCTCCTAGGTTTATGTACATATGTGTTCGAGGGCACATTTTCACTTCACATTAGTGCTCAAATCACCGTGCTGTAATCGCAAAAGGCAACTTCATTTCGAGTATGGTGATAGTCTCTGCTTAAGAGCAGAGCAACATTGCACTTCTTGTGGAAATGGAAAAGTCAACAGACGTTTAGTTCTGAAAGTAAACACCACTGTCACTTCGACTCCACAGACGGTATTGATTCGTTGCACCACTGCACCCGTACACTTCATGCCGTGTGCTCGGCGAAAGGTAGTGTCCTGTGGATGGGCGTCAGGACTTCGTGGCCAGTGGGTTTTCGCACGGTAGCCGCCAGTGGCATCTGGTTCCTTTCTTCCAGATCCGTTCTGAACTTGGCGCGAAACGCGATGCGGCCCCGCAGATTGCTGCAGTTGTTCTGGCTGGAGCGGGCCGTCGCGGAAAGGCTTCGCGCAGCTGGCGCGTCCGGCAGCAAGGTGCAGCAACAACAGAGACACTGGCGGAAATACTGGTTGAACCTGGATGAAGCAGGGAAAGATACAGGTTGGGAACAAGCATAACAACAACAACAGTAACAACAACAACAAAAAAATGAACAGCGCAGCACTACTGCCTCTTTTTTTGGAGATATACACCACCTAACATGCACGCAATTTGTGTAGGAATCGCAACGTGAGCATACCATTAGCGTCATGGGAAAGTGTAAAGCGCCTATGCGAAAAGTGTGTCACAGGGGTGCTGTGAACACAAGACAAGCTGTGAGGGTAGTGGCTACTCTCTAATGTATACATAAACCGCTCCTTTACTGAAACACAGGAAACTTTCAGGGCTATGTATTAGCGCTTTCCCTGGAATGTGTGGTAGAAACGGAAGTCAAAACAGAAGGTGGAAAATTGAATGCTTCATTTTGTTTTTCCGATAAAACTGAAGAAATATGGCAGAAAAACCATTTGTGTAAGAATGAGTGCGAGACCCATATGCCAACATTTGAACATCGTATTACTGCATTTGTGAAGTAGGGTATTGTACGTATCAAGAAGTACACTGAAATACACCCCGCTTGAAACGAACGCGTTTATTGCATAAACACATTTTTATGTGTTCGTACAATATGACGACTGCGTTAGTTACCAAACCATTACTGGCAAATCTGCCCACATCATTCTACAAGACCTTGACCACATACTACAATGGTGTGATGACTGGCTGATGTCCCCAAACCCTGCTAAATACAAACTCATTTGCTTCACTCGTCGTCAAAATCTCCGTCATTTCACTTATAACGTAGCTAACGTTCCGCTTGAATCAGTAACTACTTATAAATGCCATGGAGTTACATTAACTAACAATATGCCTTGGAACAGGCACATTGCTAAAGTCAGTTTATCAGGTGACAGAACTTTGGGTTTCTTAAAGCACCCTTTATGCAATGCTCCGATACACGTCAAACTATTAGCTGATAAATCAGTAGTCAGAGCTCAGTCAGACTACGCATCTCCCATTCGGAACCCATCTGAAGTAGGTCTCACAACTATTTTAGAATCTGTTCAAAATCGTGTTGCCCGATTCATTCATGTTTCGTATTCATATGAAATCAGGGCTTCATCCTTTAAGGCCGAGTGCAACTTATCACCTTTGTCTTGTCAACGACGCGTTGAAGCCCTCCTTATTTCACAAGTTGTTTCACTCGCTACTTCATCGCTCTCCTTACATTCTCCCTCCAGCTCCGATATCTCATTGCACTAGTCATGCGTTACAAATTTGTCACCCACGTGCCAGTGCTAAAACTATTTGTGCTTCATTTTTTCACAAGGAAGCTACAGAATGGAACGGCCTTTCTTCCAAATGAACATAGTACGTCTGCAGCATCAACAGTAAATTGTTTACAAAAGGAGCAACTAAATGACAATGTTCCGCTAAATCTTTGGTACCCGCCGTGGTTGCTTAGTGGCTATGGTGTTGGGCTGCTGAGCACGAGGTCGCGGGATTGAATCCCGGCCACGGCGGCCGCATTTCGATGGGGGCGAAATGCGAAAACACCCGTGTGCTTAGATTTAGGTGCACGTTAACGAGTCCCAGGTGGTTCAAATTTCCGGAGTCCTCCACTACGGCGTGCCTTATAATCAGAAAGTGGTTTTGGCACGTAAAACTCCATAATTGAATTTTTTAAAGCTTTGGTGCTGCAATGGTAGAATTTTTCTGTGTTCAAATGGGACCATTTTTTCTTGCCATTCTCGACACTGGGGCGCAACTCTACAGCGGTAAAGGAAGCCACACTACGGAGTTACCTTTAAATTATTGAAAGCAACGTAATACTGTCTGTCTTCATAATATTTAACTTGTTTAATTTACTATTTCGAAAATGGGATGTAATCTTCTTCTATATATCACGACATCCTTTTTCATCATCACTGTCGGACTCTTGCATTGCTTTGCGTGTGATGGCACAAAAAATAATAAGGGAATTAGATTAAATAACAGCATGCAACTCTATGCAGATACTGCTCTAGTGACAAACTACAGGAGCGTTGTCCATTAGCGATCGCTCATAGTTGTGTGCATTTTTTCACTGAAGGTTTATGTCCAACTGTTTGTCCAAGCTAGATCATGCACATCTACAACATATGCAGGAGCATAAAAGTTCAGATATCAGACAAAGTCTTTGGGTGAGAAATTCCAGGTCTAAGTGACCGCCGATTTGAGGGCTGCCATATATCCGAGCATATCTATGCGGAGCGCACAGATGAGGAGGGGGATGTTGCTTTAGGGCGTGTCTTCTCCACTACTGCAGAGATATTCACGTAACGAGAACTGGAGCGACGGTCAGAGGGAATGGGTACAGGGTAGGTCCAGTGAACGAGCAAGTGCATGCATTTTGTTAATGAAGCCCAATCTACTCTTACATTCAGTAGATTGACTCAGGCTGTATTCAACGCTCAGTGGTTAACGTGCCCTGATCCACTCCTTGGGCTTATTAAAAGTACTCATTTTGCGAATAACATAGGCTACTGTAAACTTCGCAGCCCGTAGACGCCGAATACGGTGTGGGGGGGGGGAGCCCCTCCCCATAAGGTGTCACTACCAACGTCATTCATTTGAGGTTTCTTTTGAGTTGGCTCTACCTTTCCCCTTACAATTTATTTCTAGCTAAAACCTCAGTGTATTATTGCTGGCGCCTACGTTCACGACTTCTAATTTATACTTTCGCTTTATTTTTTTCAAATCTTGACAATAGCAGGACAAGGAGCATTAGAAGGACCAGCAGCGGCTGTCCTCCTCCATATTTTCTCACTTCAACATTTCTTTAAATGTTCACTGTGATCACAAAGCGCAGATACTATGCACCTAAATATATACCCCGGACAAAGTTTTGTTATATTTTTGTAAGGAGCAGGTAGCAAACTAACAATTGTTTTGAATGGCATGGATAGCCTATGCTTAGCCAATGAATATGTTGCTGTATGTTCACCTCGGATTATATTGGTTGCTTGGCACGATTTTTTTTTACCTTTAAACGGCCTGCAGACTTCAGTGCTCACTTCAGCAGAGTCTTTCATCAACGCTCTGTGAAATGCACGTGAATGATATGTGTTTCAGTATTCCTTCTCATTCTAGTAGGCAATCCTAAGAACTCATGAAAAAGAGTTTTCGACTATTTTACCACATTAGGGATGGAAGCATCGCCGCTTGCATGCAGTGGCCATAAATATATGTAATTCACTTGGTATGCAAAAGGTGGCTAAACCCGCATTCACTCGAAATCGGAATCAATAGTAGTCAAGCGCGCCACAGTTTAGACTCTGGCTCAATGGAGAAAAAACGAAGCACCTCCGCCGGAAATTTGAAGCAGTACTGGTGACAGAGGCGCATAATACAAAACCCGAGGGAATATTCTTGTCGTATAAATCAATGTAAAGGCCGCACCCGTGTAAGGGCCACACCCCACTCTCGACCGCCAAAATAAAAAAAAAATCCTACCGAGAAGCAGTCGCGATCAATGCGCCGATTATGATCGCGCTCAAAAGCGAATTTTCACGTGTCGATACTTGAGTTTCTATCACAATCATTAAACTATTCCGTTATGGATTTACATAGCTTCATGCTAATAATTCTAGTCATAAGTTGTGCTTAAAAATTATTATATATTCCGTAATTTTGACGTATGTTATATCTTATCGTCTCAACTTACCTTTCGTAAGGAAAATATTTTTTGATGGCATCGTTGTGTATAAAAGTTTTCCCAAGGCGCTATATGGTTTTTATCATGCGTTTGTGTGCGTTTGTGCGACTTAATGCGCGCAAAACACGTCTCCTAAACGTGTTTGACTGGATCCGATTCTCGCATGGCTCACCCGAGAGACGCGAGTCACCTGGTGGTGTGAGGGGTGTCGGGATGCGAATTCGTATATATATATATATATATATATATATATATATATATACAGTGTAGTAGACGCGCGTATGAAGCAGTTTATTGACGTTTCGGCCGGGGTCCAGCCTTCGTGAAGGCCGGACCCCCGCCGAAACGTCAATAAACCGCTTCATACGCGCGTCTACTTCACTGTGTATATTTACGGGGACCAAGAACTGCTTTTTTCCTCCTGTGTATATATATATATATATATATATATATATATATATATATATATATATATATATATATATATATATATATATATATATATATATATATATATATATATGCGAAAATAAATGATTTATGACAACTTTATTACCGACGTATCAAGAGCACGTGCATAGGCGCAGTCTTGAATCAATGCACCAAAGGGTTGGGTTACCGTGATTACACCAACAGCGCACGAAAGTGCGACGCTGCACGTTTCGTGACGGTCCACAGCGTAAGCGAATGACTAGCGATAATACGTCTTTGCTACAACCTGTTACAAAGTACTAAACATCTGCGTTCGAAACTTTAAGCGGAGCAAGAACAATTTTTTTCGTAACGGCCATCCGCGAGCGATTACACAGAAAATAAACAACACTATAGTGAGTGCACCTTGGAACGGTACTGAATCAGGAACAAGACCAGCCAAGGGTCAAACACAAGTGTCAAAGACAAGTGTGAAAGACAAGTGTCAAAGTTCCCGGGACTGGACTATTAATTGATTTTCCTGTGCCATCGGGCACATCGCCGGCTGACTGGAGGCAATTGAAGCGTCAGTAAATTGATGTGAGAAATTTGCACGTACCTAAATACCATAAGCACACATTTTCAGTGCATTGCTAAATAAAAAGCGACTTCTAATAATACGTCTATGGCAAGCACGCATAAGTATAAAGACGTGAGACGGTATCCTTTCTATGTAGTGCTTTTTCACCCCGAATGTCACGTTGAAGGTTTGGACCAATGAAAGACTGTAGTCATGTTACATTATATATTTTGGATCACATGCAACTTTATTACGATACGCTGCCAAACTATACATGGGTATTCACACGAGAGATGTTTTCGAGGGGTATATGAGCGGCGTCGAATGACGTCAGCATCCGCGAAAAAGTCCCCGCAGACGTCCAACTTACACGGGTCAGGCAGCCGGGCAGAGAAATGATATGGGAAAGGCTTCTACTCTCAACACCGCTCATAATTGCTTCAAGTTCACCTCGTTCTACGGTTCAGATATGGCATACCAAAGGCACAGTAATTGTTCGATGAGCAAAAAAAAAAGTGATATCTTTGCCTAATTTGGCCATCGCCGTGCAGCAAGTACAATGAGTCTTCGCAAATGTGACTTAAGATGGATTGATTTTAGTTGTTACAGAAAGGAACAATGAGGTGCAGTTAGCATACCAGCAGAGGGGTAGCATCAGTGCACCCTAATAAACATACAAAACGAATAGGGCTACCAACCACAACAACGAAGTGATTGCGATACGAGTGCCCACCTCAGGAGCAGCAACTTGGTTAAGCTTCCCAGACACCAGCACGAAATTCCACTGCCTCCCCACCAAGCAGGGATTGCTAGTTCCACCCGGGCCAGTGTTCCCCTCTCGCCAGGGATACGCGCGGTGGCATGCTATTTCACAATACCCTGACGTCACTGTCATGAAACATGATGCGCACTCCCCTAGCCGACAGACAGGATTTCTGCTCGTGTGTACAGCCCTTTACACGAAACTTCATGGTCACATCGATCTTTGCAGTCCATTAGAATCGAGTGCCAAAAACCAAGCCGACAGTTTAGAGGTGTATTTTATTTCACGGCATCACGTGTTTTCAAACAAACAGCGGGTTTTTCATATTAACGATGGTAGGTGATTTCATATCCATTCATTTTTTGACATGTAATCCCAGCGATAACCCATTGCGTATCGTAAGCACGATTGCTGTCCATCGTACGCATGCGTTCGCTCAAACCTGAGCCTGCAAGATGAGCAATACAGTAGGCACAGGCACTACGGTGCTGGAATTAGTGCTGAATCCAAACAATCAGCAATACAACAAAAGTTTGAAGCTAACAGCACCCAAGACGACAGTGAAATCTCCAAGAACAAAAGGTTTTGGCATTTGGACACGTTGAAGTGCTCGCTATTCTTTCATCTTGCATGAAAAAGCATAGCCGCCAAAACCTTTGCAGAAACATTCCTTTGCAGCCCTGTCAGCATGGGCAAGCTTAAATATATAAAAAACTGATAGACGTTATCAACGCACATCATCCACAAATTGGGCGGTTGTCATTAACGGACAGCACATTTCTGTTTTCTGCTACGCTATAGCATGTCTTGACTATTACTAAACCTCATGCTATTGCTTGGATAGAGAAACAAATCCTGTCAGCAAAACACACAACTTCGCAGCGCAGTAGCTATGTTACTGCTTTCCTCAGCAGCGCACGCCCAATACAATTATCCACTAAAGCTGCTCAATACACTTTGAGGTGACCAATCTGAGTGCGGCACATAAGATAAGGGCACCAGTAATCTTCGGCTATCAGTTATCTCTTATAGCCTATCGGCTGCCGGCACACGTTCTGTCGCTTACCGGCTACAGCATGAGCGGCGCAGGTCGGAATAATTAAGTCCGCAACATTGCTACAGCCCTATCGTAGATTTTCTTTCTTACATCGGCAGCAGCGATGTCTCTATGTATTGTGAATCAACTTACGCTTGGTCTAGGCTGTCTATGCCCGATCACGTAAGTTTGCTCCTGTGCAATCATTGTAGTTGACGCGTGTTGTCGACTACGCCCCTCGTTTTAAAGCGGCTGGAGAGTAAGGTAGCTGATATTACATTACTGCAAAACTACCTTTGCTTGTACAAGTTCACATGTCATTTATATGGTTGAATGTTCCTTCTCTATGAAACTGTAAATCGGGAAAACCGGACAATCAATGAACGTCAGGTTAAACATAAATCTCGCAGACTCAGCTTAAAAGCTTCCCAAAGCCGTCGTCGAGCATTTCAACCAAGCAAGACATAACCTTAATGAACTTAATTTCTACACCCTACAGTCTAATTTCCGTTCTAAACAAGAAAAAAACTACACAGAATCATACCTTAACCATAAATTTAAGAATTGCGACCTATAGGCATAAGCGTTTTAAAGGGAGCTATAGAATCTGTTCGCTATGCTAATTTTTCAGCTATGGGCAACAGCACTTAGTTATGTTAATTTGGTTGCTTGGTGTTTTTTTTACTCCGTTTCCTTTTATTCCTTTGTTTAAATATTTATTGTATTTCGGTATATATTTTTTTCACGATGACCATTTTCTGCCGCTCCTTTTAGTATATCTTTCAGAGAAACGATAGCCCACTGAGCTACAGCGAACTAGATAATAGAGGGGTACTGTGAACACGGCCATTTACATGCCGGATGACACAAACATGGCCGTGTCACCGGCCATGTGCAAAGTACCCCGTTATTCTCAATTCTACACCTTCGCCGCTAACACACCTTCGGTCGTTGCCTGACGCGATCTCCTTACCCTCTCTCCCCTTTAGAAAAACCTTACCTAGATATACTGTGCGAAGGAAAGCATATGTAAACTTGAAAAAGACATGTGAACCTGTCGAAACCTTGGCTCCCACTTTTACCTTGTTCTGGTTTTGCTCACCATGGGACAGAAATAAAGCACCTTGTTCAATGCATGGATTTACGTGGTATGACCCATAGATGCGTCTTATCATGTCTGGATGAGTAAGTTTAAGCTTTGACATGCTCCTAAGGAAGCTGTATGCCTGTGGAGATATGATGAACATAAGTCTAGCAAATACTAGCAGGTCTTGAGAGCCCGCTGATATTATGCACCTGTTGGTATAGGAACTTAACAAGTTCCACATGCCACCCTTGTGGGAGCCTTTGTGACAATAATTCATCCAGTACTACCACTCTCTTTTTAAGGACAATCTGCAAGCTATTTTCGCTGCTAGAGAAGTTGCTTGCCGAGCTTTGCACTGCACTAAGGACATAGTCGACAACGCTAAGATCACGCACGCTAAAAGGAAGAACGAGGGTACCAAGCTTGTCGATCTGCACGTCACCAGCAAACACTTTGACGGACAAGTCAGTTGACACTGTTACCCAAAAATGTACAGTCGGACCATTTTGAGACGCAATGTTTAAAACAAGTTCTTTGTTGTAACGAGTTTTCTCCAGAAAGTGGTCACTTGGAAACATGTCAGAGTGGTGGCGAATTCTTCAAAAGTGCCCAAAGAATTTTTTTATTCTCATCTTCAATTGATTCTGTGAATTGATTTATTGCCTCCTGTTGTGGTTGTCCCTCTAGACGAAGCCGCTCCTTTTCAGGGCCTTCACGGGTAACAGTTGTGAGACGAGAAAGGTATGCAGGGCAGTTCTGAAATATTCTCGGGATAGCAACAGGCATTAGTCATCTCAGCTGGAGAGGAACTTGAAGAAGTCAGACACTTTACTCACCTGTGTAAGCATAAGTGGTCACAAAGTCACTTGGAAGAAAGTGCTTCTCATAAACTTTCAAAAAATAAAGAAATCGCTCTATAAAACAATATTCAAGCAAGAAGAGGTAACATTGCAAAGCAATCAGCAACACGTCAGAAAATGTGGCACTCATAATTACTGGAAGAATGCCTTTTTCGGTCCACCAAAGTAAGACAATTTATTAAATTTCATTCTAATGAGGTTCGATCGGTCACTGCGCGCCGTTCAAATGCAATGCGTGTGTACATAAGCAACGCGTGAAATTTCGGAAAAGTATTTGGGAAAAAGAAGCTCGTAAAAAACCGAAAAGTATTGTAGTAGCAATGTCACTAAAACCGCGTGTACAATGTCCTCAATGAAATATGCTGCAGCAGTCTCGAAGCCTTTAGAATGCAAATCATAAAAATTACGATAAGGTTTTCAGATAAATCACTGGCAACGTATGCATGAACTTGTGAACTTATGGAACTTATGAACGCGATGGCAGCTGCAAAAAGCGAAAAAATCCACTTACCACGGTACATTTTGTTAGTGTGAAATCCTTGAGGAGGCTCGCTCTCGTTCCCGCCGTTCTAAGGTCAGCGTCCGCCGGAAACCAATAAAGGTGAGCTTTAGGACTCCGTGCATAGTCTGAATCGCATCCCGATGCCCAACAGCATCTAAGGATATTGCGTAGTTTACTTCAGCATGCTCGAGCAGCGCGATCCATGGGGTTGATTAAATTACGAAAAGACAACTGGAGGGGTAACAAAATGTTTTCGCGTATCCCTATAGAGCCGCTGAGAGCAAGTGAAATCAGTGAGGCCACATCCACTTGCATACATCATTCATCATCATCATTTATCACCATTTATTATTCCCTTAAGGGTCCCTTCAGAGATATTACTAGGGGGGGGGGAGCAGCGATGGGAAAGTGCCACACATCAGCTCAAAAAAAGCAAACAAAGGTAACATAAAAATAAATAATAAACTGTGCAGAACACATCAGATGTAAACAGAACAACGAAAATATCTCAAACTGAGTAGCAATAAATTAAAACAAAACTGAACACGTAAATGTGAAAACGCTAAACAAAAGTGGCAAAAAAGAAGAGAAGAAAAAATAGGCGATGACACAAGCAAGTCAAATTGCTCGGAGAGGAAACGCGAGGAAAAGTGGTTATTTTGGGTTCAAATGTTCTGATAGCAACTGCCTAAATTTGGAGGGATTTGACTCTGAGACCACGGCTTCGGGAATATTGTTGCATTCTTCTATGGCGATGGGGAGGAAGAATTTGTTGAAGGTCTTGGAAGAATCATGCAAACGCTGTATGCTAAAGGAGTTAAACAAACTGTGAGATGAGCGTAACGGAGCATGTAATAAGTTCGCGCGCAGTGCAGGAAAGTTAAACTATAATTTATAAAAAGGGTCCAGCATTGTAAGTTTCTGGCAGAGAGCTAGGGGTTCGAGTCCGAGAGACAATTTCATGTCAGTAACGATGTGCCAAGGTGAGTACTGGGAAGTTATGAAGCGGGCTGCCCGGTACTGAATGGCTTTGAGCAACTGAATCAAGTAAACCTGGTGAGGGTTCCATATGGCGGAGGAATATGGCTGAGCATACTCCATTTCAGAGCGAAGGTATGTTTCGTATGATAGTTGCCTGATGGATGGAGCGGACATAGCCAGTGATCTTCGGATGAAACCAAATGTTCTGGAAGTGTTAGCACAAACTTTCTTGATATGGTCCACGCAAGCTAACTTGTTACTTATTTCGACTCCCAGGTACTTGTTTGAGTTTGTTACTGATGGCGCCGTGGAGTTCAGCGAGTACGGGAAAAGGGTAGTGGAAAATTTATGTGAGATGTGCATGCATTTACGTTTAGAAATATTAAGCTGCATAAGCCAGTCAGGACACCATCTCTGGATTTTGTTTAGGTCGTCTCGTAATGATTCCTGGTCAGTATTATTGGAGATGCGGCGACAAATGACGCAGTCGTCCGCAAAAAGACGGACGGATGACGAAATCCAAGATGGCAGGTCGTTGATGAAAATTAGGAAGAGAAGCGGAACAACAACGGAACCCTGGGGAACTCCAGAGACAACTTCAGTAGTTTGAGACTCATGACTGGCGATGGCGGTGAACTGTGAGTGGTTAGTTAAAAAGCAGCGAATCCAGGATAAGATAAGAGGGTCGAGTGATAAGCATGCAAGTTTACACAATAGACGTTGGTGAGGAACGCGGTCAAATGCTTTTAAAAAATCAAAGTAGATGACGTCTGTTTGGAATGAAGAATCTAAATTAAGGCGAAGATCGGTTGTAAATTCAAAAAGTTGGGTTTCACGCGAGAAGCCTGCCCTGAAACCATGCTGTTTGGGAAAGAAGAAAGAATTGTGATCGAGGTGATTCGCAATATGGGAGAATATATATACATATACATTCGTATATGTATATACAACATATACATATACGAATGCTATATAGCTCTTCCAACATATACATTCGTATATGTTGGAAGAGCTTGCATGAGATGCATGGTAATGAAATGGGACGATAATTAGAGGGGTCAGCACGGCTTGATTTCCAGTCATGCGGAATTTTACTGGTATTGACGGACTGGGCGAAGATGAGTTGCAGGATTAGGCTTCTGAAATGTTTCGTGCCTTTAAGTATTTTAGTAGGAATGTTATCAGATACGGGTGAAGTGGACGGCTTGAGATTATGGATGAGCTTTGAAATTCCCTCAGATGTGATGGTTACGGGTGGCATTGGAATAAAATTTATGCTCGGTGATGTAATGATCTCATCCGCTGGCTCGTGGTTGAAAACTGAGGTGAAGTAGGAATTCATTGCGTCTGATCGCTCGTAAAGCGGAACGTCTGGGCGGCCTGGTCTTTTTAAGGATATGTTATAGGAACTGTTCTTGTTGGCCATTAGCAAATTCCAAAATTTCTGGGGGTTAACACGCAATATTTCTAGAAGATCGTGATTGTAGAACTATATTTTGGATGACCTGAATAATCTAGTGTTTTCGTGAAGGATGCCGAAGTATTTTTCCCATTTTACAAGGGATGCGGAGTTCTTGGCATTACGGAAGAGGTGTTTCTTTTTTCATGATAGCTTACGCAGTGAGTTAGAATTTCATGGCTTTGTGGCATCCCCGCGGATGCAGATGAGTGGGACGTAGGCGTCTATGAGTGATAAGATGTTGTGCTTAAAGAGACACCAATTTTCGTTCACGGATCTCGTAGCCATGAACCTATGAAAGGTGGTGAAAAAGTGTTCGAGGTCGGAGTTTATGTTCGCGAAGTCAGCTTTACTGTAATCACGGATGTATTTGATGGACGGTTGATGTGGGGAGACTTCGATGATCACGTTAAAGAACAAGAGATTGTGATCACTTAGCCCACTGTAACATGAAAAGGATTGAATTAGCTCAGGACTGGAAACAAGGATGAGGTTAAGAATATTTAAGCCTCGTGCTGGCTTATTTACTGCTTGGAAATAGTTTCAAGTGAGGATCATTTCAAGGAAATCTTTAAATTGACGAGATGAGGCAGTAAGAGAATCCTAGTCGATGTCCGGGTAGGTAAAATTACTGCAAAGTATTAGATTGGCACAAGGAAATCTGGACTGCAAGTCTTGAACTGCCGAGTGAAGGTCCGTAATAAGAGAAAGATCCGTGTCAGGTGCAACGATAACATACAATTAGTATATTGGTACAAGATGGAAGACAAATTTTCATGCACATTATTTCGCTGTCGCTGTTTATCTCGAGTGAAGCGGATGAAAAAGTTGAATTTACAAGAGCAAGAATGCTGCCTTCCGTGCGACCTACTCGATCTCGCCTATAGATATGAAGAGACCGGTTGCTGCGAAGCAATTCTGAATCGTGAATATCAGGTGTTAGCCAAGATTCTGTAAATGAAGCGATGTCATTGCTATGGTCCTCGAGGACGGCCTCAACTATTTCTTTTTTGGCAGGTAGCTTCATATATTTGTCAGAAGGACAGAAATTTGGTTATATTTAGCTGTGCGCAGGCATTCTGACAGGTGGACCTGCGGCAGGGAAGTGTCGCACGGCACTTGCGTTAACCGCTATGAATGTAGCTCTGCAACGGAATCTGTTTCGGCGTTGTAGGTGTATAGTTTTCTGCCGATCTGTTTTCTGTGGATCTTAAATGATGCGTTAGTTTGTTGGCCATAAGAAAAAAAACTTTTTTTCGGGCGAGCCGAACTTTAGCTGAGTAATTGTATCGAACAGAGAATGCGGTTTCTTTAAGTTTCTGTCCTTCAACATGAATTCTTGATTTGTCTTTGAAGAGTGCAAGCTTAACTATGTTTGGGCGGTTTGCATCTGGCTGTAAACGACCTAGTCGGCGTGCACGTTCAATATATTGGCTACCAATTGTAATAACTAAGTGTTCGGAGCAGAAGGAAGTAATGTGGGCCTCAGATGGGTCCCAGCTTTCGCCAAGTTTGTCCGGAAGTCCGGGGAAAAATAGGTTTCTGCATTCGCAAGCGGTTTTCAGCGTCGTCGCACTTGTTTGTCAGTGCTTTAACGTCGGAAGCAAGCTGTGCCAAGTCGGTGTTTGTTTCGGAAGCAGCTACTTTTTGTGGGTTTATTCCATAGCTTTTTCGAGTATTTCGACGCGCGCTGAAGGACGATGCACCGAGTCTTCAATGTTCGTTCGAGCGGACCGGATCAAGGCAAGCTCAGCAAGTACGGTGCTCTGAGCGGATTAAATACGAGACATGGCTTTGTAGATTGTTTCCTAGGATGGTGGAGCATCGTTTTCGTTCGGGCCTGGGTTTCGTTCAACATCACCAGATCAAACGAGGATAAAAGAAATAAGGTTGGCGTTGAGCCAGTGGAAGCAAGCAATACACAGCATCCTTTGTCAACACTCGATGGCGTCTTTGGGGCACGATACCGCAAGGAAAAATGGGTTGCTAGAGCGGCAGTACGTGGCATTGGGAAGATACCTAACCTGCAGCAGATGAAAAAAGGGCGTCTGCATGATGAGTTGCGTCTACATACGCCATCAACGTCCGCATGGAAAGATAAATGCATAAAGTACGAACGAATGAGGTAAATATGTACATTACACGCATAACATAATTAAAATTGCTTCTTTTACCGCCGAAGATAATTTTTGGCTTAGTATGCTTTTTTTTCAGGAAACGATTTTCGAAAACAAAAATCGTCTGGCTACTTAGCAAACAAAATCCGCAAGCCAATCAGATTCCAGGCACTCAAGCTCGATTTATATCAGATCTCACTTTGATGACGTCACACTCTCGACACGGAGGCTTGCAGAGGCGTCGTAAAAGTGCTACTGCTGCCGTCTCCCTACTGCTGCCGCTCTCACTCACGCCAGCGTTTGGACAGTGAGTGGCGCGGTCATCGAGCGATATGCATGCATATATGTCTGTGCGCGCGTCACACGATGCTTGTTATTTGAGTTAGTAAGCGAATGCCTACGTCAGATCATGTGCTGGCTCAACTAAACCCAACGATACACTTCCTAGGGCCAAATCTTGTGGTCTTCGCGGTACTGAAAATAAACTTTCCATTTTAAACGTTGATGCAAGAAACCTTGTTAGCAATTTCTCTAAATTTTTACCCATGGTATCGTCTTACTCACCACATATCGGTGTTATTGAGGCCTGCTTACATGATAGCGTGGATCATTTCCAAGTAGCCCTCCTTGGCTTCAATGTGGTCCGGGCAGACAGAAAATTTCGGAGAGGAGGCGGTGTTGCTCTATTTCTTCAATTTCACTTCCCCTTTTCTGTACTCCTTGCCCCGTCTGATGCTGAGTATTTTTGATGTAAAATCCAACTTGCAAATACCTCTTTTGTTATAGGTGTTTTTACCGTCCGCCTGGTTCTAATATGGAGCATTTGCACAATCTAAGGGAATTCTTGCATAATTATAATACTTCTTCATCCAAAGTTATCTGCATGGGCGATTTTAAAGCGCCTGGTGTAGATTGATCTTCCATGAAAGTGAGTGGACAGGAAGTAGCTATCAGGCGGGAGTTGATCCACATTTCACTGTGGTGTGGCCTGCACCAGATCGTTTAGGATTTCACTCGGCACACTTCAGTCCTTGATCTTGTTTTTCTTTCTAGATCTCTTTTTAATGCCGGTTATGAATGCGATGTTATTGAAGGAATATGCGAGTACAATGCTGTTCCAGGCACCGTCCTTAGATCCCGCTATATCTAATGCACATCTCCTGATTTTAACCGTGCTGATGACTTTGGAATTACAGATGGCCTGTGCCATTCTTTTGATGAGTTTCAGTAGTGATACCCCTGGTGATAGCAATATATTTACAAGTTTCTTTGAAAATCTTGTCAGTAAGTGTATGAACCTTTTCATTCCTTTAATAACAAAGAAAAAAAAACGCTGAGATTCCTTGTATGACTAGAAATCATTCTCATTTATCATGTCGTGTGGCCAGATTACTTAGAAGGAAACCCTCTGGAAGAAAACTCATGGATTTCCTAAGCCTTAAAAACGAACTTCGTTCTAACATGGATGCTGGGAAAGAATTTCATTACAACGTAACCTTGCCGAAATTGTTGAAGACTAGTCCACGTAAATTTTGGAAAGCTGTCCTACCACTTAGGTCATGCTCAGACAGATTGATAATTAACAATGTTGCAGTTTTTGATACGCAGACAATAGCTTCTTTTAACACCAACTTCCACTCCGTCTTTACGGCTGATAACTTGGTAATCACTGTTTTTTATTCTTAAACATACCCTCGGATCGACGATGCAGCACTGTTTCCTGAGGGTGTACATACCCTAATCGGAAACTTCGACACCAAGAAATCCTGTGGTCCTGACCTTATCACGACTGCTTTTCTTATTCGATAGTCTCTTTGGTGCAGCAGACAGCTAACAATTATCCTTAGAAAATCTCTCTCAACGGTCACCCTTCCTCCCTCGTGAAAACTTGCTTCCATTCTCCTCTTATTTTGGTCAGGTAACGTTCCATTGTTATCTCACTCTAGGCCCATCTTTCTAATAGCACATTCACATAAATTACTCTAGCAAAATATATTTAAACGTATTATGGAATTTTTTGATATTAACAAAATGTCATGCACTTTACAGCGTGGTTTTAGACGTCGCCTCAGCACTATAGCACAACTAACAGAATTTGCTGCCGACATCAGCAGCTCTTTAGATTTAAGTGACTATATTGATGCTATTTTATAGACTTTGCAAATGCCTTCGACACTGTCTTACACACTAAACATATGTTGGTTGGATATCGGACTATATGTACGTTTCAACTCTACTAACTAACCCTTGATGCCTGTTTCATCAGGGGTTCCCAGAGGCTCAGTACTGGGTCCTCTTTTATGCCTGCTTTATATAAAGATCTCCTTTTAAACACCACAGTTAAAATACGCCTTTTTGCAGACGATTGCGCTTGATATCACACAATTATAACAAACAAAACTTCTAACTTATGAAACTGTCGTTCATCCCATCCTCGAATATGGCTGCGTTGTATGCATTTCATACAGGCACTGTGACGACAAAAAACTAGAATCAGTGCAAAAAATGCAGTGTGTTTTATTTGTAGGAGTTATGACAAGTACTTTTCACCGTCTACCTCTCTCCCCCTACTTTGTCAAATTCCTATTGCAGAGCGCCGAAAAGTTGGTTGCCTAAAATTCTTTACACGTTAATAAATTCTCCTCGTTTCTCCTCTCTAGATAACTATCTGACTTTTTCGAAACCCTCATCTACGAGGAGTCACCGCGCTCTAAAGATTTGAACCTTTTTTGCCCGCACTGATTCCTTTAAATACAGCTTTATCTCATCAACAATTGAAGTCTGGAATTCATTACCGGGCAACATCTGTCCACTACCACTGAAAGAATTTGTGCAAGATTGTTTAAAAATGTTCGTACCTTTGTTGCGCATCTCACCCGTGCAATAGCCTCATTAGGGCTGAAGTATGTATAAATAAATAATAAATAAATAAGTACAACACAAAGAAATAAATATATAATTAAATAAAAAGTATTTACGGCTGCTAAAACAGCTATTGTTTCTTCGCATAACTGTCTTATTACATCCTATCACAATCGATGATTTGCCTTTCGACTGAAATTACGACATTTGTACTTATAATGACTTACGCTGATGCCAAGGAGATATGTCATGGAATACTGACTCGCGCGAACAGCCACGCTTGGTAATCCCAGAGTTTACCGTGGGACTCATTTTATGCAGCATGGATGATGAGGACGATGTTATTTGACATCTCGTTTAAAAGGAGCTGGTGAGAAACAGTCACCTACCCTGCATGAACTACACTAGTATTAACGGAACTAAAATTGCACTTTAGGGCAGTCTATAAGTGCTTATCAGTGTAGCATTGTTCCCTGTCTCTCCTTCATTTTTTCACTTTTGCTTAAAATTTTCATCAGACTACTTTATCTCCACTGGAAGGCGAAGGCCTCTGCCTGCGATTTCATATTGCCCCTGTCCTGCACAAACTGATTCCTGGGCCTCCGAATTCATTAATTCCTGACCCCACCTACTTTTCTGCCATTCTCGCCTGCCCTTTCCTTCTCTCGGCACCCAATCTGTAACTCTAATGGCCCACCGGTTATTTATCCTAGGCAATACATAGCCTGCCCAGCTCCATTTTCTTCTCTAATGTCACTTAAAATATCGGCTATCCTTGTTGGCTCCCTGATCCACACCGCTCTCTTCCTGACTTTCAACGTTACGCCTAACATTCTTCGTTCCATCGCTCTTTGCGCGGTCCTCGTTCTCGAGCTTCTTTGTCAAAATCCAAGTTTCTTCCCCACATGTTAGCACCGGTAGAATGCACTGATTGTACAGCTTTCTTTTCAATGATAATGGTAAGCTGCTAGTGAGGATCTGGCAATGCCTGTTGTATGACTCTAACCCATTTTTATTCCCTCTGTATATTTACTTCTCATTATCAGCTTTTCATGTGAGTAATTGACCTAGGTAAACGTCCTTCTTCACAGAATCTAGAGGCTGACTGGTGGTCTTACACTCTTGTTTCCTTGATGGGCTATTGAGCATTCTCTTTGTCTTCTGCCCATTCATCTTCAACCCCAGTTTCTCACTTTCTCTGTTAAGGTCCCCAATCATTAGTTGCAATTTGTCCACAAGGTTGCCCAACAGGACAATTAAATCTGCAAACCGATGGTTGGTGAGAGATTCGCCATTGATCCTAACTTTTAGGTTCCCGGTTTAATAACTTGAATACTTCGAAGCATGCAGTGAATAGCGTTGGAGAAATTGTGTCTACTTGCCTGACCCTTCTATCGAAAGGTATCTTTGTACTTCTGGAGAATCAAGCTAACTGTGGAATCATTGTACACATTTTCCAAGACATTCACGCATGCCTACTGTACACCTTGATTACGCAATGCCTCTATGACTGCTGGTATCAATGACTACTCCATCATATGTCTTTTCATAATCTATGAGAGCAATATAGAGAGGTTGAATATACTCTGCAGATTTCCGGATCACTTGATTCATGACATGGATATGGTCCAATGTAGAGTATGCCTTCCTGACGCGAACCTCTTCTCTTGGTTCACTTAAGTCATGTGTTGCCTTTATTTCATTGTACCTTATTTTGTGGAATAGTTTATGCAATACCGAAATTAAGCTAATGGGCCTGTAATTTTTCACTTCTTTAACGTCTCCTTTTTTGTGGATTAATATAATGTTGCTATTCTTCCAGTTGTTTGGAACACCTAAAATCGTGAGAGATTTCATATAAAGGACGACATGCTTTTATAGCATGATACAGCCTGCATGTTTGATTAAATCGATTGTTATTCATCTTAAGCTGCTGATTTTCCCAGGTAGCTGTTTGGTAAGGCCAGTCTAACTTCATCGCTAGTTATAGAAGGAGCCTCCGTATGCTGTTCATTACTTCTTCGAATGGAGGTAGCGTGGCTGCTCTGGGTGCTCTACAGGTCAGTAAAGAATTCTTCCGCTGCTTTTACTATATCTTAGAAATTGCTGATGATGTTACCCTGCTCATCTTTCAGCGCATACATCTTAGCTTGTTCTATGCCAAGTTTTCTCGCACTGATTTCACGCTGCGTCCTTTTTTTACTGCTTCGTGAGTCTTTCTCACAATATAATTTCGAATATCTCTTATTTTCTCCATGTTGATCAGTTTTGACAGTTGCGCGAATTTTATCTGATCTCTTGAGTTATAAACTTTCATCCATTGTCGTTTGTTTATTAGGTCCTTTGTTACTTGGGAGAGTTTACCTACTGGTTGTCTTGGTGCCTTACCTCCCACTTCAACTGGTATTTCTCAAGCCAGCCTAGTTACGGCTTGCTTCATTAACTCTGTCAGCTTCATCTTTCTGTTCTAAGGCTGCATCATTGCAAGTAGCAGCCTGAATTGGGCGGCATTTACCCTTACTGCGTCTAGGTTGGCCTGTTTCTTCTTGACTAATTTTCCCCTTTCTCTTTTCATATTGAGGTAAATAATAGGCCTCACTGCCATTTGATCACAGTATTTCACAGGGATAAATGGAGAGAAAACTGGAAAGAAATAACGAAATGAAAATAAAAATGCCGTCCTGTTGACAAATTTTAGCTACAAGAAAGCAACGAAAAGCACAAAAATGTATGTCAAAGTTGGAATGATAAGAAATATGAAGGCACACTGTAAAATAAAAGCTGTTAATTTAAAGGTAATTTGCAGAAATGTTCTGTAACGCAAAAGAAATGTTCTGTGAATGCTCTATGATAGAAACCTGTCAAAACAAACAAAAAAAAGAAATTTTTGGTTCTTCTGGATCTCAAGCCTATAAATCGAGACAGAACTAAAATATAACCGCTTTATATTATTGTAACTGCATTAAAATCTAGAAAAAAATTTTACAGTTTTTTCTTTTCATACGTGCCGCTTTTTGCATATACCACGCAAGACGAGCTGTTTGCTGTACTGCTTTGATGCCCCGTGCCATGATCAAGATGGCTGCTCCTCGAGTCAACGCATGTCGGCACTGTTACGTTCCTGTTTTCGCAAATCCTGAGAGCTGAGTGGTTTTCATTTGAAGTACATTTTAAACAGTGCACGACGTTTTCTTCAACCCAATATTATCCGCGTCTTCATGACATAGCACAGGACTACAATGTAGCCCGCAAAGAAAATTCAGGCGGACAGTGACAAAATTTAGCAAGTACGCGTTCCGACATATCAGTTACGTTGCGCTTCGTGAGGTAACGTGGGATTTGGTGATTAAATTTAGCTTATTTTTTTTCTTATAGCATACGTAAGGGCTAGCCATTGGGCTTGACAAATGTATTATTGTCTACTCTTCCCTTTTCAGAATTCACTTGTTTTTACTATGGTTGCGCGAAAGAAAAGTATGAGCGAGCTCTCAATAAAGCTCACTCAGCGACGTAAGCTCTTAGGTACGATCAAGTATTTAATATATTGAAGTGACCGGAAAGTGCGACTTTTTTCTGTTCTGCAATCATTTATTTGTTTTGACGCTGGCATATGAATCCGCCGCATATGAGGGCACATGGCATCCTGTATCGATTTTTTTGCTTCGTCACCTGCGGTTCGAGTGTTTTAGTGCGTTACCGTTGGGAAATGATTTTGCCTGGCCACTGACTAACTCTCTTCATTTTGTACCGTCTCCGCATTTTAAAAGCACAGCCTGCAAGGTTGTAGTATTCGAGCCGTGAAATTAGGCTATCATCACGCTCGTGGCCACGAAGTATTGCCGGTACGTTGTCTGCTAGCCTCACTTGCCGACTCTGACAAAGGATAACTAAATGTATGAATGGTGGACTGCAAAACTCGGAAACAAATGGCGAAAATTTGTATGAATTTAACTGCAGCAAAGCATTCAGTAAAAACAAGTAAAAAGGCAGCATGTGTCATTGTTGCACGTTACTAATACTATACAGTTACTGTAATGTGTCCACCGCTTTCAATTATCAGGACTATTTTCTACCTTGCGCCGTTCTGCTAGACATCGTTAGGAAAATAGCTGGCGTGTGATTTGTTTGCGACTGCGCATTTCCCGACCGGGTGCAAGGGGGATTGACGGAGGCAGTGCGAGAGGGAAGAGGGGCGGCTTCGACTTCGCCAACACGTGCGTACTTTGCGCGCGCGACCACGCACCATATCTTCAAATTGATCTGCAGACGGCTCGTGCTTGTGTCCGCTGTGTTTTCGCTGCTCCTACGTTGAACCGATACATCGCACGAAGGTGACTTCGCTCGCTGCTGCTGCTGCGCTTGCTCACACCGGCGCTTTGACAGCGAGTGTCCACGTTCAATCCAGTGTGCTGTGTTCATGTTTGCTTGTGCGCGCTGAAACCATGATTGTTGATTCAGTTAGTAAGCGAATGTTTCCAAGTTTATACTGTCGACAAAACTAGTATCTTTACTTCGTGTAGGTGTCTACTAATTTATTATCGCAATCAATGCATCGCTTTTTGGGCAAGAGTGCGACATTTTGTTTAGTTCGAAAAATAAAACGAACCGCAGGAAGCATATAGTACAATTCGGCCTATTGATATGGATTACATGAAAGGTGGACTTTACTTGAGCGAAAGATTGAAATTTTCAGGTTGCTAATGAAAACGATCAACTGAATACCTTCATAAGTATTTTATTTGAAGCATATGTACAAATTCCGAAATTGAGGCGAAGATGTAACCAAGTCGTTGCATCACTTCTACACTGATCGGCATCGATTCTGCAATTTCAACATGTACCCTCAAGTGCACAGTAAGATCAGATTAGGAGAGTTATAAATGACGAGGTCATGAGAGAATGTGCATATTCCTTTCAGATATAACGTTCTAACCAGCTGCATGGTTTTAAAAATGTTTTAACCATAGTTGCACAAACGGTATGTTAATATTGTCACGCATACGTGACACGCATAAAAACAACCAACAAAACGACCAAGATAGTGGCAGGGTGGTAAATACACTTGTAGCTGAACGGGTAGCTACGCCTGAGATCCTTTTCTTTCTTAGTCTTCATTGACTATTGCAACTTTAAAAAGAAGCATTAGGCATTCTGAATGTGACGCTTTTTCTATGCTTTACCGTACCTAAAAAAGGAAACCACACCCGCCTCAATTAACCTGAGCTTCACACATCCTCTAGCTTAGTGCCTATTGACAATAATAAATGTATCTTGTCAGTGCAATGTTCTGTATAGGCTTCTACATTTTTGAAACCAGCAGCGACCACAAACATGGAGCTATGTGTGTGTTTGTGTGTTGCGGGTGTGTGTTTTGTACGTGCTGTATGCGTGTGTGTGTTTTGGGGGGAGGGTGTGTGTTTGTGGGGGAGGCGGATCAGCCATCAGTGCCTATTATACGCAAAGATGTGCGCATTTATTTACTTAGCTTGCCTTGCTATGAAAGGCCATGTATTTTTTCCTGTTCTTCCGTCTCTACGTACGCATGCAATCCATGGCAAGCGGAAGCTTATCTATAGCCTGGGGAATTTACTTTGAAGCTGTTGTAACAGCTGGAGGAAAAGCAATGCTGCTTGTAGGCTGAACCAAGTACGTATAAGCAGTTTTATATATATATATACCTGTTGTCCTATTCATCTCCCCAGTGATATGTTGATGGAATATAAAACAAATATTCATTTTCTTCTACAATATCCAAAATTAGAAATTCTTTCTTACAACTACTGAGAGAAAAAGTGTTGAACACATTTAAGAGCAGCGCAATAAAACTGAGTAAAGTGAAAACCTTTGTCTTTTCAGTTTTGAGCGTAGAGCCTAATCTTCGTTTTGAGACCAGCTGCATATTTACATGATATTTGTTATTTTATTATGTGACACACGATGGAAAATTCAAGCGTGAGGACAGTTCCTATGAAAATGGGGGCTAGAAGTGATAAACAGTGCTCGAACAAGGAATATCGGCTGCAGTCAACGTTTCTACAAAGAACATTCTTTTTGTGAGGACGGCAACTGCCCTCACGAAGCAAAATGCCCTTCCAAAGCGTTGGCTTCAGTGACACTCCTGGTTCGCCCATTATTCATCAGGACAGAAAATTGTGTTTACATGTCACACTTCTGTACATTGGAAGAGAAAAAAAAAGTGAAGTCTGAGAAAATTATAAACATAAAACAGAATATTTTTCTCTGCCTCAATCTGGATAATTGTTTTACACATACATTTTCTGTAATATAACGCAAAAAACAATTAAAATAACAGAAAGTATTTAAAGAGAAAGCAGCCTTTCCTATAATCCAAAACAGATAACTGTCTTTAAACAAGAAATTTCTCCTAATGTAAAACAGAAACAACTTGTTAAATAACACAAAAGCAAAAACAGAAAACAGAGCTTTACAGAAAATTTCTGTTTTCTTAAGGAAAATTTTTTTACATAAGTAGGTCACTGTAAAGAAGAAACGTAAAGCGGTAAGAGGGCTTTTCTATAGTTTGCTTCTTTTTCTTTGGTAAATTCGTGAATTTTTTTTTTTCAGCACCAGTCGAGAGAAATGGCAGTGCTGCACAGTGGACACCGTAGAGCGCCGGGTTGCAGATCCGAACGTGGCGGGCCCCTACAGAACATTCTCAGTACCTTTAGCGTCACTGCAGCGCCATGCACGGCACTGTGGCGACTATCGAAAGGACCCTTCGACCAGTGGCTGTCTCACACAGCAGCGCTGTCCATGCCACCTGTCGCATCAGCCGCAAGAGGTTCGCTAGGTTCCTCCTGGAGCATTACTCGCCTCGCGGCCACTAAGTGCAAAAATGGACGGCCACACGTGGTTGACGTGGTTCGGGTGATTCAGGGACATCGAGCATCCCTGCTAAGGAAACGCGGCAAAGCGTTTTCTGAAATTTGTATATGGTTTACTCTATACTCTCTTTCCGTGGAAGGTACGCAGCAGAAGATCACACACGCACGCGCACACACACACACGCACGCATACACGCACGCGCTTGAGCGCCTCTGCAGAGGTGTTCAAACGCATAGCTCTGTATTTGCTCGCATACCAGAGATCCTGCAACGTAAAACTATTGCACTATGTTTTATTCCAATCTCCTGACGTCAAATTTACGTAACCGCCGACGGAAGCATCGGGCGGTAACCAGCAACATTGCTTGAGAAGCACAATGAAACGCGCTCCTCGTTTATAAGAGGTCACTTCTTTTTTCCTTTCAAAGCGAATTGCATTGCCTACATTGAGAAAATTTTCTTATAGAATTGGCTGAAAAGAGGCGAGGAGCACGCTCAAGTGGAGAGGCGTTTGATAAAGCCGAGCCAGCCCAGTCAATGTAGACAACCGAATTATGAGGGTGCGGCCGGTGTCTGCTATTTGCCCGCTTCCCCTTAGCTTGCGGTGGCTGATAGAAAATCGGTTGTGTGCAAGAGAACGCAAAAACGCCGCCAAAACGGATTATTAGCAAGGAAGAGTTGGCAGGGCAATGTTGTATACGAGCTGAAAGGCCTCGATCACATTATACTGCCACGGAAAAATGTTTGTTATACGCAAATAAATCCATGCTCCGCGGCCGCTCCCAGTAGCTACTGCCAGAGCAATCGGTGGGCAGCAACCTTCTATTCTTTTCGGAAGGGGGCAGCCTCCGGCTAGTCAGTAAAAAAATTCTGTTTTGTTCGGCATATTATTGTGTCTTTAACGCGTACACGTCACTTTGACACTAGAGTTTTCGAGGTTTTGTGACGTTGCCTCACACACAGGCGAATTAGGCGCAACCCGAAAGTGCTTGATCAATGGCAGAGTAATGTGGCGAAAAAAGCATCGAATGCGAATATAATTATTTTTATTTCGTGCAGTCTAATTATCATTGTGAAACATAGTTCCAGCGCACATTTGAACAAGGACGAGGCGAGAAAGACAACACAAACGCCGGACTTCAACTGAGTTTTATTCATTGGAAACAGGGCTTTATGTACACAGGGGGAGGGGGTGGGGGACTGCTACTGCGCAGGACCGCAGGACTGCTACTGCGCAGCGTCGACGCCCAGCTAAGGCGTCTGGAGAAGGCTGGGTTCCACGGAGAAATCGTGGCCTCGGTGGTAGAGAGCCAGATCCGCGAGGCAAAGGCTGGTGGGAGGCGCAGGCTGAAAAAAGACGCACGCCCGCAAAAGCGCCCTGTCGTAGTGCCCTATTGGCACCAGGTGTCTCACCGCCTCAAGAAGGTTGGCGACAGGTGCGGGGTGCGTGTTGTGTTTTCAGCACCGGAAAAGCTGGGACGAATGTGTCGCCTTGTAAACCAATCCCAGAAGAAACCAGCCTGCAAAATCAAGCACACCAAAGCCCTCGTTGAATGTAACGTCGGCGTTGTGTACAGTATTCCCCTCGCCTGTGGGAAATGCTATATCGGCCAAACTGGGCGCTGTTTGAATGAACGCTTGCTAGAGCATCGCAGGAATGCTACATCACTAAGTGGCGCTGGTCATTTAGCCGACCACATACGCCGTTGCTCGCACAAGCCAGCATGCGAGGCTTTTTTCGAACGAACACGCGTGTTGCGCAAATATAGCGATCAGAAACACCGTGAAATATTTGAAGCGTGTTGTATCTCCAATGCAAACGAGAACTGTGTCAGTGCCCCTTCTGTTGCACTCGGGAAAAAAGAAATTGATTATCTCAGGGCAAACGGATGTGTCGAATCAGCTAGGCAGGGCGGGACATGAACAAGATTGTACTGTGTGACGTAAATAGAAGAAAAAAAAAGAGGGAAAAGTTTCTCTTGATTTTTTTGACACCTGTATTGCCTAGACCAAGGAAATATTTTTGAGTGGTCCTGCGCAGTAGCAGTCCCCCACCCCCTCCCCCTGTGTACATAAAGCCCTGTTTCCAATGAATAAAACTCAGTTGAAGTCCGGCGTTTGTGTTGTCTTTCTCGCCTCGTCCTTGTTCAAATGTGCGCTGGAACTATGTTTCACAATGCTAATCATAACCAACTAGCCCAGCTGTCCATACTTAGTCTAATTATGCATAATCAGTGTGCACACGTCACATCAGTTGGGGCATTTCCGCAGCCTACGTGACGTGGAATGAGAGACGGGCGAGCTGGTGGTGGCCTGAAAACTTTTTGACCAATCATGGAAGGCTGATTGCAAAATCGGAATAGAAAAGTTTGGAATAGCTTTAGGTTATAGTGCCGCAGTTTTTCTTCTTCGTGAAGGGGGCATCGTGTGATCTGTACACCCTCTCAATGGAAGCTATTAAGTCTTGTCACGGTATAAGCTTCACAAAATTGGCAACGATGGCTCTTTCCTTCGCCACGAGGAATGGTCTTAGCCGAACGGGCTTTGATCAATCTGGCGATATCAGTAGGGGCCGTTTATTGCTCTAATATGCGCTATAAGTAGAACAAGTGGTAAAGCTGACAATCATGCAGTACACGTTCATCCTGACGCCCGTCGTTGCTGGGAATACATCATCGATTACTTTCTGTTCTTTATCTTCTCAGCTATCGTTAAAGTATTCCTTGGGCCAACTACAAAAGTGGAGGATGTTTTAAAGAGATCAGCTTGACAACGTTCAGGACGCCCTCCTGAAACCTGCATATATGCTTAAACAGCTGAACTAACAGTCGTGTCGCGTTTTTCCAGGAAAGGTGTTTATTCATTTTCCAAAAGACAGTGTGTTATTAGGAAGCTGCGTACTCCCCCTTTTCCACGACAGGTATTCATATTTCTAGCGTTTTTCTTGGACCAATATCCTAGACATGGGCATTGCCGAAATGTGCGCTTTATTTTAAAGAGTCCCATTTGGAGTGTTGCCTTTGTACTTATGTGACTGGGGCGGGGACCTGGAGCATAGGTCGAACATCATGCTTCTAATCTGAAAGTCGTAAGCTCGAATGCTGCTCCAGTAAACAACATCTCCAGGCGTGGAGCGGCGCCTGACACCAGAAAATATGGGGAGAGCCAGTGGGGCTATACTAATGGAGGTGCAACCAAATTAGGAAGGCCTACTAAGCTTCAACAAAAGACACTCCCTCACCGGAAGAGGAATTGGCCTATCTCGTGCAATATTCACCCACTGCTTCCTTCATGACTCCTACAAATAACCCATGGTCCTCTGTCTCCAGCAGCTGTGGAACCCCTGACCAAAGCAGCGGTCACACCTGCAACGCAGCAGAGGGTGCTAATAATCCTTATAATATCTATATCTAACTTGTAAGCTGAGGCAGTTATGAATCGTGTCCTATCACTAGTGTCCCTGCTTTTTCCCAACAATATTCTAAAAGGCTGTGCCTATGCGGACTGTTAACTGGAGAATGCTTCCATCCACTTTAAGTCCTAGCGCCTGTGGAAGGAGGACGTTACCTACGGGTCTCCCTGAGTGAATATCTTCGCGTTCCCTTAGGATGTGCCGAGCTCATGGGTTACTGATATTTGCTGCAGGAGACAAATGCCTCATTCTGTTGCTAATTGCCAATCCGGTGGGTTTTTTGTCTTTAGGCAACCAGCTCGCCCCTCTAATACCAAGGCATGGCCCTTGGTGTTACCGCGCAGATTTTCCTGATTTCTTTCTTGCTACTCTTGCCGTCTTCATCAATGTCAACACCGAAGGCGCTCCTCATCCAACTAGCGCTGTGAGACATGTGATAGACTGTCGGTGGGTTGTTTCTTCTGTCCAGCAGCAGTTGCTTCGCGTGCTTCGTCACGCCAACGTGTCGCAACCACGTATATAGTTAAAAACCATCCGAGGTGTGCTAGCACATTAACTCTTTCGATACCGCTAGAAATGATGTTATTTTGGGTCCTTGTACGTTTGTACATTTTATTTCAAGACGTAGTTGCCACGACGTATACTGCGACACACATATTTATAGAAAAAATCAATTAAATTATGGGGTTTTACGTGCCAAAATCACTTTCTGAGTATGAAGCACGCCGTAGTGGAGGACTCCGGAAATTTCGACCACCTGGGGTTCTTTACCCTGCACCTAAATCTAAGCACACAGGTGTTTTCGCGTTTCGCCCCCATCTAAATTCGGCCGCCGGGGCCGGGATTTGATCCCGCGACCTCGTGCTAAGCAGCCCAGCACCATAGCCACTGAGCAACCATGGCGGGTACATATATATAGAGTGACCACTGGTGTTTTGAGTGGATGGACAGCAGTAATAATTGAGCGTACAATTTTTGAGAGTTCCTGTGCGAAACTTCAAAGGAGCACCTCAAAGAACAGAAGGTAAAGTAATCATTTGCTACTTTAGTATAGGTACTGAGGGTTGAAAGAAATCTGAAAGATACAAAATATGCACCTGCTTAATGCCAACTTTTGTGAGTCACATCACGCAAAAAATCAGTATGATTTTCTGGAGCCAATACTAGTCATATTAATGGCCATGCTTTGCGGAAAAGCAGTATCTTCGCAAATGTGAAAACGGGTATGCTCCTATTTTACAAGGTCCATTTCTCTTTATTCATTACGGCAGGACCCTGGTTTGTTTTTACTGGATTCTATAGGCTCGCGATGCAATGGTTGTCAGGTCGTGAAGCATTCACAAGACTCTGCATACCTGATCATTGCGTCAATTCAGGTTTTCTGTGCAAGTAACGTGGTTGAGTGCTCGTTCAACTGGGCGCTCAAACCTCCATATGCTTTGTTGAGTTCCTGTACAGTGCTTTACTGTAATTTAGAGTGTTGTCCCTCGGATGCACGTATTCTTCTAGCTAATTAGGAGCTGATCGTGTGTGTTAAGAGCACTGTTTTATACTCAAAGTCATTTTTTAGAATGTCAGCGGAGAGTGTTGATGCTTTAGTGACACTCATGGAGTATACAATGCGCATATTATGACCCGCGATTTCGCACCTGTGGTTCATGAAGTAGTAGACAATGGGGTTGTACATGGCGTGCGACATCGCGAGCCAGTACATAGCCAGATACACGTGTTGGATGTCATCCGAGTGCACTACGCTGGGGTGGTGGAACACGTAGAGGAAGTAGACGTGGTACGGAAGCCAGCACACGGTGAACAGGAATACCACGGTGAACAGCATACGCACAACCTGCATCATCCGAGAAAAAAAGAAAGTGAAAATGTGATTGGCCGTGACTTAATTGGCGGCGAGTGTAGGACAAACATGTACAGCAAATACAAATGACCGTGTTTCTCAAACTGATGGTCATGAACCCCTTATTGGGCATTCGCCTTTTTTTGGTGGGGGGGGGGGGGGGAATCATAGAGGCTCCAACAATATATACATTCTGCTTCCCAGAACAGAGATAAATTTTCACTCTCGGTACCCATACTCTTCTAACAAACGACGATTTAAACCTTCAGTCGCCACAAAGAAACTTTCACCGAAGACGGCCTCCAACCGCAGCCAGCTTTTTCGTACCGAAACTGTAGAAATGGGTGCAGCAAATATGGTTGCATTAAGAAAGCAAACACAACAGTGTCACTAAAATACATGATTAAATAAATCATTGGCAAAACAAATTATCAAGTTTTTTGGTAGCTCTCAGCTCAGGTTAAGTTATTTTAAAGAAATCAAAACATGAGTGTATCTGCGTCATTCGAAAAAGTAAGTTTTCAGAAGGCTTTCCAAGGCGGAGAGTGGGGAGCGTCATGAAAGGCTGGTTAGTACTAAAACTGGTCACGTACTCTAACCTCTTGAGAAACGCTGGCTCAAGAGACCATTTAAAGCCAACAGGCAATGAAACCAAGGAGAGCATACGGCTAATTAGCTGTGGTTGAATTTGAAATGTAGAAAAATGCATGGAGGGGGGAAGGAATGAAAGTGGACGAAAAAATAGCCGGCTGCCGGTGGGCACCGACCCCTAGAAGAAGTCAATGTCTTCGCCGGTGGGCACTGAACCGACGCAACCAATGGTCCTAATTACCCGTATGTTTTCCTTGCCTTCAATTCTTGCAGGCTTTATATGGTCGTCATTGACAAAAATCAGGGCCCTCTGTTGCCTTCTCCCCTTTACTTAAGGGAAGTTGGTCATATGTTGAGCTGGGCACTTAGACACCTAGGCACGTAGACACTTCACAAAGATTGTTCTTGCCGCTCTGCTTCGGAGTGACTGAACACTGCTACGTCCTTTTCGGCCTTGTAATTAACACTTTTCACAATATGCACTCCTTGCTCACGCAAACTTTTGTCCTAAAATGAGTACACACGCAATACCACTTTGGCTGATGTCTGAGGAGCAGTGAAAATGACGAATAACTTCTACCTCGTTTCACACAATGCCCGAGAACTTCACTCCTCTTTAGTGATTGCTTCAACTATGCTTTGAAATGGGAATACCGTTCTAATCAGCTTGATTTAAATGCCGCACATGCAATATTAAAAAGCATATCATGTGGGGATGCCATTTGAAATCACACAGCCCACAGTGATGGCGTGGAGTAGATTGAGGAAGGGAATCGTGTTTCCTTATACGGGCAACATGGTAGCTAACGTGCTCAAAAAAGGTGAAAAATACCGAGTACAATTGACCATTGGATGAACCTTTTAATCGTAATCTGGACAATCCATTAGTACTTTTCAATTTTACCTTAGCAAGTGTGTCATAATGGGTGCTTAGCTGGCTTGAGAATCCTGATTTCAATTCCACTTTTGAAAAGCTTTACTATTCCTTTCAAATTATTTGGCTATTCTTGTGAAGTTATTATGGTGCGACATCTTAACTGCCGCAGAAAGAAAGTACTGGTCAGCTTAAGGGATCGTTTGGTTTGCAGTCAATGAACAAAATGTTTTATTTTAGCCAGCCTCCCTACATTTGCAGAATTCATGCCGACGCTGTTGTGTAGCGTCGGTGATTCGCAACCGGCATGCAACTGTATTTGCCCTGGCATTTCTTGTGCCGCTTTGGCATGGACTGCCGCGGAGACCTCAGCCCTGTGAAAGGAGCTCCTGAAGATACCATGGAGTTCATCAGTTCAGACCCACACATCGGGTTCACGTATTGTATGCATTGTATTCACTGTGTTCGTTCATTCTATTCTAAATAAATCCTGTTTTATTTTCTCGCTAAACCCTTAACGAGTTTCACCGTTGGTACTCCGCTTCGCAATGTAGTCACCGTATTTCCGCTGTATGTTACAGTCATTATATGTAATGGGAAAATTAACATTGCAAAAGTCTGCTCAAGTGTTCAAATCAGGAATTGAATCCACGTGCTCCGTATTTAATAAAGAATAGCTCGTAGGGCCAGCTGATTCTAATAAAGGGCTAGTTCATTTTGGGCAAAAAGTGCAAAAGTAGTTATGAAAATAAAAAGTTTAGAGCATAGGGCAGTGTGACCAACAGTACAGAACAACACGCGAATTAGCATTGCGGTTTCTTCAGTGTTCAGAGACGAACGGCGCAATTTTAGTATGTCCAGTGCATAGTCCACAATGGTGTTCTGAGAATCGAGAGACGTCACTTGGCTGCAATGTTTGATGACACTGCCGTTGACAAAACTCCCTAAGTAAATACGATGTATTTTAAATAAAATTTGGTTATTTGCGCGTTTATATTATCGAAAGGATATATCTGGGATGGTGTGAGGGGGGATACATGCAGGGAAAGCATTCATGGCAAACCCTGCGGAAGCAGCTGCGACAAGGACACTCTCTCTCCCGTGAGGCGCATAGCTCGTTTTGGGCACAGCGGTGGGCTGTCCCGTCTTAAGGCAATCAAAAGTCAGTCGCTGCGCACCCCCGGCGGGGAGTGCGCGGAAAATATACATGGAAAAACGCTCAGCGGCGAAATTGCTTTTCCCTACCGTGGGATACTTGTTACTACTGAATATGCGCTAGGGCTCATTATGTCACTCGTTTTTTCTTCTGACATTGCTTTTCTTTTGCCATGAATAGAAGCCGCATAGTAGTAGAAGGCCTCTGAAAACTATTTAGTTAACTTTGAAGGCATTCTCGAAACGGCAATAAAAAATTGTTTGTACCCAAATATCACGGATACAAAACAACAGAAGAAACAGCAAGAAAGCCAAAACACGAAAGCAAGTGACATTTACGATACTTTGCCTGATACAAAGCATTGCATTATGCCTTCTCATTTAAGTTAATGAGTGAATATTGCTTTCCTGCGCTCAGCTGCCCTGTGTGCTGTCCCAAAACCTGACATTTAACGTCATTGTTGACGCTCAAGTAGCTGCTCATGGCTACAGAAAGCCCATGTGCTTTTACCGTAGCTAGTAGTCACTCGCTATAAGTCGGCCAGTGCGAGCAAGTGCTCGGCCGAGAAGCAGGCCCGAAGTGCGGAAGCTAGGCCTAACTAAATTATTCATTCTCGTTTTTTAACCATTTTTTTTTCATTGGTTCTACGGCAAATCCGACAATTGTCCACGCAATGCTTCTTATATCAGCAAATTCGGCTTGACCGATACGTCTTGAAAGCAGTCTTGATGTGTTTTTATATTTATAGAACTGAACAAATATCTTCAGAAAATTTATTCACTCTGTGCAACTGGGTGCCGTTTCCATGAAAAAGTTTGTAGACTCCATCGGTGCTGATAAAAGTTCTCATTTGTAATACAGCCCATTGTAAATGAACTGCCACAAGCACGGTCATGCAAGACGCTGACTGGCAAAGAACCAAAGCGGCTTGCGCACAGTACTGTGAGCATAAAGCCGCTGTTGGGCCCATGGCCAACAAATCCATGGCCATTGAAACCGCGAACATTTTGGTCTAGAGGTTTTGTCTGGCATGCCGTTTTTTTGTGTCATCATCATCATAATCAGCAGCAGCCTGGTTACGCCCACTGCAGGGCAAAGGCCACTCCCATACTTCTCCAACCACCCCGGTCATGTACTAATTTTGGCCATGTTGTCCCTGCAAACTTCCTAATGTCATCCGCCCACCTAACTTTCTGCCGCCCCCTGCTACTCTTCCCTTCCCTTGGAGTCCAGTCCGTAAGCCTGTTAGGGTTGGCGTCTGAGACCACGTGGCGAAAGGAATTTCAACCGACCCCCTCACCCTGTCTCGTCGAAATTAGGCGTGACTTCGCCTGCTATTGTGGGCGTCCTGATCCACGTGGAGAAAGAACTTTCTCTCACCGGACCTTTTACCAGGCCTTGTCGAAATGAAGCGTGACTTTCTAATTCGCCATGACCGTTTCGAGTGTGCCTGTCTGCCGGAAGCCCCGCAGTGTAAAGCGTCATTTGTGTGTGTGTGTGTGTGTGTGTATGTGTGTGTGTGCGTGTGCGTGTGTGTGTGTGTGTGCGAATTTAGATAGGCCCTTTTCTCGAATTGGACCTAGAAAAGAACGTCCACGAATCCGCAAGGCGCAGAAGAGGTGGACAGGCGTCTACGATTCCGGTAGGCGGGATGACTTCTTCCTTCAGCAGGATCGGTATAGTCAGAGGAGGAGGGGCCCTCTTTCTGTGCCTGTCACGTGACATCGAAGGAAGCAAGATCCATCCCATGATTGTAGAGAACCTATTTAAGGGGCTCCGAAATATACTTTTAATTACTTCATGCTCTTCTCGTTTTCTTTCATCTACCGTTGAATAAACTGTGCCAGTTTCGCACTAGAAATCGTCTCGCCATTGCTTGGTCGCCATGGTGTACCGGATGCCTGCAGCCTGCCGACAACGCCACGCTACCCAAAAAGTAACGTCGGTCGAGCTTCGATAGGCAGGCGTCGCTGCTTCTGGGCAGCAGTACGATACGCTACCCTGAAGTACGTAACAACCCTTAATGATCATCGGTTATCTTCCCTCCTCATTACATGTCCTGCCCATGCCCATTTCTTTTTCTTGATTTCAGCTAAGATGTCATTAACTCGCATTTGTTCCCTTACCCAATCTGCTCTTTTCTTATCCCTTAACGTTACACTCATCATTCGTCTTTCCATAGCTCGTTGCCTCGTCCTCCATTAAGCAGAACCCTTTTCGTAAGCCTCCAGGTTTCTCCCCCATACGTTAGTACTGGTAAGAGACAGATGTTATATACTTTTCTCTTGAGGGATAGTGGTAAGCTGCTGTTCATTATTTGAGAATGCCTGCCAAACGCATCTCAGCCAATTCTTATTCTTCTTATTATTTCAGTCTAATGATCCGGATCCATGGTAACTACCTGCCCTAAGTAGATGTCTTCCTTTACCACTTCGAGTGCCTCGCTACCTATCGTAAACTGCTGTTCTCTTCCAAGACTGTTAAACATTACTTTAGTTTTCTGCAGAATAATTTTTAGACCCACGCTTCTGCTTTGCCTCTCCAGGTCAGTGAGCATGCATTGCAATTGGTCCCCTGAGTTACTAAGTAAGGCAATATCATCAGCGAATCGTAAGTTATTGAGGTATTCTCCATTAACTCTCATCCATAATTCATCCCACACCAGGCCTCTGAATGCCTCCTGTAAACACGCTGTGAATAGCTTTGGAGAGATTGTATCTCCCTGCCTGACGCCTTTTTTTATTGGGATTTTGTTGCTTTCTTTGTGGAGGACTACGGTGGCTGTGGAGCCGCTATAGATATCTTTTACATGTGGTTCGTCTACACCCTGATTCCGTAGTGCCTCCATGACTGCAGATGTTTCGACAGTATCAAACGCTTTCTCGTAATCAACGAAAGCTACATATAAAGGTTGGTTATATTCCGCACATTTCTCTATCACCTGATTAATAGTGTCAATATGGTCTATTGTTGAGTAGCCTTTACGGAAACCTGCCTGGTCCTTTGGTTGACGGAAGTCTAAGGTGTTCTTGATTCTATTTGCAATTACCTTAGTAAATACTTTGTAGGAAACGGACAGTAAGCTGATCGGTCTATAATTTTTCAAGCCTTTGGCGTCCGCTTTCTTATGGATTATGATTATGTTAGCGTTCTTCCAAGATTCCGGTATGTTCGAGGTCATGAGGCATTGTGTATACAGGGTGGCCAGTTTTTCTAGAACAATGTGCCCACCATCCTTCAACAAATCTGCTGTTACCTGATCCTCCCCAGCAGCCTTCCTCTTTTTCATAGCTCTCAAGGCGTTCTTTACTTCTTCCGGCATTACTTGTGGGATTTCAAATTCGTCTAGACTATTCTCTCACATTATCGTCGTGGGTGCTACTGGTACTGTATAAATCTCTAAAGAACTCCACAGCCACTTGAACTATCTCATCCATATTAGTAATGATACTGTCGGCTTTGCCTCTTAAAGCATACATCTGATTCTTGCCTATTCCTAGTTTCTTCTTCACTGCTTTTAGGCTTCCTCCGTTCCTGAGAGCATGTTCAATTCTATCCATATTTTAGTTCCTTATGTCAGCTGTCTTACGCTTGTTGATTAACTTCGAAAGCTGTGCCAGTTCTTTACTAGCTGTAGGGTTAGAGGCTTTCAAACATTGGCGTTTCTTGATCAGATCTTTCGCCTCCTGCGATAGCTTACTGGTATCCCGTCTAACGGAGTTGCCACCAACTCCTAATGCACACTCTTTAATGATGCCCATAAGATTGTCGTTCATTGTTTCAACACTAAGGTCCTCTTCCTGAGTTAATGCCGAATACTTGTTCTGTAGCTTGATGTGGAATGCCTCTATTTTCCCTCTTACCGCTAACTCATTGATTGGCTTCTTATGTACCAGTTTCTTCCGTTCCCTCCTCACGTCTAGGCTAATTCGAGTTCTTACCATCCTATGGTCACTGCAGAGCACCTTACCGAGCACGTCCACATTTTGTATGATGCCAGGGTTAGCGCAGAGTATGAAGTGTGTTTCATTTCTAGTCTCACCATTCGCGCTCCTCCACGTCCACTTTCAGCTATCCCGCTTGCGGAAGACAGTATTCATTATCCGCATATTATTCTGTTCTGCGAACTCTACTAATACCACTCCCCTGCTATTCCTAGAGCCTATGCCATATTCCCCCTGACTTTTCTCCAGCCTGCTTCTTGCCTACCTTGGCATTGAAGTAGCCCATCGGTACAGTGTATTTTGTTTTGACTTTACTCATCACCGTTTCCACGTCTTCATAGAAACTTTCGATTTCGTGATCATTTTGACTAGATGTAGGGGCGTAGACCTGTACGACCTTCAATTTGTACCTCTTATTAAGTTTCACAATAAGATCTGCCACCCTCTCGTTAATGCTATAGAATTCCTGTATATTACCAGCTATATCCTTATTAATCAGGAATCCGACTCCTAGTTGTCGTCTCTCCGCTAAGCCCCGGTAGCACAGGTCGTGCCCACTTTTTAGCACTGTATATGCTTCTTTTGCACTCCTGACCTCACTGAGCCGTACTATACCGCATTTACTGCCCTCTAATTCTTCCAATAACACTGCCAGACTCGCCTCACTAGATAACGTTTTATCGTTAAACGTTGGCAGGATCAGATTCCAATGGCGGCCTCTCCGGGCTCTAACGTCTCTAAATATATTAAGGCACTTTGTGTGTGCGTACCATGGCGGCGCACGTTTATATCCCCTTCCGTTTCGCTACCGCGGGTGCGCTTGAGAACCACGGCGCTGCAATTATACTTGAGTAATTTTCCTTTTCCTGTTTAAACTCGCTCACTTAAACTAGCACTCTGAACTACTACACGCAGAAACAAATGAACAGCGCTCGCATTGGATCCCATAAATGATATATATATATATATGTATATATATATATATATATATATATATATATAGAGAGAGAGAGAGAGAGAGAGAATTATCAGCAATAGCACTCGTAGTACAGCCCTCTGGGCCGTTCTCTTTTCGAAAGTAGTCATGTTAGGGTTATTATAATTAGACAAAGGTATTTCGCTCTCGTGAGCAGCACACCTTGGGATAGTTGCTCGGCCTAGCTTCCCACGCTAAGCGTGCCGCGCGCGCCTCGCACCTGCTTAAGCTTTTCCTTGTCTCTAGAGCCGCTCCAGACCGCTAGATTCAGACTAAACAATGCTCGCGACACCTTGGGCGAACGGAACGCACGTGATCTATGCCCGGCCGGCTGAGAAGGGGGCTTTGAACCGGCCACAGAGCTACATGTCTCAGTAAGGTGCCTTGTGTAGTCTCGTACGGATGCCATCCACTCGGTAAGCGCGGAGATTATCTTATATTCCCTCATCTTTTAAAATGTTCCATACTTAGAAGTATTTCTCTCGGAAACCATGCTTAGTTCAAGGGAATTTTCCATGTCTCAGTAATTTCCATTGTCGTATTCGAGTGCTGATTGCCATGTTATCTGTTGATAACGTAACTTGTTCTCAAGTCTGTAAATTTATTAAGGCAGTTTTTCGCGTGCGTACCATGGCCACGCACGTTTACATCTCATTCCGCTTCTCTACCGCGGGTGCGCTTTAGAACCACGGCGCTACAATTATGCTCGAATAATTTTTTCCGTAGGTCACTATTAAGATAATGAGTGGCTGCAACAGTTTAGTGCTGTAAGATTGACACTGCACGTTATTTTTTTCCCTATTCAAGCATTGATATCATTTCGTTACCATTATTATGTTACCTTTTCTCTGCGATATCGTATCTGTTTCTTCGTGCAGGTTTTGGGATGTCCCCGAATTTGCTTAATATTTCTTTTTTTTAACATCGGCAGCATGGTAACTTTCTTTCATCGTTGCCACATGAGAAAAGTATGAGTATTTAGAAATTTTACAGTGTAACCGTCGCCATTCCTTGCTGCCAACGTCCCCTAATATAATCATGTCAATGAAAAATACCAATCACCTTTTTTAAAGGTTTTGCAATTCCCTGTCCGATTCGCGGCGTGTATGCCATATTATAACAAATAAACGCGCCTTGAAAGAAATGCCAATCTAGTTATTCAAAAATACCACGAGGCGAACTCTCGACCACGAAAACTTCAGGTTCGGGTGTACAATAACCGCAGTTTGGCACCTTACCACTATAAAACAAACACGCAACCTTGGATAGCACATAGTAGAAGCTTGCCAATAAATATACTGGGAGAAAGCCCACCTGTATGCAAGAGATTGTTGATACATTTGCTGTTGGGACAGAGTAGCACGACTTCACAGAGAACGCAAGAAAACAAGTGGTGTTCAACTATTTTCAAAATTGTAGAGTATATGGAGAAAAAAAAACAGTGCAAGTTTTTACACAGATGAAGAAAGTGTAGGCACACTCCTGCGCTGACCTCGCAACTAAAGTGTCATTGAAGAATCCTAGCTCGCTTAACATACTATTGCTTTAATGTAGATTTAGCTTGAGTCTTCACCACGCAGAACCATTTTGTCACCAGGAAACCAGGAAGATGCCAAAAAATAGTTACACACAAAACAGTGGCGTCCGGAAAGTAAGGAACGTCATCACCTCGAAAATGTTCACAACGGCTGCGATCAATTTCAAAAGAGCAATGCAAAGGTAGCACGATGAACTTGCAGCTATGCCAGAGATCCTGCAGCGCTTTGGCTTTCTTATTGACATTTGTTCAGATTAAAACAAGAAATTTAGGTTACCTTAGGGGACTGCTGAAACGAACATATTGTAGGAGTTATTTCGAAGGTTACTACTTTATTTATTTGTTACTTATTCATTTTGTGCTTATATTAGGCCGTCAACTGTCCCTCAACCATGCTACGAATGGAGGGTGCACACGTTACTAACTATATTAGTAAATAGCAACGCTGGTAATTTGGCGCCAGAGGTTTGCTTTGCAGATTACTTGAATTGCGTCTGTGACAGATATAAGCAGTCTCGTCCGAAGGTTTTCTTTTTTCTTCCCCGCGAAGCAACATTCGCTCACAGTATAATAGTCGCCTTGAGGGGAGCTTGAGCTATATACGAGGGTCTTTCCGAAAGTAGGTTTCATCATTTATTTTCACCCGAAAACTTAATTGCCAAAAATACACACACTATGCACCATCAACTATACACCTTGCACTATTTTCCCACATAGCCACCGCCGACATTGAGATGTTTGTCATAGCGTGAAATCAGTTTGAAGAAACCACTTTGGTTAAACTTGGTGCCCTGCGTTGCAAGAAATTTTCGCACAGCCTGTTCCACCTCAGCATTGTTTTGGAAGTGACGTCCTGCGAGCGTGGCTTTCAATACAAGCAATAGGCACTCATTCGTACCGGATAACAGCACCCACTGGCGACCATGTTGTCAGCGCACGTCTGTCTGCCATCGTCATTTGTACTGGAATAACATCGGGCACGCCGGCCGGCTGTTATTCTCTCTTCTTCGGCGCTCTGCGCATGCGTCAATCCTGCTTCGTTGACGCTCCATCCGTCGTTGAACCAGCGATGGGCGTGGACACTTATGGCGATTGTTTGTTTCACCTGGTGCAGCATCTACTCTTAAAAAAAATCATGATACTTTCGGAACGGCCCTCGCATTTACGGGACGTTAAAGAGCGATTATAAGTAGAATTATGTATTTTACGCGCAAGATAAATGACAGCAGTACTCCTCAGGTGTATACAGTGGAGGGTCACAGCAGAGGATGACGCATAAAGAAAATGTGCACAGTGTAAGTAGAGTTTAGGAACTTGATAAAGGAGGGAGTTGCGCGGCTACTCAGGCGAAAGATAGGCGTCGTCATGTTATATATTATAATCATATTATAACAGGCAATATAGACAGTGAGCAAGCAGTGGATTAAAACTACCCTCTCTATATGATATCCGTGAATTACAAAAGGGCAATTGAATGAGCAGACGTAACAGCAGTCCTGGACATATCACGTAGTAAAAGCGTACTGGAGCCATACCGGGGATATATGAACAAACACCTCTAACGATTCGACATAATCCAAGGTTCGACGAAAAGTGGTCAGGTGAGAGTTGAGCATTCCCTTATAAAAATTTCTAGCAACATTTTTTAGACAGTCAATAGACTTTTGTTACTAGAACCTACCAACAGTCAATTGAAATTCTACCAAATGTCTTTATACAATCCTACCAACTCTCTAGTAACACCCTAGAAACAATTGGCCACCAACTCCCAATAGAAACATGTTCATAGGATGTCTTTAAACTTCCTACCAATTTCCTATGAACATTTGTCTTTGTACACCCTAGTAACATTCTTTCAAAAGAGATGTTCATATATTTTCTGTTAAATTCCTACCAATCCCCTATTAACAAACTTTCTTTATACACCATATTAACATTCTTTCAAAAGAAAAATGTTCATATATTTTCTGTTGACTTCCTACCGATCCCCTATTAACAAGCTTTCTTTATACACTATATTAACATTCTTTCAAAAGAAAAATGTTGATACATTTTCTGTTGACTTCCTACCGATCCCCTATTAGCAAGCTTTCTTTATATGCCGTTTTAACATTCTTCCAATTGAACAATGTTTGTAAACGTTCTGCCAACTTCCTACCAATCACCTATTAACATTTGCAAGTCTTTATACACCCTAGTAACATCTTATCAAGAATTGGATTCTATCAAGGATTGGACCCTATCAAGAATTGGCTACCGTACTTCAATTGAAGCAAGTTCATAGAAGGTCTGTAAGCATTCTACTAACCGCCAACCAACACAAGTCTTTTGGCTCTTTAGTAACACTCTGGCAATATTTTACTTCCATGTGCTTATGTACTTGCTACTGACGTCTTACTATCGCCCTAGTAACATTTGTCCCACATACGACCTAGTAGCATAGTGTAAAAATGTGTCAGTATGCGTGAACATGTTGGTAAAAGGCAGTATGAAACCCAGAAGGTATATGTACATGAAAAACAAATGCAAGTTTGCACTGAAAGAAGTTTATTCACACAAAAAATATTCACACAGAATTGTGAGAGAAGTAGTAGAGAAATCAATAAAAATAATAAATTAATAATGACTTAGTTGATTACGGCATGGCAGCTGTCGCATAATCTCTAGGAAGCATCGATTATAATGTATTCTTTACATTCAGAGCTGATGTCCAGAATGTTTGCAGAATGAACCAACCGTGCACAGAAACAAGATGGTCAGTGTTAACATCATGTTCAGGTTAGCATATCACATACACAGAACAGCTTTTTTAACAAGGTTCAGGTGAATCCTAAAATTGTAACCGTCATCCCTGTTTACTTGCAGAGGAGATGGCAAGGATTGGGAACATATTGCAATGCATATCATTTGCAGTGATGATATTGGCCTTGGCCATTTCGGAGCAGCTTTCGGAGCAGGCAAAAATGTTTTTCGGAGCAGTAAAACTGCCTTTCGGAGCAGGCAAAAATGCCTTTCGGAGCAGTAAAATGGGCTTTCGGAGCAGTAAAATGGGGCTTTCGGAGGAGGCGAAATTGCTTTTCGGAGCAGTAAAATGAGCGTTCGAAGCGGGTGTCTGTTGAAACAATTGCAAAACATATGTGCAGCTTTCACAGCAAGCAATAGGAAAGCAAGAAATGCTGAGTGGTGTTCTATCATAGCCAAAATATAACAAACGCCACTTATTTTAATTATTAATATCACCAGTTAGTCTAGCTTTAACTAAAGTTGTCAGACAAACAATGTGGTAATATACAATTATTGCACTTTAATATAAAATGTCTTAAGGCAACAAGACTATCACAGCAGCTTGGGCAAATATTTGCACGTACGTGTACAGGAAAGATCACAGGAACAGATCCTCATGATTAAATATCACAGCAGTGGCCTTTCACAAAGGAAATAGAATACACTCACATGGGTGAGGCAATGTGACTGATAAAGCTGTCATGAAACAAAGAAATGAATATATGCTCATGGGACTAGCACGACTTGTGAACAAACGTTTTACAGAAAGGAATACTCAAAATAGTGAGGCAACGTGACTAAAGAACAATCCTCTTACGAGACAAAACAAGGAATACAATTATCTTAGTGAGGCAACATTACTAGCAAGCAAACCTTGTTGATAATAAAGCAAGGCACCCAGTAATGAAGGGCAGCATGACTAGAGAACAACCTTTTTACAAAACTAAGCAATACACTCAGCCAAGTGGAGCAGCATGACTAGAGAACAAGCCGTTTACAAAACATACCAGAGAATACACTCACTTCAGTGAAACAGCAGGACTAGTTAACCGTGTGTATAGCAATGAGTGAAGCAGCTTGACTAGCGAAAAAACCTTCAACCAAAAAATGTAAAAAATGCACAGAATACACTCACTTGAGTGAAACTGCATGACTAACTGTGCGGACCTAAACATACCACGGCGGGAACAATAGTACCTTGACAGAGAACCCCATTGATGAAAACATATCTTCTAAGTTTAAGCAGATATTATGAATATAGAGAAGCACAACAATAAATATGAAGAAAATTCTGGTGATGTGCTCTAATAAACTGCCAACTAAAAAGTGCAATGAAGAAAATTCGCACAAGTTTCAACATCAGTCAGGCTTGTGTCCACAAAACTACTGTGAAACCCCGGAAAAGTACTTCACGTGCGTGCAGCCACTTTTCTCCTTTTACTATCAGCCATCTTTTGAAGGGACACTGCAAGTCTAGATTTGCCCTCAGCCAGAAGAGAACTGCCACTTTCAATGTCAGCAAATTCCTTTGACTTGAGGCCACGGCTAATTAAAAGTTCAGCATTTGTTAGCATCTTCCTTGCGGTTTCTACTTCCTTTTGAAGGTCTGCTTGATCACCGCTGCTCGAGCCTGCCTCATCTGCCTTGGGTTGCCGTTTCGCTGACTGCTCTTCCTCAGAAGCAATGCGTTCAGAGTACAGTTTCTTTGCGTTCCGCACAACTCTAACAACCTCAGGCGTAATGCTGAAACGGCTGGGGTCACTATGGAAACGCTTGCCATAGGACACAACATGACGTATCCCATTGATGCTCTCTACCGTCAGCCGCGCCCTGTCATGAAGAAGTCTACGATTCTCACTAAAACCCCTTTCGACATCTGCATTTCCATGGGTAATGCTCAGCAAAGCCTTTACCACTTTATTAAGTAGTGGATACTTATGCGAGCCATCACTCTTTTTTAAGTCAAAGATGACCTGCCAATATTTATCAACCCTTGGAGCACTTTCAAATGTCTCCAGTTGAAAAGCTGTGTGCTCATCCATCAGGGTTGAGATTTCGCTTGGCTGTATCACCTGAGGCAGCTTTGCAGCTAAGCACCTCATTTCAGCTTCTGATGACTCCTCCTCCCTGGCCTTAGGAGAAAGGCAACGTAGGCTCCGCAGTGCCATGTCCCCAAGGGGCAGTCGTGATAGCAGATGTTCTGTGGCTTTTACGTAGAAACTTCAGGCACCCAACCGAAAAGCCTTTTTCTGGGCTGGTTCCCACTGGGACATAGCTGCTGTGTCTCCACCAACTTCCACAACAGCCTTCCACATTGCAGAACAATGAACATCCAAACGTGGCAAGTCCTTGCCGTTAACTGTACGGTAAGCTTCGGTTTTCATAAAGCGACCAAGCAGCTTCTGAACGAGAAACACCATCTCTTCATAGAGTCGATGCACCAGTGGTTCACTTCCCTGTAGGAGTGATAGGAATGAAACAAAAATTTCAGAAACGTTCCTAATGAAGAGGAGCTTGGCATAGAAGGTCTTGTCAGAGAACACCTTCCTCAGTCGTTCACGCAACTGGCCTCCTGTGCGACAGGATGTGTCTGACAACAGGACTTTCTTCACAGCAGGATACTGCTCTATCAAGCGATCAACAGCAGGCCCCAAAGTTAGCCACCTTGAGCTCACATGGCGCAAAAATACAGTTTCAGGAAGACCAAGTGTCACTTGTTCCGCTTTCATTGCTGCGCTCTGCACAGCTGAATTCTTAAAAAAGTAATAAACATCTATCACAACCCCTTCGATGTCCGACCCAAAGGCATTCAATCCTCGAGCAAACGAGTTGTGCACTTTGTGCAGGCAGCACTCTCCTAAGTCTATGATATTCGGGTAAGCCTCTTGCATTTTCTTCTTCAAGCTTTTCGTTACATTTGGACCATCGGTAAAAAGGCAAATGAAGTTCTTCTGCGGAAGGTCCATCATTGCTTTCTGGATCTCACCTGCCAAAATTTCTGCTGTTGCGGAACCCAGCCGGTACGACTGCAGGTGCTCCACTACTACCTGCTGCGCTTTGTCAGAGAAATATCTAACCACCACATCAAGCTGCTGGCACCTTTGCTCTGGAATAGGCGTTTCATCTATGGCAGTAGAATAAAACACGTCTGCCTTGTTGAGCTCGTCGACCACAAGCTTCTTGAAGTATGAACCCAGGCCGTCAGAAACAATGTAAGAGGTTTTGGACCTCTTGCAGGAAAATTTCTTGGCTATTTCTGAATCCGGGAACATTTTTGGATACAAGTCAGTTGCTGTGTCTGCCCACGAACACGGAATGCCCTTTAGTGTCATACCAAGGACAAAAAGTGTCTCTGTGTGTGCCACTTGGTCATTCAGTGAAATGTTTCGTTGGCTTGTTAATTCCAGAGTTGACTGAGTAGTCTTCCGTCTTTGTAGGACACCTGAAGTGTCTCGGTGCTGATTGGCAGAGTCAATGTGGCGCTTTGTGGCGCCATGCCGCCTTACAGCCGTTACGCCGTGCTGCCTGCAGTTAATGCTGCTGTCGCACAAAACACAAAAGCCAGTTGCTTCGTTTGCTTGACGGCACCACAGTGATATTTTGTCACCATTTTGGTCAGTCTCGAGAAGAATGTCCTGATTGAACTTGGTGGAGTGGCCTGCACAAAAAAAAAGCAATTTCTCATTTCTACTAAATAATGCAATTACGCTATTCTAAAAGAAAAGAAGGTGGTTAAATTGCTCATTACCGACATTTTAGCATCACACGATATACCAGAAATAAAACGAATTCTTTCACATGCGCAAATGTTTATCAAGATCGCTTCATCTCTTAGTTTAGCACTTCAACCTTAGTCCTGTATTAGAACAGAGCCTACAAGTCCAAATTCAACCTAGCAGAAAAACAACGGAGGCCCGCCGAGACGCTAGACAAGGCACGATGTTTTATTGAGTGCCCTTTCGATTCCCTTTCTGTTCAACTCTTTCTGCCCCCGTGAACAGCTTGCATTATCATTGCTGCGAGCGGCCACAATACGTTAGCTGCCATGCAAGTTCGGACACAGCAAGCATGCCAGTTCCATAGTCCTGACTGAAATAGCTCACGCAAACAGCTAAAACTATAAGTTCTAAAGCATAACGCAGGCATGTTTCAGTCAAATAAAAAGGTAGAAAGCACTCAACTCCGTGCACTAGACATTACAGCAAGCTAACGTGGCATCTTCAGTAGCTGTATGTATGCGAGCAACTACGCGACGAGCATTGGTGATCGCAGCGCGGCTGAAACCACCCAGGGCGACGTCGCCGAGAGAAAACAGCGATTAGAGTTTCACTAAGTTAAGCAACGTTTTTTCTGGATGCCTTAATATGTAGCTAGAAGAACGGCGCGGAATTAAAACGTTAAAGATACGATTTTTTTTTATTGCCCTACGCGACTGGTCGCTTGATTGAACCTTCCCTCCGTCCGTGAAATATTGAACCTGAGGAGCTCTCGGCAGTCAAGCCGCTTTTTTTTAACGAGCGCGCGCCTCCCCACACGCGACCCAAACTCATCGCTAGTCCCCGTCGCGCAGCCGTCATCACGCCTGAAATCGCGCCAACATGGTTCAGCCGAGGCAGAAGAAGCGCGTGCGGTGAACGCCAATCGCTCCTGAACAGCAGACCGCCATGTTTGCCGCTTTCTTGCCTACGCTGTTGGCACATATTTTTTGACATATAGAACAGCAGCAGACAACGTGCTGGCTATGCCTCTACAAACTTAAGCAATACAAAATGTATGATAGATGCACCAACCTTTCAGCTTTGCAAGCGCCATAGCGAAGTCGACGGCCTACGGTGAGGGCTAGCACATCCAACTCAGGGCGACCGCACGACCGCATGCCGCAAAGACCACAGCAGCAGCCCAACAGCAGCAGTTGACAGCAGCAACACCATCAGGCTTGGCTTGGCTCGGATTGCCGCGCGCGCCGCGAGTACGGTAGCTCAAGCGATGCCGCTGTCGATGATAAGCGGCACTCGATTAATTAGTTTCGTTTCTGGACCGGAGCACACCCTTCGGCGCAGGGTGGGCGCAGATTTACCATATTTTGCGGAAATGTAGCAGGATGTAGCAGTGTTCACGTTTCGGCGCAGTTCGGCGCAATTGGCGCAGTGGTATCATCACTGCATTTGCTGCGTTGTATTTACTACATATTATTAAAATTAGGAAAGTGTCCAGAACGTTTTCTCTACCAATTATCTGCATAAATGAGTTACTCACTCAAAATGTTAAAAAAATGGCTTAGTCATGGCGAAACTTGTAGCGCGCACAATAGACACGGACGGAGAGACGGTGGACACGCGAGCGCTTACTCACAGCTGGTTATTTTTGGAAGGACTGAACGTAACAGCGCCAGCTAGCTGCACCGAGCATGTGCAAAACGTGTCATCCATTTTTATATAAACAGATTACAGAGCTTCAAGCAGTATTCAAGAATACAAATGCTTTGTCAGTGATAGCAACCAATGGCTGACTGACGCATTTTTAAGCACGCCTGATTATATGGAACTCTTCTGTAATTTCACGTGATCGTTTATTTTTACTCGAAAACAAAATATCAGTGTCAAAATATACCGGTTTACAATGACATTGGTTGCAATGGTTAACAAGCGCGAATGATTTTCTTTCACATTCGCACTTGTCTAACCAGTGCAACCTACGTCATTGTGAACCGTTTCGCTGAAACGTATGTAATTGTGAACCATGAAACTATACGCTCAATATTTTACTATCTCTCATCCTGTGCAGCCAGAGTACGAAAGTGCAAAGAATGATTTCATGATGAGACAATATTTAACACACATTAAGTCAATGCGAACACTGTGAAAACGAAGTATTTGTACGCTTCTTGTTTATAGCAACTTCAAGCGAACCGCATGACGCGGGGCAGCTGACAAATGTAAGACAATCGTTCTTAAAACATTCCGCGTCGGTACAGTTCGCGCTATAACAACCGGCCAGAATGCAGCGTAGGAAGAAATAAAATAACGTCAAAATAAAATGGTTATGAAAAATGATGGAAAAGAACATACCTTTTATTATAGTTTGGAGATAGAGAAAACTTCGGCGCATAGCAGTCTTGAGGAACAGCTATTCGCTACTTGTGCAGTTTAAAATACGGACAGTGCCAATATTGAACCACTTCACACGACACTGCATCGCAGCTGGCAGAGAAGTTCCAGAAACGCTCACATCACGGAACGAAGAAAGCACCGTGGGCTTCGCAAACACCTTGCTGGTTGGCTCGCATTGATGCATTAGCCACAACACATCATAAGAATAAAAAGCAGCAAAAACAGCTAGATTGCTGCTACAATACGCCACGAAACACCTACATCGCTCGACCGTACCATGCCGGCGTCGCAAAAGAACTGATGGCGATTGCGATAGTCACCTTCTTTGCCTCGACTCGGCCAACTGTCAAATTTTTGCGCATGCGCGGGAGAGGCATGCTACATTCTTTCCATCCACCTGCTTCGCCTTGACCGCCGCGGAACTAAAGCCCCTCTTTAAGCCGAAACATGCCCCCCTCCACCCCTTCCCCACTACTTTGCGATGGTTGACTCACACCTAGACATTCGTCGCCTCTCAGTGAAAGTTGTGGCCGGCCTTTTGTACGCACCCCTTTCTGGGAAGTGCACTTAGAGGGAGGAATGTACCTCATGGCCAACGCGGCGTTGACAAAGAAAAAAAAACAAACTGACAGGACAGCCGGCTCAATTTGTTGGGCATTTAGGGGTTGTATAGTTTTATCTTTCTAGACAATTATTGTTCTGAAAACCGACTTTTTTCTCGAAATGTAATAAACATAGAAAAATATCATATTGGGTAAATTATGTGGTTATTCTATTTTGCGCAAGAGCATCCTTTAGCACTTGCTGCTTTCAAAGACAAAGCTTTGCTCCCTAGCGCCCAGCGGTGAAGCACATTGTAGTACTATTTTTATAGTCAAATACATGTCCAAAGCGTGGCGGCTATGACGTTAGCAGTTTTCAGACGCCCGAAGCACGGCAAAAGCATGGCGTTTGATATCCTGGCTCTTGGTATACGGAACGCCATTATTACAGATGTCATGATGACCCGTTGCCGGAACTCAAAATTTTGTCGCCGTGTTGTGGAGCAAGATCACTGAATGTTAAGAGCGCATAATTATTCCTTTTCTATCTGTTTTCACACACAGCAAGCTACCATCGCCATAAAGCACATCAGTTGACATAGTTACTTTGCCTTCACTTTGATGCAATGTCCATTTCGTTTAATGTGCGGCAGCCGTCAGTAGGGGGCAGGGACGAAAGCGTGCGAATAGGAACGCGTAGAAAGCTACATTTTTTATACAGTAAGGGTAATTTAATTATTTTTTCACAGAAAGGTGTTACTTGCACAGAGTTCAGCTTTTCTTTCTATTCGAACTGTGCGCTTCTCAGGTCAATACTCGCTCTCACTCAGCAGCAGCTGTATTTTGCAGCCTTTTGGACATTTGAGCGGCAACGTTCCAGCGCCGTGTTACCCTGAGTTTCGGCTCTTTTTATTCTTTTTACTAATATCTTGACACTACTATGCTGACACGTTCGAGCTTAGGGCGTACTATTTATATCGCAGAATGCACTGACCTGATTATCTCGTTGCAAAGCTAATTGGTGGCATTGCAATAGCAGTGTGTGGTAAGGGCAAATTTGCGCTCCAGCCCCACGCCACACCACTCGCCTGCCCGCACGCGTGTGGTCGGGTGAAAATTTGCACATTTCGTAGACTGGTACAGACATTTCGGTTTACACTGCATGTGCGAGCACAGTGTATGCCAAAATTTGTGCACCAGTGGGTGAAATGTACAGCTTTCTGCACGACCGCACGCGTCACGGCTCAAGTGTAAATCGGCCTTTAATTAACTAGCCCGAAGGTCGGGATAAAGCTCTGCAATTGGTGCGCGGCCTGCACAGTAGTCCGCTATCACACCGGTCAGGTGGTGTAGCGCAAGCAAATTTTCTCGGAGTGGGCTGACGTCACCGCACGCTCACGTAGTCCAGTAGAACCTTTAGAAAGATTAGTTCTGACAGTTTACGAAGATATTTCTTTAAACATTTTAGTAGCACTCCGTCAACAATTCGCTACCGTCTGGATTGGGACTATGATTTAAAACAAAGAGCTTGACTCCTGAGTATGTCATATGTGGGCATTAAAGTGTGTTAGAAAAATTTATCAAAAACTCTCAAGTTACTTCACATTCTAAATATTTTTCGGCAAACAGTACGAGCTGTGGACCTACTGAGGATACATGTCCTTCAAACAAAAAAATATAGTTCGATGACGTATAGTAAAACATTCTTTACACAAAAGTAACGAGCCTTGTCACGCACTACTAAAGTGGTTATAGAGACAAAAGCTAGAAAAATACATGTTGATGGGGACCTTAAAATATTCTATGTGCAAAAGGAAGAAGGAAGTCTTTTACGGTGTATTAAAAATATTCTTTATACAAAAATAAGAAGGAAGTCTATTAATGGTGTATTTAAAACCTTCTGTATACAAAAGTAAGAAGAAAGTCTGTTAACATTGTATTGAAAATATTCTTATACAAAAGTAAGAAGAAAGTCTTTTAACGGTGTATTTAAAACATTCTTTATACAAATGTAAGAAGAAAGTCTGTTAACAGTGTATTGAAAATATTCTTTATACAAAAGTAAGAAGAAAGTCTGTTTACAGTGTATTGAAAATATTCTTTATACAAAAGTAAGAAGAAAGTCTGTTAACGGCGTATTGAAAATATTCTTTATACAAAAGTAAGAAGGAAGTCTTTTGACTGTGCATGAACAAATGTTACTAGAATGTAAATGTAAATAGACTGTCAATAAAGTAAATAGAAAGTTGGTAGGAGTTCTAAAGAATGTTAACGTTCATTTTTATAAGGGTTGTGGCAATGTTCAACCCACCTCTTTCTTTTCTTGTACTTAGGCGAGAGCTAGTTTTTTCATTGCGACAAAGATTCCACAGCTGCCCTATATTGCCACAATAAAAGCGACAAAAAGAAAAACGATTAATCTATTAGTTCCTTTCCTGTCAGTGTAACACTAAGCGCAGGATAATCATGAACGTCCACCAATTAGCTCCGTTCATTGCCTTACTAAACGATTGAGAAATAGGTTAGAAAAGGAGGCACAATCTTTTCGATGCTAGTCGCTACGTGCTCAGAATTCAAAAAAAAATATGAAGTTTTACGTGCCGAGACCAAGATCTGATTAGGAGGCACGCCGTAATAGGGAACTACGGAAAAATGGAGCACCCGGGGTTTTTGAACGTGCAACTAAGTCTAAGTATACGGTGTTTTCGCGTTTCGCCACCATCGAAATGCGACCGCCGTGGCCGGGAACCCTTCCCGCGAACTCATGGTTAGCAGCCGAACACCATAGCCACTAAGCAATCTCGGCGGGGTTCGCAATGATTTCATTGGGACGAGGGCATGATCGCCGCTATAGCTCAATGGTACATGTGGTTTCGGCTCCCTCCGGCATCAAGTTGTGTTTTTGTACACTGTACGTTTTCGTTATCATTTCTGCATTTTGCTGAAGAAGGCAACTTATTTCCACTCTGCTTTCACTCACGTCGTTGTCTGTTTACTTTATGTGGCAAACATGTGTTTATGTAACAAAATAAAAATGGCATCCAATCCACGCTGTGAAGGTGGTTGCACACCGAAGCTGTCAACAGCTAGAACCATTACCCATCATATCCAGCTTTCCTGGACACGTACGAACTAGCGCCCCAAGTGGCCCCGGCACGAAGTTAGCGCGTTTTCAATGGAACGAGTGGGTTTTTCGCGAATAACAAAAGCTACAGGTCGATTATCGAAAAACGCAGGCGACAGACGTGTTCTGGTCTGGAAGACAATCCACACGATCCAAATGCAGTGATCACGCTATGGCACGTAAGAATTTTGTTCCCACAGCGGTTAAAGGTTTAGCAATGGAAGCGTATGGAAACGACGAAAATTTGTACTCGATTTTCGAGGCACGAACGGTGCCTGTAATTAGCCTACGACGTCTATCGTAATACGCAGTGCAGCGTATGTAGTCCGGAGACTCAGCTTTCGATTGATGCCTATCTCGGCTCTCCACACATGGCGCAACACTGTTCCCAAAAGCGTTTTTTGTAACAGTCGTGAAAATTCACGTGGTGTCTATAAAAACATAAGCGTAGCACTGGGCGAAGCCTCGGAAGCCATGGTCTGCAGAAGATCCATAATTTTCGCAGCGAGAAAAACATTACAAATAGTGGCACGTGCAAAAATGCAGGCACTGTATTGTACACGTTAGCACATTCAAAAATTTCACCGAATCTTTGCCACGTTTATCTGGTGTTCTACATGGGAGCGAACATCAAGGACAAATTTGTTTCGTCGAGTAAAGAAAGGTGGTCTGTCGGTGTGCCACTTGTTTCTTCAGCAAGTTGTATCACGTTTCATATTGAGAAGGGACGAAAGAGACCCGTTTTTGTGCAGTTTTTTTTCAAACTATGTTAGCAGTTTCTATGCCTGAGCTTTTGTTTCTTCAGCCATTGGCCCTCATTACACAATTTCAAGGTTCTTGCATGAAGTTGTAACGTCCTATCATTTCCTTAGGGCGCGATTCTCTCTTGAGTACCTCTCCAATGTAAAAAGAAAGCGTCTTATGAAGTATCTCACTGAAAGTGTGTTCCCTGTTCCATTGTATCGGTTAATGTTTCAAGAAGGGCCTGGGCAAGACGTACTTAAAAGGGTTAAAAATATGTGGATACCGGCAAACGTTAAAACATTCTTCTTCAAGCTTCACACGGGAACCTTGCCTGTTAAAACGTGGTTGGAGGAAAGAGGAATTTATGTGCCATGGGGAAGCAGATGCTTTCTGTGCAACAAAACTGAAACGATCGAACATGTTTTCATTGATTGTAATAATGCCATATTCTTTTGGGATATATTACAGAGAACGTTAAAGATAGACCTACCCCTCAATCCACATGGCATTCGTTTTTTACCACCTGAACACGATTTTGATCAGATGGATGTCATCTTTTTACTTGGAATGCACGCAGTCTGGCGTAGTCTGTTGGCATATAGACATTGTGATGTTAAAGTCCGATCTGTGTACGAATATTTTGTGGAAATGGTTGTGAAGGTACGTGACGTGTACAAGACGAAGGACTGTGATGAAGCTGGTGTGTCAATGCTTGACACTTTGACACATATAAAACGAGTGTGATCTAGGATCACAAACTCTCTTGAAGCTTGTAGCCAAGCTGGAAATAAAGAAAAAAAAAAGGAAGCCGTGGTCGAGTGGTAAAATCGCGCGCACCTTTCGTCTCCCGTCGCGGTTGCCGCGGTTCGATTCCCGCTTCGCACTTTTTTTTAGGCCGCATGGGGCCTAGTTTTATAGTCTGTCACTAGATGGCAGAAATGCAAAATCGAATATTTGCTTTCGGTTCTGGTTTTGCAGCGGCGCAGTTTCCTTTTTTTTTTTTTAGAAGCCGCATAGGACTTAGTTTTACAGTCTCCCACCAGATGGCAGAAACACAAAACTCATGGTTTGCTTTCGGTTTTAGTTTTCCAGTGGTTCGCTTGAAATATTATGTTTTCTATTTTTCCTTCCTAAAACATAGCAGTGTTGTGTTCATTAGTTAGTTCATCGCATTTATGAATATTTTATTCATTGGACATCATAACTCGAAGCTTGCGCATAGCTTTGTGTTATGCAAAAAAAAAAATACTTTAGTGCTTTGTAGCGTGGAACCTGGGAGAACAAAATGGCTATTCTTAATGCGTTCTTCTGGAAGGTCCGTTTTCACGACTTTCGCCTGTCCTTAATGGCACATGCTCCGAGCGAATCAGGTCCACCTAGGCCACAATGCCACCCGGTGGCCAGTGCCATTCCTATGCAACATTCCTGCGGAACAAAGGGTCTGCTAAGCTGAGTCGCTGCCCGAACGTAAACTATTTCTAAAGATTCATCCAAAGAAGAAATGCACCAACTAGGAGAAGACGTGCAGCGTGTGGATTAATAGCTACTGTTAATGTGTTGCCTATAGCCAAGTGGTATGAATCTGTAGGTGTGCCCGTAAAAAATCCATTTGAATAAATGGCCCGTGCTGTGGCTGCCCCGGTCGCTCTACAGAGTAGCTAGCTTGGCTAGCCGTCAGTATTTAGGATCAACACATGGCGTCGCTCGTTCGGTGCAGTTGCTTTTAATGCACAGGATTCGTTGGCGAGTACCCCAGCAATTTGGTAGCAAAATCGTGCAAATTCGTGTCTGTAACGCCAAAAAACTTGACGCATTTCCCATATGAATACATAGGTCTTCATAAAAAGGGTTGGGGTGGCCAACTTGAAATTGGAAGTGCCATCAGCATAAATTTGGGCGTGATACAGGTATGGGCCAAGCTGAATTTAGTAGTGATATGGGAGTGGCCCAACCTAAATTTGGGGTGAAATGGTAATGAGTAAAGCCGAATTTGAGCCTGATATGGGGGTGGGCCAACCTAAATTTGAGGTGACATATGGGTGGCTAAGCCTAAGTTTGGGGGAATATGGGGGTGGGCCAGCCTAGATTTGGGGATGATACGGGGGTGGGAGAACCTAAATTTGGTGGGATATGGGTAGTGGGACACCCTAACCATGGGGGTGACATGGGGCTGGGCGAAGCTGAATCGGGGGTGTAATGGGGATGGGCTAACCTAAATGTGGGATTGATTTGCGGTGGGCCATCCTAAATTTGAGGTGATAGAGGGGTGGGCCAGGCTAAGTTTGGGTCTGATACGGGGATGGGCCAACCTGGATTTGGGGACGATATGGGGGTGGGCCAACCTAAATTTGGGGTGACATTGGGACGGGCTAATCTAACTATGGGGGGGATGTGCGGCTGCGCCAAGCTGAATTGGGGGGGGGTGATATATGGGTGGACTAACCTTAATTGGCGTGTGATTTGCGGTGGGCCATCCTAAATTTGAGGTGATCGAGGGGTGGGCCAGCGCTAGTTTGGGGCGGATTTGGGGGTGGGCCAACCTCGATTTGCAGGTGGTATTGGAGTGGGCCAACCTAAATTTGGTGGTGTTGTGGAGGCAGCCCAATTTGTATTCGGGGGTGATATGGGGTTGGTCCTACCTAAATGTGGGGGCAATCTCGGGGTCCGCCAATCTGAATTTGGGGGCGATATGGGGGTGGACCAGCCTAAATTTTGGGGTGCGCCGACTCGAAATTTGGACGTCGATTTATGGAAATTCGTGCGTGCATGCACCAACTTGAAAATTAGAGGTGGCCCAATTGAAATTTGGGATTGGGATTTGAGTTTAAGGCTGGGCGAAAAGAAAATCGGGCGTGGCCGAATTTAAATTTGGGGGGTGGGCCAATTTAAATTTGAGGGTGTGCCAACTTGAAATTTGGGGGTGAGCCTACTTAATGTTTGGGGTGGGCCAATTGAAATTTGGGAGCCTGTTTACGAATAGTTAGACAACACCAGTGGTGTTTCTGCATCTTTTTCATCATCGCAAAGTATGTATATTAATAATTGTTACCTGATACTCCTCAAGGTGAGCTACCACTCGAGCCTTCCCAGCCCACTGGGCTGATAATGTCACAGAAGTACTCTCATCGTGACAACTGCGACGTTCAATGCGGAGATCACATGAGCAAATCGCAGACTGAGCTGACCATTTTCACACCAATGTCATTGCTAACACTACTCACTCGTGCTAGAGGCAACACAAGCTGATAACTATCATAATTCAACTTTCACTCGCACGCTAGTCGACACGCTCTCAGTGCACTATTTCGCCAATCTTTGGATAGAGCCTTGCTAGATGTTCTACTGTCATGTTGCGTCGTTTTTCACGAAGGCCGTCTCCCGAAAAGAGAATACATTTTTGAGATTGACGAGGCAAGCTAGTATATAACTCATACGAAGCAAATGTATAAACGGTTATTGTGATTTTTCAAAAATTAATATAAATAAATAAGGTTTCAGATGGTATTGTTTCGACCGGGCATGACAATGAGTTTTTCCCGCCTGTCACAGTGCTTTGACCGAAAACCTAATCATTTTGCTCAAACGTGTTGCCCCAATACTACATGTGCTAAATGTGGAAAAGTGCGGTGCGTGGTCACAGCTTCAAAGCCAGTCTATTTAGTGTACGGTTGTTGATATTGTAGTAATGTGGAGTTTTCTTCTTTATAAGAGCACAAAAAGAAGAATATAACAGATGGTAGCTAAGCGCAAAGTAAATTGGAAGATCTGAAACCAGCAATTATTTTAATTTGTGGGTTGGTCTTCTCCGCCGGTAGATCGCTGTCGGATCACTTCAAAAAATTTTGTTTGTGTGGAACTGCAGCAAAAACGAAAATACTACCATTTCATTGCCAGGACCTTTATGCCCTCAACACACACAAGGAGGACACCAGATAATTGGCAATATCAGTTTATAAATTGACATTGTTTTACTAGTTTCAGTGTAGCGTGGTGCCTGCGGACGGAGTATTTTCTTAGTATCAGTCCAGTGTTAGCAGTGAGAAGCAGTTCGGTCTACCATTCCCATGAGGGCATACTAGCCATTGTAGCGCTTTACTGTAGGACAAATTAAGTGCTAAAAACTTGGTGTGCCTTGTCCTTTCCGCAGGTCGTCCATCCATTCTGTTATGGTGACGGTCAACGTTGTGTCCGTCAGGCCTCCTCGTCATTTTTAGCTTCACCATCGCGATAGTGGACAGAGAAAGGAAGCTTTCTTCACAATCAGCCCCAGCGGGATTCCACCACTCGTAACTGCTGCAATTTGCGTTCAGTGATTGGGCATGCTAAGCACATCCTTAGTATCACAATGACTAGAGTACGCAGAAAAAGTAGAGCTTTGGTCGCTATCACTACCATGAACCCATGTCAATGCAGATATAAGTACGTGCAGGGGCTGAGTATGCTAACCTCTCCGCTACCACCTGCTTCCACCACCTTAGATTTTCCAGGCATACCTGCTTCTTGTTTTCATCGCAGACGCATGCAGGGTAAACGCGGATAACTAAAAAATCTCAGTGCCCTTCCACTCTGTGAAGAAACATGACCTGCAAAGCTGTGTATGTGGGTTCCTTAATGGCGAACTGCACCTCCACCGTATGTCGGCCCCGCATTTCACAGTCTTCGGGATCGGCCCACGTATGGGGAGTGCTTAACGCCTGCTTCATCTCCGCTGCGGGTCTCCCCGGCATGGCGTTACATTCGGGATCAGCCCACATATGGGGAGCGCTGAACGCATGCTTCACCACCGCTGCGGGTCGGGCCGGTATTACGCTATCTTCGGGATTTGGCTCTACACGTGGACGCGATAGCGGGGAAAGTAGCCTTTAAGAGGAAGCTTTAGCTCTGGAGGTCCTATCTAAATAAATGTAAAAGGAAAATTCGTTTTTCTCGACAGCCACTGCATCTAATTTGACAAGGTTTGTTGCATTTAAAACAAAAACTTAAAATCTAGTGTCTGTTGGTTTCGAATTCGTGAATTAGGTCATCATTTGTTTATTCTAAATTGTCAAAAATTGCACATTTTAAGAAAACGAAACCATCAAGTTGACAACTTTCTTTCGGAAATGAAAACTGATATCAAAATTACGTACATTGCATCTAACAGCACATCTAAAGCCGACAAAATTGATATATTACGCATGAATCTCAAAAAATTTAGTAATATGGAAATACAGCTTTTCCACAACCCTTGTTCACAACGTAACGACTTCACGTAAGATATAAATCGGCATATTGGAACTGTCTAATGGATGCTGTTTACAGAACCGTGATATCAGTTCTTGATGTGGAGTTAATAATTTGTATATTTCGTGCTTGTGTACTTTTCGCACTTTCGAATTGTTGAATATCTTTTATCAAAATTCAGGCCCTAAATAGAAATTTCGCTTCCAATAGTCACTAGAATTTACCTATCCAACACATCCAACAATCCAACAAATTTCATTAAAATCAGTCCAGGAGTTATCTAAGAAAAGCGTTTCGGCGTTTTACATCTATTTGAATAGGCCGAGTCGGAGTAGGGCCCGTGTTAAAGCTTCCTCTTAACGACTCCGCTGTAAAAAAAATAAAAGAATAAAAGAAAACAAGAACGCTGCAGCCATTAATATCGCCGCCTCACATTTCGTCATGATGGCACCGTCCCCATCGGCACGGCTCCGTGAGCAGCTACCAAGCTGTACACTTTCGTTATCTTCCTTCCCTCGGCGGCAGCGCATTGTCTTGATGCCAGCGACGCGCTAAATCTGCACCATCATTGCGTCATGCATCGCTCCTGCGACCAAGCAAGCTTTCGGCGGCACACGTACACTGCCGCATTGACACCAAAACTTTAAACTGCTTGCTATCGAGAAAACAGCATGAATAAAAATGGAACGCGACTATAAGGCCACGGGGAATATGTTCGCGGGGCAACCCTTATGAAAATGGATTTAGAGTTCCTTTAGAACTCCTAATGAGTTCCTATGGAGTCAAAAGGGACTCTATAGGAACTCGCGATCTATAGAGTCGTCTGCATAGAATCTCTATAAGAAGTCTATAGAAACCTTTCTATAGAATCAAGTCATTTCACACACAATAGATGTTCTATAGAGGGTGTATTGACATCCTATGTACTGAATTCTATAAAGTAATTTTTATAGAATGTCTTTAAAACTTCTAACGCGACCTGTCTATAGAATGGCTCTCCATTCGTTCTCTATAAATGTTCTATAGAGATTGTATTGATATCATATGTACTAAATTCTATAAAATAATGTCTATAGAAAGTTTTTAACACTTCTAGTGCGGCTTGTCTATAGACTGACTCTCCATTCACGCTCTATAAGCAGTCTATAGAGGGTTTATTGTCATCATATGTACAATATTCTATAAAATAATGTATATAGAAAGTTTTTAACACTTCTAATGCGACTTGTCTATAGACTGACTCTCCATTCACCCTCCATAAATGTTCTATAGAGGTCGTATTGACATTTCATGTACCAAATTCTATAGAAAATGTTTTATAGAACGTTTTCGGAAACGTTCTATAGAGGTCGTATTAACATCTTATGTGCCAAATCCTACAGAAAAATGTTAATAGAACCTTTTCAGAACTTCTAATGCGGTCTGTCTATAGAATGGCTCTACATCCTCCATAAAAGTTCTATAGAGGTCGTGTTGACATCTTATGTACCAAATTCTATAGAAAAATTTATAGAACGTTTTCAGAACTTCTAATGCGGCCTGTCTCTAGACTGGCTCTCCATTCCCGTTCTAAAAGTGTGCCATCATATGGCATACGTACTGAGTTCTGTAAAGGAACGTTTATAGGAAATTAAACAAGCTAAAGTGCGGCCTGTCTAAGAACGGCTCTATATTCTCACTCTATAAACAGTACCCAGTACATCGCCGGATTATGGGTCCAGTGCCGCGCGCTGGATGCATGGGGCGCTGGGCAAGCGCGGCGTACTGGGAGGCGCTGGTTACTGGTGCGAAAAACAGCTCTAGCGCGTTAAATACGCGGTGCCTGGACACCGTAGGTCTTTTTTTTTAATACAGAAAGCAACAGATAGCGTTTCAGTACAATATAAATCGAAAAAATGAACATGTAAAAACAGAAGTGCTCTGACCAGGATTCGATCGTCGTACCTGCAGATCCGCAGCCCGGCTCATTACCGCTACGCCACGTCAGCATAGGGACATGGGCGGATAATTTAGCTCATCAAAATCGAGAAGCAGTTTTAGTTTCACAGAGAGGAGTCTTGCACAGACGTGGTAGATGCGCTATCGGCCAGCAACTGAAACTCACGCCTGTACCACAAAGAAAAATTTGCTCTTTGTATTCAATAGTGTGCTCGGAAGTGCCATAACATCGACTGCGATTGGTATTTTAGCTTCGAAAAAAGTCCTAAATAAACCACCGACCCGGGACGCTGCATGAATGAGGTGTTACTGCCGATTTCGATAGCCGTTTCTTGTTCTTCACGCGAGGGGTATGCAATGTTTTCTTAGTTCAGTGATGCCTTTCAGTCTACACGTCTGTCTAGCCATATATATTCGTCAGAGAAACGCAGGCTAGTGCTGGGAGCCTTCGGCGACAGCACATATACCTGCGTTTATGATGCGTCACATCGGCGCTCCTCACTTCTTGTGCTGGCACTGTAGACATGAAAAAATTGTTTATTTAAATGCACCGACGCGAAATCTGAAATATAAAGTAATTTATCCTTTTTAGACTTCTTGATTCTTGAGGTTAGACGCGCCGATAGCGTGCAGACGGACTCGGCGGACACGCTATGCCTAAGCTTCGATGGGGCTGATCTCGGCGCGGGTAGCTGGCGAAAGCTAAAATGTGTGTATTTGAGCCTCAGAACTCTTTTTAGTACAATAGGGAAAGTGGAAGCGCACGAATCGCCTCAGCCTTGTTATCTGTGCGATAATATCAAGCAGCGGTAGGCTTCGAACTCGGGGTCCGTTCGAGCGCGTCTGAACGACTTCTGGATTTCATGTCCACTTCACAACACTGCGACAATGGCGATAACTCCCAGTCATATGTTACGTGCGAACTACTAAAAAAGCGGCGTCCTCTGCGTTTGCGTGGTTTCGTTAAAGAATTTAGCTGTCCGCCCTGTCAAAAGGCAAAATGCAAAAAACGAAAGTGATTTTCAGTGTCACATGTGCAGGAATAAACAAGGCAGCTCACGCACCTTTATTCCATGCTGCGACACGAAATAGTTCTATGACCCTGAGATATAGCGTTATTTAGGACAAGGTACTAGTATCTACATGAGTATATATACATGAAATCGTATAAAGCATTTAATATTCAGCAGCGCTCGTCCTTGCGTGCTGGAGCCAGCGGGGCACAAACACAACCAGCGCCGTTTCCAATGCGAGCGTCTCTTCCAGTGTTACCCAGCTCTTATCCAGCGTTCTCACTGGTCTCGAGTGAGTCCCAGCGAGCGCCAGCGTACCCAGTGCGATCCAGTTCTTAAAAAAAAGAAAGAAAAAGAAAAAAGAAAAACGCGCTGGTTTCACACTGGAAGGCACTGGAAGACGCTGGTTCTTGCAATCGGCATTTCAGAGGTTTTTCACTATCAAGTAAGAGCATCGTTAAAAAGACACTCATTGACCAAGGCAAACATCACACTAATCGAAATTAGGAAAACCAAAGAAATATAACGGAAGCGCGCATTGTGGTTTATATCGAATATGCAGGTAAATCACAAAGATGTATACCAAGAAACACTAAGCAAAACTGCGCCTTAGCAATCGCGTCATATCTATTTGCTGGCATGCAGTGACTGCAGGACTTGGGGCGGAAACAGATCGAACGCCGCCGCACATTTCTAGCACATACCACTCAAATGCGACAAATGCACGCTGCAGAAACGATTTTTTTTTTTCAAGGAATCTTGAAAAGTCACAGACCACATGAGCGCGATCCGCGCATGATAAGCGCATCGCCACGAAAGCAAGATAGGGAACACATAAGCGTAACCTGTGCCTCACGGGTAAAATTAAACATCATCGTATATACGTTGCTGTGCGACGGACACAAGCGCACGGAAACATCACACACTGCACACGTGTACCTCCGAGGTTGTGTCGACAATTTCTGGGCTACATTTAAACGACAGCAGGAAGTTACTTCAATGAGAAACAAAGTGAGGGCGCCAGGCACTGCAGGTAACGGCTGCGCATAAAGTCAGTTAGGGTTTTAAGGCCAGTGACCGAGGTTGAAATCGTTAAAATCACACCGCAGCGATAGCTTACACAGGGTAAATTGTCGAGGTCTTGAAGGCCATGCTTTTTGCTGACTACATGTGGCATAAGCGATTCAAAAGCAAGAATACTGCATGTAATTTATTTCTACCCTAAACTATAGCACACAATATGAGCATGTCAATGTTTCTTCTTGTCTAGCAACATATGTATGTAGTTCGGCTCAAAGGCCGGCTCAAAACAGCACAAAACCTGCTGTAGTGGGTATTATTGTAGGAATCACGGAGGCCACAGCAGCCGCACTATTATACAGACGGCGCTGGCGGCGCCGGTATTTTCGTATTCAACGCGACAGGTAGAATACGAAGTTACGGCGTGTTGTTATTGCTCCGTCTTCAACGGTTGTCGTGCGAGCTGCGTAGATGTGTTTGTTTGATCGTGTGTTATTAAGTTTGCTGTAATGAAATGAGACGTAGTTCGCGAGCACGAAAGTGCCAGAAGATAGCTGTAAGCACGCCGTATGCGTGGCGCGCCGGCTAAATGTGGACCAACGATTTTCATGCCATGGAGTGCGTTCCATTTGTCTCCGCTTGTGTTCGTGGAAAGTTTGGTGGACGGCGCAAAGAAGTAATGCGTATTATTAGCGCGCCTCAGCTCGTCCACTACCCAGTGGCTTGTTTGCTGCAAGTAACATCGCAGACGCATCACTGGAAACTTGGAGAGTGCCTTTCGACCTCGTCGTACTGTTGAAACGGTAAGCAATCGTGCTCGCCAACTACACGTGCGTTCAGCCGTGTTGTGTATGCTTCCCGTGTGTGTATAGAGTGCCTTGCGAACGTAGTAAGTGGAACACCCACGACAACAGTGAACCCTGTGCTGATACTTACTACGCGCTGGTTGTAAGAATTGTGTACGCAACTCTATTGCCACAGTGCGGAATTGATAATCCTGATAAATCGTTTGCTTCCCCAGAGAAAAGTTTCGGAAATCGTGTTCGCCTTGTGCAGTTGTGCGTGAGCTCGCGCTTGTCTGCTAAAGTTGCATAGTAACGACCCGTCTACTTCTTCATCGATTCATTCTTCAATGACGTTTCCTCACTTATAAATGCTTCGACGTTGTGCACAATCTCTGCTTACGAGGTTTTTGGCTAACGAACAGTTCTAAGAAAAAAATGTAAGCCAATCACAGCATGCTACTAGTACAGCTTTATTTCCAAGGCAAGATGCGTTGACATAACTGACTTAACTAAGCATTACAGGGGAACGTTGCCTATACTAAGTAATGAAAAAAAAAACATTAAGTTTAGATTGTAATCTGCTGCTGCGGTGCGTCCAAAACTTTATTCGATGTAGAGGTTCGCATTGTAATGACATTCGATGATTTCAAGCATTTGCTCTCTTTCCACATTAGTGCAGACATTGTTTTCGTGACTCTTTTAGGTGCTGATTGCATGTTTTCACGATATCACAGCTTTATTGTGCCACTGCTATAAGCTAACATAGAATTGATTTTGTAGTGGCGAGGCCGTGACCCACAACATAAACTACAAGATCGAGGAGCCCCAAGAAATGCAGACCCTGTGGATATATGGCTGCAGCAGCATGGCGTGTGATCTGGATGGTCATGACAGGTGTGTATGAAATGTACGTGTTCCAAAAAGGGTGCTTGGTGTCATTCATGGTGAAGTTTGTCAACACATTACTTAATGCAGCATACTAAAGAGACTAAATATTTATGCAACCTTATTGAACTTGCTACCTACTAGTGTGCATAGCCATTATGCCCACATGATTGTGTTGTGTATAAAACTATACCCAACCATTCCTGATGCTTAGTATTTCTTTTGCGTAAGTTGCTTACCTGCAAGTTACATATATTTTTTGCTTTGTACATAATGTATTTATGACTTTTTATTGGGGTTTTTTTCTTTGAAAACTATTTCCTATTCTGTACCCCTATTTGCATAATTTTTTTCTGTGTGTGCTACAATCTCGTGCAGTTTTCTGTGCATGTAGGAATTCGAAGGGTAGTGGACTAAATATGTCACAGGTCTAAGCACGTAGTTTGCACATCTTTGTTTATCATTGATATCTTTACAGTTACTTCTCTGTTCCCATAGTAACAGCCACTGCAAAATACACATTTGGTCAGCTTTAATTTCTTGAAAATTAATATGAAGGTCAGTATTTACTAAGCTGCATTTACTTCTGTAGTACATAGGCACAGACTGATATGGATACCTTGTGACCTACACAGGATGCCTTTTTTGTTTGTTGCATTAAATATGGGGGCTCACCCACATCTCTTACTATATATGTGGTATGCCTCATCGATTTCACTTGTCAGTTTTTACGGTGGATGAAAACAGATGAACGATTGTAATCCAACATGAAGCCCCGTTGTGGAAATGTACGGCCAAGTTGGATGACCATACTGGTCTTTTAAATGAAATATAGTGATCTCTTATACACATAAGATACCGGCCAGTTTGCCCTATGTACGCTTGACCACATGTGAAAGGGATACAGTGCACTCACTGCCTGTGATACACGACAAATTTGGTGGTATCTTTCACCGAGCAAGCCTCCCTTGCCTGCTTGCCTTTCTAATTCTCTTGCACACTTCTGTGCATATGGCACCCTGACAAGAAAGGCTTGCTTAGATACCACTAAATTTGTCTTGTCTGTCAGGGGTAGTGTAGTCTATTCTTGTGATCATGTGTATATTTGGTCAAATGTACATGCAACAGATTGGTCGGTGCCTCAACAGGTACATAAGACAGCACCATAATTCACTCCCCGGATCAGTATGTTCGTCCCACTTGACCATGCACCGATGGGACTGGGGCTGCGCGTCAGATTTAGACTGTTCATCTGTTTTGTTCAGCTGCGGCAACCAATTGACCAACAACATCGCTGAGGAATGCCACATAAAAACACTGGGTCACAATCTGTTTACTGAATTGTCCGCAACCTTCGTAGTAACAAATTTGTTTATTGCAACTAGTTTTAGGCACGTTATTTCTTGTTAAATTTTCTGCTTAACCTATCGAGCAGTTATGCAATCAATTTTCAAAGTTACTTGATTAGTATAATTTTTGTTTTCTGTTTTTCACATGCCAGGTTGCAAGAAGGACCCTTTTTAATTAAAACTGAATTAACTTTTCAATTGCAATTGGGCAGTCTTATCATTGCGTTTAGGATACATATCAGTGTACATACCCGTACTAGATTAGAAACTAATTGTTTCAATAACTCAAAAAGCACGAATATACTGTGTCCATTGTATGTGACAGTGACACCGCGACTGTGTTCCAAATACCACAAATTGGCAGTTATCCATCATAGTTTGCGAAAACAACATAAAACATTATTGTTCCCCATACAATGCATACTTAGATGCATCGTCATGATTGCCCAGGCTCCATGTGAGAAATTTATTATTCGCATATTAAGCATAGTACATACCAACTATGGCTAATAGCGGATAGAATATTAATTTTGTCTACCGCTCAGCAATAGAAGCCAGTAGGTCATTCTCTTCTTTTAAAAAAAAATTTTTCTATGCATAGTGTGACATCTGTATAGGACTTAGCTCATGGGTGTTGCTGCTTGCTTATGTTATAAATGGGAATGTGTTGTCATTGCAAGATGAGATTAATGTGTGACTAGGCTGTTGTCGTTCGGAGATGCTTTTTGTCATCAGCAATGATATTCTACTGCCAGGCACATTGGCCCAGTGCTGATGACACCGAATCTTGGGAAAGTAAAAATATTCTCAAAAGTGATTCTCAAAAGAACTGCCACTGTTTGGCAGAGTGGTGGGGAAGTGGGGCGTTCTGCCACCTTTCTGTTATAATTTTTTTCTGAAATACTGAAATGAAACTTAGCATAATGCTACAACTATATATATATTTGTGGCATGTTTGTGCCTGCTAATACATTATGACTGAATGTTCATTACACCTTTTGAAAATTAATTTCAATTTTATTTTCCAGGCTCCACCGTCGCCGTTACTAGACGGACCAAATGAGGCCAAAAACTAGCCTTTCCTCGCTCCATTCCTGGGAAGTGAAATAGCAGGTGGTCATGTAAGAATGAACTTGCAACCATGTGGGCAGTAGCCAAAGCTCCCTACAGTTCATGCTGGTGGTGGAATGATAAGACAAACCGCAATATTTGTTTGTTTACTTATTCACCTAATATTTATTTATTCATATCTCATGAATACTGTGCAGTTTTTTTAGCAAGGAGTCAGGTAAAATAAAGAAATATTGTTGCATCAAAGTAAACATTATTTGAAAAAGCATAATTCACGTAGCACGAATTCATGGAAACTGTAAATTTTGAAGAAACAGAGCAGTAAGGTTAACAAATCTTATATAACAAAAAATGAGATCACATTTCTGTTGGACCTAATACCATAATTTAATCTGTCAAATTAGAGATACCATATGCTGCTCTAATCTACAATCACTAATTTATGAGTTGATGCGCAAAACTCTCAAACGTTGCAACAATTTCATGTAAGCTGTAAATTCATATATACAGTTTGTTGACTTTAGACATAGCAGATGGAGTCTGCAGAACTATGATATCTCTTTCTGGCACAGAGACGGGGATTAGTAAGCTTCGTGGTGTTATTTTTCTTAAACCTGCCAAATAGTTCTTCCTGCAACAGGTAGAATTCTCAAATGCCGCAAACTTAATTCAAATTAGTGCTGTGGTTGTCTCAAAAGTATTTCTGTATTTTGGATGTATTTGAGTAGGAAAATTTACAGAATTAACGAATTTGTGCTAGCTCTTTTTTTATTTACAGTTGCAAACTAAGTCCTTTTCCTTCAAGTTTTGCTATTTTCAGAAAATTTTAATGAAAATTGATGGTGTTAATGTAAAATCTATTATTTAAACATTTTTAAATGTATCAAACCTCATCAAATTTGGTTGCATAGTTGCCGAGAAAAACGATTTTACTGTTCATGTGCATTACATAGGAGCTCCTGAGTTAAATCTCTTTTTTAGTCATTGCGTGTGTCGGTCTGGTTTGTATTTCTCACCCTAATTAGAATATTGGCTCTGATCTCAAAATTGTTTCCCTTACAACGAAATACAAGCTTTTAAACTTTTTACGATATATGCTGTACTGCTCTATGATAACCCCTGTTTGCCACATTTTTGCAGGGCCTACCAGTGCTAATTTTACACAAAAACAGACTAAAATGCCGTGTGGTTTCGGTATATGGTGTACTTATCTGTGAAAGCCATTATGTGCCACATTTTTGCAGCGACTGCCAGTGTTATTTTTGCTCAGACTAAAATGCTGTGTCGTTTCGTCAGGCTGACACAACATTGGAGTGCACATTCATATCAGTCTATTTTCAGGCTTTAGTATCCAAACATTTAATGTGCACTGCTGGAACAGGCACTCCTTTTGCAGTTTTAATGGTATGGTTTCTTGTCCTAGTCAAGCCTGTTATTGCGAGGTGTCAACTGTAATCAAGTCTGCCACTGATTCTTTTACCTCATGTTTCGTGTGTTTGCACCACCAGCTTGACCTGAGAAGCATGTTGGCAGCTACAGTTTGTGTGTTGCAAGTTCTAGTCTGAAGTGTGTATGTCACATATATGAAGCATGTATCTAGTCTGAAGTGCAATAAACATTTCAAACTGAATACTTTGTGGTTGTAGCACCAATTATTTTGCCACTGCATTTACTGTAGTCCTTATTGCCTACAGTAGAACTTTGGTAAATTGCAAGTACTTTACACACATCGGCCTAGCTTTTATAGGCATTTTATTTATTATTTATTTCAGAATACTGCCGGCTTCCATTTGGAAGCCCAGGCAGGAGTGGTACAACATCACGTGATTTCAAACTTTTTCCTCAAGGGGATAAAAAAAATAAAAAGAGTAAAAAAACAGTTCAATAGGCAAAGTAAACATATGCAAATACACAAAAGAAATACAATGATGCCGTCACATTGCTGCCAATAGCAAAGGCGTAGTAAATGAGTCATCAGAATTTGAACAAGCAAAGGTACAGTGAATGCATGACATTACAAGCACGTCTGTACTGCAGATAAGAAGGAGTCTGGAGTGGCTGAGTTGACCACGCTGTGCGGAAGAGCGTTCCATTCGCGAATTGTGTTGGGCAGGAAGGAATAAAGATATGCGTTTGTTCTAGCGCGCGGCAATAATATTGTTTGATTGTGCTTACCTCTGGTCAGTCGCGATTTGTTAAATTGCATGTAGTTGTCAAATCTCATTTTAGTGTGGTTGTTAACTATGTTATACATTGCTTGTAGACGGTGCATTTTGCGACGAGTTTCTAGTGTCTGGAGCCCAGATCGCAACCTTAAAGAGGTGACTGAAATGCGCCAATTGTAAGCATTGTAGATAAATCTAAGAGCTTTTTTTTGTACTCTTTCGATAATGTCTATACCAGCCTTTGTGTGAGGGTCCCAGACTATATCGGAATACTCGAGTGTTGGCCTAATAATTGCCTTATATGCAGTTAATTTGGTAGCACTAGTGCAGTTTTTTAAACGGTGCTTTAATAACCATAACTTTTTCATTGCTGCCGCAGAAACATACCTAACGTGAGCAGTATAGCTCATCTTGGAATCAATTGTAATTCCAAGATATGTGAATTCCTCTACCTGTTTAATGTCCATATTATTTATCGTGTAAGTGCAAATTAGCGGATTTTTTTTACGTGTAATAACCATGTGCGCGCATTTCGAGATGTTTAGGGTCATATGCCACTGGATACACCAGTCGTGTATTGCTATTAGATAGTCAGTTAAGCTAGATTGGTCATCCACATATTGAATGCTCGAGTAAATAATACAATCGTCCGCAAAAAAGCGACACCGCACGGGAAATTTGCAAGCCAGGTCATTTAGGTAGATAAGAAAAAGAAGTGGCCCTAAAACCGAGCCCTGTGGAACGCCCGAAAGTACAGAGGCGAGCGATGAATTCGAAGGACCTATGCTGACAAATTGTTTTCGATGCGTCAAGTACGAATCAAGCCAACGCAAAATTTGTTCGTTGCGTTTGATGCTGTTTAGCTGTATCATCATTTTTTTTGTGTGAAACCCGATCGAAGGCTTTCTCGAAATCTAAAAAAAGAATGTCTACCTGCCCACCTTGATCCAAGATTGCCAGTATTTCGTTGGTCATATGAAGTAACTGCGTAGTGGTAGAAAAGCCACGCCTGAATCCGTGCTGGCTCTCACTAAAGAAGTCATTATTTTCTAAAAAGGAGCTTAAATGCTTACAAATAAAGTGTTCCATAACTTTAGAAGCGGTGCAGAGTAGGGAGATAGGTCTGTAACTTTCTACATTAAGCTTGTCTCCCTTTTTGTGGACTGGGACTACTTTGGCGACTTTCCAGTCGTTAGGCAGCTCCCCTTCGTTTAAACTTACGTTAAATATTATGAACAGGTATTTCGCGGACCATTCGGCGTACCGATTAAGAAAAGCGTTAGGTATGTCGTCAGGACCTGCAGATTTTTTTGGATCTAAGTTTAGCAGTGACGAAAATATGCCTTCCTCAGATATGACAAGATCTGGAAGCTTGAGACCAACGCCATGAGTATCATCTTTCTGGGTGGGTTCACGTAAAAATACTGACGAAAAAAACGTGTTAAAAGCTTCCGCAATGCGCTGAGTGTCGGTAACTTCGACATCATTCAGTTTTATCTTGTCTACAAGACTGTTCCGCTTCGATATATGCATCCAAAACTTCCTTGGGTTGTTTTTTAAAAAGTTGTGCATTCTGACATTAAAGAAATGGTATTTACTTAATTTTAATTCGGATCTAAGATCTTCTCGGAGGGACGCCAAAACATAGTGGCTTGACCGACAGCATGTTAAACGTTTTAATCGACGCTTTAAGTGCAGGATATTACGAGTAATCCACGGGTTTTTTCGGTTGACTTTCTTCCGCTTTTTAGGAACGTACTTTTTGATGCATTCGTGCACGGCGCTCTTAAAGTGCAGCCACAGCTCATTGACGCCTAGGAAACCTTGTCTTTGTTTTTGAGAAAAAGTGTCAAAATCTTGTTCTAAGTAGTCGAGAATGCTTTCGTCTTCGGCGTTAGTGAAATCTAAGAATTCTTTCATAGGTTCGCGCGATCGTGCTAACGCAAAGTTGCATTTTAAGAGGATAATCTTGTGATCGGATATTCCGGGTAAAACTTCCACGGAAGGGCCCTTTTCAAGAATGGCTTGAGAAACAAAAGCAAGGTCAAGTGTGGTGCTGGAACTGGAAGTGACACGTGTCGGTATCTGCACAAGCTGTGCGAGATTAAAGCAGTACGCAGTTTCAAGCATCATTTCAGACTGTGCGCAAGGCGGTAGTGAGCTCAGTTGTTCCCAGTTTATTGTGGGCAGATTAAAATCGCCGCACATTATAATCTTGTTGTAGCGTTTTGTGTTTATTTGAAGAAATTCATGCAGTGACTGGAGCAACGAAACATCGGCACTAGGAGGCCTGTAGACTACACCGACTAGTAGGCTGCATTCACACAAATGAACAAGAATCCAGACCATTTCTACGCTCGTCTCGTGAGGAATAATAGTGAAGTCTATTCCCTTTTTTAAGATAATTGCTACGCCACCCCCTCTTGAGCCACGATCCCTCCTGACCATAATGTGAGAGCTTGGTACTATGTCAGCATCCGAGATGTTTTCGCTTAGCCAAGTTTCAGTTAGGAGTGTTACGTCCGGACGAAAGGCCAAAAGTAAACTTTCTAGTTCTGCAGTTTTATTCGTTATACTCCTAGCATTAGCACTTATCATGGTGAGCTCTCGTGGAGGCAGGAGCATGCCCAATGATTTCTTGTTCTGTTTGCGCTTTGATATGTTGCTCGTACTGTTTACGACGCCTGGTCACTTGTCATTCATAGGGACTGCCTTATTGAGTGTATCGTCCCACCTGTGCAGCTTGCCGTTAGTTCTTACCTTGTCGTAAGTTAAAACCACTTTGTCGTGATTGTTCCTGTTTTGCTTTGTGCATTCCCACAACCTTTTTCTTAATAGCTGAACACGAGGCGAAAAATCCTCAGAAATACTGAAAGGGGTCCCTTTGAGACGGCCACAGTTACTGAGAATCTTTATCTTGTTTCGCCCATCAACTAGTTTAAGTATGACTGGGCGGCACTTGTTTTCGCATGGCCTCCCAAGCCTATGTATACGCTCTATTTTAACATTAGGAAGTTGTAGCACGTCCTCAAGGAGTTTCTTAGAAACTTCCTGTTCTAACGTCTGGTATTGCTCACCCTTTCTTTCCTGTAGCCCATAAAGAATTAAATTGTTCCGTCTGCTTCTGTTTTCCAATTCGTCCACTTTAAGATTGAGCTGATCGACGGTTGTTTGTAATTTATCAACTTTACACGTGTATTCGGCGACAGTGACTGCGACATCATCAATTTTCTTATCAATAGAATTCAATTTATCTTCAAGCCTCTGGCTTGAAGAGCTCATGGTTGCCTTGATCTCGCGTATTTCATGCATTATGTTTTTAAGCATTTCATTCGTAGACGGCCCCGGATTCGATTCAATATCACCGCAACATGAGATAATATCTACAAAACACAAATACACATTCGTCAACATTGCGAGCAGCGGCCGTGGGCACGGCAAAATGAGCAGACAAGGGTCGTTACTACGGTAGCTGTGAATTTGGCGATAGTCGCTCACCTGGATGAAAAACAAGAGCGGATTGTTCAGATGCATTGTCCCGATACTTTCGCCATGCCCACTGAACGGTCGCTGTCCCTTGGCTGCTTTTATGTAGCCAAGCAGAGGTGATGTAGACGATAGGGGCGTTTCCTGTCCTTCGAACCACGTCGTCGTTGTGCGCAGGCCCGAAGTGTCGATATCCAGAGATTGTTCCGAGACGTTGCGATGGCGCCCATGCTGCAGTGTCGTCCCTAGAAGAGCAGCAGGTTGATAGTAATCCATGGACAATTCTTGACCGGCACTCATCAGAAGCACGGCCTGGATGAAAAACAAGAGCGGATTGTTCAGATGCATTCTCCCGATACTTTCGCCATGCCCACTGAACGGTCGCTGTCCCTTGGCTGCTTTTATGTAGCCCAGCAGAGGTGATGTAGACGATAGGGGCGCTTCCTGTCCTTCGAACCACGTCGTCGTTGTGCGCAGGCCCGAAGTGTCGATATCCAGAGATTGTTCCGAGACGTTGCGATGGCGCCCATGCTGCAGTGTCGTCCCTAGAAGAGCAGCAGGTTGATAGTAATCCATGGACAATTCTTGACCGGCACTCATCAGAAGCACGGCCTGGATGAAAAACAAGAGCGGATTGTTCAGATGCATTGTCCCGATACTTTCGCCATGCCCACTTTTGCTTGTAGGGGCTCGAAAGCAACTGCATAGAAATATTCTATATAATTTTTGTCTTTAGCATCTCTAAAGCAATGCGATAGAAATATTCTATAGAAATTTGCCTTTAGCATCTCTAAAGCAACTCGATAGAAATATTCTATAGAAATTTGCCTTTAGCATCTCTAAAGAAACTCGATAGAAATATTCTATAGAAATTTGTCTTTAGCATCTCTAAAGGAACTCGATAGAAATATTCTATAGAAATTTGTCTTTCGCATCTCTAAAGCAACTCGATAGAAATATTCTATAGAAATTTGCCTTCAGCATCTCTAAAGAAACTCGATAGAAATATTCTATAGAAATTTGTCTTTAGCATCTCTAAAGGAACTCGATAGAAATATTCTATAGAAATTTGTCTTTAGCATCTCTAAAGCAACTCGATAGAAATATTCTATAGAAATTTGTCTTTAGCATCTCTAAAGCAACTCGATAGAAATGTTCTATAGAAATGTGTCTTTAGAGTTCCTATAAGAATGCGGTGGCCAAATAACTTTTGAAACTCTATAGGAAAATTCTATAGGCAATCAAAATAAACACAATAGAGTTCTATAGAGAAAGTTCAAAAGACTTTCTAAAAAAACACATTAAAATTTTTTGTAAGGGAATACTATTGATGACAGCATCCCGAAAGGCTAGATGTGGTCAGGTTGACTTTACAGGTTTGGAAGGAATGACTGACGGTCTAGTTGCTTCATTATCGCATAAAGAACAGCGCTTGAAGTTGTTAGCGCAGTTTGTGTGTGGTTCCTCCTTTGTGTCCCGTCGTGAACTGCTGTTCTTTCGGTGGCTTTACAGATGTTCCTTTTCTGCGTCAGTTACGCCTTCCAAGAGTGTTGGAAAATTTTTGCTCGCATGGCTCTTACAGAAGCATGTTTAGTCGAAAGTTTTTCGATTGGCTGCATAATCTCGTGGATGGGCTCCAAACTGCTCATTTTCTTTAGCCACGTAAGAATCATTACTGAAAATTTAATTAACGTAGCTTTGTTAATTACGCAAACAACTTCTCAACTTACTCCGCATCTAGAGATTACCAATCTGAACACTCGAATGATAAAGTGATGTTAACATTGTTTGTATCATTTCAATAGTTTTGTTTCGTGCAGTTAAAAGCAGCCGGCATATTGATGGTGTTGTATACTTCTTATAAAGTAAGTTTGAATGCTTGGACAGGTTATTTTGACAAAAATCAACTTCATGAGCTTAAGCACATGTGTCAAACCTTCCACGACTGCCTTTACAACTGATTCTCATATATTATACAAGAAGCACCTTAGCGCTACGGTGCATCCCACAAGGTGTGCGAGAACATTGTGCGCGCTCCCGATTAGGTTCCTGAGCGTTGGTGGCATCAGGCTCGGTTTCCTGGCATCATATGGAATAAAAACTACTGCCTGGAGGAAAGCATAGGGTACATTTTCAGTACTTTGTAACATATGAATCAGCACGGATGTGTACGTTAGAACGAAAAGTACTGAAATATTAAGATGAGGATTTCGCTGGATGTATTTTAGCTGTCTAATGATAAGATCTAAAGAAAAAATACTGTGATTCTGTACCAATTAATGCTGACATGAAATATGAGCTCCGACACAGTACCCGTGGTGGAACTGGCCCCTGGACTATTGGGATACATTGAATCACGATACGCTGGTTTGATAGTTCGTGCTTGAATTTCCTGTATGTCGGCGCCGCTGTGCAGTGTTGGAGGCCCTTTTTAAACGACAAGCACTATTTTTCAGCTAATTTTGAAAGCAACTGTATTCTTTCTTTAGGGGGGGGGGGGGGCTTGTTTTTTTAGCGTCTAACCACAGTTCCAGAGTTATCAGTTAGCTCAACATGCGCCTGCATGTGTTCCTAATATCCAGTATGTTGTCAAGGATTCAATAGCGAAAGATCGTTATCTTATCAGATTGCGCGCGTGAAGCGAACACTGGCCTACATTTGCCGTCACATTTGAGGACCCGAGATTGCGCTGCAATGTACGACCATTTCAGCATAGAGAAAGAAATTTCAACAAGAGCGGACAATCCCATAGAGCCCGGCGGCCGGATTACTGTAGCACACCAAGCGGATGTTGTTGACTTCTTCCGTTTTCGGTTTTGGCGCGCGCGTTTTGAAAACCAGTTGGTACACGCCGCGCCGGCCCCGCTGCGCGGCACGGCATTCATTTCTTTTTTTCGCTTCTGCTGAACCTCGCGTGGCCTTCGCGTGAAATCGTTTTAAGTAGAAACGATTGCGATTGACCGTTACAAGACTGCGCCGAATCTGTCAGGTGCAATTTCATAAAGAGAACGAAAGACGTCTTCTGAAATGATGGAATGTTTATTTTGCTCTATATAAATGCTCGTTCCAGGCTTCTGCATTCATCCAAAGTTGTGGCACCAGGTAAGCAGCAGTCATTGCCGTACGATGCTCCACCGGATGCCATCAGCTGAAAGAAAGTAAATTACGAGCATGTATGATTTGCGTATGTTGACCTAACAGGAGTATTGCGTGTAGAGGCGAAACGTGCGTAAGTGGTGAATGAGCGGCATTACAGATAAATTCACTTTTACGTACATTTCGCAGCAAAGACTCCTCCGAAACAATGCCATAAAATCTGAACATCCGATTTTCAAGCACCCCTCCTTTCCCGGGCATTATTTCCTGCTCTTTAAGTGCACAAATACACGAGTGACTGCGCGTTTCCAAAACAACTTGGCCTCGGCCGACATGATGGTACGCCAAGTACACAAAGGTAGCTACAACACAGGCTAGGCCAGACCATGTTACACGCTCGCAGAATGCCTTCTAATCGCACTCAAGTCAGACTCGTCGGTGCAATGCCTGTTTTCAGTCGCTCAGAATACATAAATGTCATGTTCTTGAGCTCCTCCGTGTTATCTTTTACGCGTCCTGCCGGCGCATGCAACACTCCCGTGTTATCACTCTCGGCAATCGCTCGTCGCGTTTTCGAGAAGCGTGCGTACCGCAATAATGTATATGTTGTTGCAGGGCTATTAGATGCGTCACAAACTTGTCCCACTAAAATTCAGTACACGCAAAACTAACTCACTGTGGCCGCGGCTTGCTTTTTTCGCTAACAGCTTCACAACCCCAGGCGCGCCGAGCAAGCCTCAAGGTATCCCAAAAAGTTACCAAATAATTTACAATACTTTTTTCGGGTCAGAGAATGCGTCACGAACTTCTACCAGTAAGATTCAGTACACGCGAAACTGCGGCACACAGCCGAGCTGCTTTTCGCTAACTGCGTCAATAAGCCGGGCGCGGCAACCGTGCTTCTAAACTACCCCAAATATACCGACGTTAGTTACAACAATGATGGGGGCCACAGAATGCGCGAAAACTTGTCTGTCTCAGGCGCTACGACGTAGTGCACGCATGCACACGCGCAAATGCGTCACACGGCCGAGCCGGTTTTCGCTTACTGCGTCAATAAGCCGGGGCGCGGCAAGCGTACCCAAATACTACCGAAATAAGTTACAGTAATGTTGCGGCTCATAGAAAGCTCTCAAACATCTCCCAGGACGAGGCATTAACTCAAATTAACTGCGCCAGGACGGCGGTGCTGGTTTTCGCTAACTGCGCCACTCGAACTAAGCCTAAATGTGATTAAAATGCGCCGCACACTGTCAAACACAATTTCTCACCTTGCCGTAGTCCAGTATTGCAGTGGTGCCATGTGGAAATGCAGACGACACGCAAGAGAAGCATAGAGAAGGCCGGGAGCCCCCAAAAATGGGCTATATCCAAAACAGACGGGTCGCCGAGCACGCGAGCTTCGCACGTACGACCGTCCACGCTCACTCCTGCGGCTTGTCTGGCGCATGACGTATGCACGCGCGTCTGGCGTGCCGCTAGCTTGTTGCTAGGCAACGCAACAAAAAGTTGCAAAGTATAAGTTCATTTACACGCAAAACTTTTTCACTTTTAGTGGGAAGGAATAAAAAAAATAAAACGTTGTCTGGAAGTTTATTTCACATTCTTTTTTTTCTGATGCGCGCGTCAACTAACGAACGTTATTGAAACTAGGCGTGACGTGTTTCCTGTTGCCAGTTTTTGAAGAGTGTCCCCTCTTGTTGAATTTCTTTCTCTATGATTTAAGTATGACGAACTGACGCCTTGATCCGCAGATCGGAATCAGAGGAAGCACTTTGCGCGCAGCCATCGTTGCGCTTTGAATGTTTTCTTTTCCAGCGCAAGCTCACCTTATAATGAGTTATATTCATGACTCACTCTTTGAAAGTGTTTTGTTCTTGACATCCCTATAATGTGAGAGTATAGAGGCGCTCCATCTTCATTGAGTGAATACTTGGAAACGGACTAGGCCTTTTCTTGCGTCTGCGTTTACACACTTACCGCATCAATTTATTTTCTATAACCTAATTTAAGAGGCTGCAAAGCACAGCAACCTTTTATTAGCAGGACGTTTTAATAACACAGAAAATATAAATGCCTATTAGTCGGCTTTCACCTCACGGTAAGGAATTTCAATAAAGATATCTTTATGATAATTAAAAGCCTATCCTCTTGACAACGTTTAATCTGAGTTCCTCTATGCAAGCTGATACAGACTTGCAGGTGGTTCGTATCGGGGGCCTTCAACATATGTCTAACCGTCAAACAAAGAGTTATTCCGAATGTTTAATTTCAGGAAGGCGTGTTACCCTCCTGTCTTTCATTCCCGTTCGCAAACACGCATAAGACGAAAGTGCTGCATGAAGAGCGTCGTTAGTGAAAACCAACGAGCTAGCATAACTCACCTCGCTTATATCACTGTCATTTAGGCTTATATACGAAATATATATATTCTATATCGACGCATCACGAATCCAAAAATAGCTGTCCGTGACCAGCCCAGCTAGGTTTCTTTCATTTCGTACTTCGTAGTAGCGGCTAATAGTAGCTCATGAAGCAGAGCACTGAGTGTGGATATTGCAGAGAAGGTGTTCTATATACTGTCTCGTCACCCACCGAAAATTGCCCGCCGTGCTACTAGCCATTCCTAGAAAATTGTATATGTGACGCCCAGTCATTTGCAACACCGCAACTTTGTTTTGCGATTGCAGAGTCCAGGTGAGAGACAGGGTGGTTATGTAGATAAAGACACGCTATTTTCTGCAGTAACATAGAAAAGCATGAATGAATGCCTTCATTTATATAGAAAAAAGAAGACCAAGCATCAGTGGAAGCACGTCTCAGCAGATTGGGAAAGAAGCGGGAGACAAAGAGGAAAAGCTGCAGGCCGGGTGGCAGGCGACGTCGCAGTTTAGGGGCGAGAGAATATAAGCAAGAGTTGGTGAAACCAGTTGAATTCTAGTGTAGATCTGTGATGTGGCGAGTAAATGATTGGAGTCACCGCCAAGCATCCGTCATTTGCTTTAGTATAAGCACCCGCCGTTCTTAAAAAAAAATTAAATTATGGGGTTTTACGTGCCAAAACCACTTTCTGATTATGAGGCACGCCATACTGGAGGACTCCGGAAATTTTGACCACCTGGGGTTCTATAACGTGCACCTAAATATAAGTACCCAGGTGTTTTCGCATTTCGCCCCCATTGAAATGCGGCCGCCGTGGCCGGGATTCGACCCCGCGCCCTAGTGCTCAGCAGCCCAACACCATAGCCACTGAGCAACCACGGCGGCTACCCGCCGTTTTTGGTAACAAACGTTTACTGAAAACCAATCTTCGCAATTAATTATTCATCAGCCATACCTCGCCACGTATTTCTTAGTGGCAGGGTCAGTAGATTTCAACTACACACTAAGAAAAAAAAGAGTATCCCTTACTCTTTTCGAAGAGTCTGGACTCGTCACCTATATGACACACTTTGTGGGAGACACCCGAACTCTCTTTTGGCAGAGAGTCCCGAGACTATCTGTGCTCCATACAAGGTGTTTGCGTGACTCCGCACACAATAGTCATGCATACTCTGTTGTAGTAGTTGCCTATACTCTCTCAAAAGGGTTACAAGACTAGTGCTAAGGGAGTCAGTTAACAATTCTAGATGAGTCAGACGACTCAAGATAAAGTGTCACATGAAAACTGCAAGAATGATTCCGGTAACTACTTTAGATGAGTTTGATGACTCCAGCAGTGTGTGTCAAGTTACCCTTAGTCCGTGGTGCCGGTCTCTTGCAAATAATGTAAAGCAACTGATCCATGTAAGGCATTTCACTCTTGGATGGCAGTGTCGAGCCGCTTTTCAAAATGTGTCAACAACTCTTGCTGTAAGTACACACGACTACGGCTAGTTCTCAAGAAGACTACTGTGAAAAGACAACAGGATAACAAAGAATCCACAGTAAACGTGCCAAAAAGCACATGGCAGGCTAGCAAGAAAAAGTTATTATTTCATCAATCTTTGTTGCTGTCTTCTGGAAAATTCAAATGTATCAGTCAGCACTGAATCACTATGAAAGCAAGACAGTTCTCATTACTATTAAACTGGAATCAATAGCCAACCAAGCAAAATGTAGCAAAAGCAAAATCCAATATGTAGCCTGCAGCTGCATATGCATGACACTGCAACGCCACTCAGAACCTTGATGAGACCCCAAAATATTACGTAACTCATGTAGAAGTTTAATTCACCACCGCACAAGTCTCTTATATTATGTCAAAAGATTTATAAGTTCAACCTATTTCCCTGTTCTAAACTTACGACTTAACATTCTAAGCAAGTAAGCTACACATAACAAATAAGAAAGGCTGCACTTATGTGCAAATGAGACCCATATAATGAAGTGCAATAAAAACAACATTCCAACTTAGATTACATTATCTATGCATTATACTATGCTTGTTAAAAACAACTGGTTGGCAATTGATAATCCAATCTAACAGTAAAAACAGCTGCCTTACCTCATGGTACTCTTGTTGGCACTTTTTCCCACAAATTTTCCGCATGTTAGCGTGAGATGAAAATTGATCTGAAAAACACCACATTCAAAATTGTGCATCAATTTTATTCTGTCATACAACATGCAACAGTGTATAAAAACTTCATAACTGACAAAATTACAAAAATAAATACAGCAACACTTATACTGATCATTTATTTATGTTGAGAAACATACTTTTGCAAGACTAAGTATAATAGCTGACACAGACAATTTCACAGGTAGAAATAACTGCTAATACAAAACTTTCCATAATGCAAACACATTGACAAAATAAGTAGCACAGGTAGCTGTATTTTGTTACGGCAAAGATGGCGCATGAATTAGGAGGACAAGGAAGGAAGCAGAACACATAAACTATACCCAGCTACATGCACGCAGCTGTAACAATACACATAGTGCACAAAGATCCAGAAGAAACAAAGAGGAAGATGTGAGGAAGGCTTCTTTTGCACATCACAAGTCATCCTGTAAGAGCACATTATGCACTGGCTGTAATCTATCCTCAGCCCATACATGAATAAGTTACATTAGGTGCCACATTTTCAAATCACTCATACAATGTTCTTGTGATTTCCCTTATTCCAATCTTTACCTAAGCAAGCATGACTGAGTTACATAAAGCCTCCCTACGGCTTGGCACATATACAGAAAGAAGTGTTTCTATAAACACTGGAGGTCACGGACGGATGACTGACACATACCTCTTTTAATTCTTTTGTCTTTGTCATTATGATTATCTATCACAGTAGTCTTTTGTAGAGTGAAACACTTCCAGATAATACACTGTGTGCAACCAAGTGTGAATACCTGTTCTCGATTTTATTTATTTCTACCTTTCTCTGGTGTCCCGCTAAGGTAACAATGGCACAAAGGATTGTCTTCCCAATGTATGCGTTCCAATACAACAGGAGCAGATGATAAGCCACATGAATGGTGCGTGAAATAAAACATCTGTGCTGAACTTTCCGCTGCCGCTCCAATCTGGAGTGATTTTTTTTTGCTTTCTGTACACTAGCACAGGTGCTACGTAGTCCCCTTGGTGCCCAAAGCAACTCTCACACCCAAGCAGGATGCCCATTTTTTTTAATTCTAAGCAAAATTCTGGTTATGGGGGACAATTGCCAACTTATATTTTTGCTTTGTATCTTAATTATGTTGTTGACCTTTAACTTTAGCCACTTCACTACTTTTCTGCAGGTGCAGACAGGCCATTGCACCAATGCTAGGTTTTGAAAACACCAGAGCAGGGTAGAAAGCAAGAACAGATATTTATAATTTGGGTGCCCACTCTGCATTGCATGGATATGTTTCAATGAACGATAAAACTACTTGGTAGATAAACATACGATAGATAAGGGAATTAAGCTCGAAGCCTACCATACCAGTAACTGGGAATTTCATGTGTAAATGAAATTTAGCGATTCCCAGTGATGAAGAAACAGTTTTGACAATATGTGCCAAGGTCACCAACTCACTCATGCTCACAAAGGGAACAAAATAAAAACAAGCAAGATTAAAAGAAGTTCGAACTTGCAACCCAAAGTGAGACACCTCGCATGACTGATTTATGTATTTACTGAGCATAAATTACATCTGGCACATAATCTGCTTGTACATGACAAACAATGAGTTCTGTAAGCCTTGTGGGACAATTCTGTGTGAAAGAGAAATCTATTTGATCATTACCTTTTGGGTATGTGTATCTCAGAACTGGTGCTAGTCTGAGTTCTTACAAAGTAGACGTCATTGAGTACTGTAATTCTAATGCCTGCCACTGCTATAAATTTCTGTTAGTCGCACTGTCATGAAGCAGTTATGTTCAATAATTAGCGGCAGTCACCACTGAAACACTCAGTACAAAACACGAAATAAATATATGCAGTCGGAATGTAAATGTCGAACAAAGTTATAATCAAGTCTACATTTCACAGAACTGTCTTTTTTTCTGCTAGTGTGCCAATACCATTTTCACATTCACAAACATTTTCGTATTGCTCTCCTGACAAATGCAGGAAAATGCAGTCTTTAACAGAAGCCCTTGGGAAGACAGCCCAGAGTCGCTTTGACAAGAGGACTTCCCTTAAACTTTTGTCGCTATGTTGTAGGTCACTGTAGTAAGGGGAACATTTTGCTGATTGAATATTACTCGAAATATTTTTATTATTTGTACTAGAGGTTTGAAAAGAGAGCCAATTGTAGAGTTCTTCATGCAGATTTTATATATTCCATTAGTTTTTGTTTAGCTGCTTCTCGAGTTATGTCCTACACAACAGCAAAATACATAGTCATATTTGCAGGCACTTTCTTGTGTATTAAATTTTCACAAAAAGCAGTGTGCTGCAGCTAACTGAGCTCTTTGTGGACTGCAAAGTGCCAATATCTATTCAAACAGCATGTAAAGTTACTAGAAGTATGCAAGATTAGTAGGCAGGCAGACAGGCCTGCCTACTAATCTTGCATACTTCTCATGCTATTGTGAAAAAAATTACAATATACTTCAAAAACTTTTTCTCACAATAGCATGACAATAACCTTATGCACTTATAATTGTCCTATACTAACGAAATTTGGCATACATACTATTCAAGATATGCAGAATGCTGATATCTCATTGAAAGTGCAATCTGTAAAATTATTTAATGTGGCCTAATATTTTTTGCATAGTTCCAGTAATTGTACAAGCCGTTTCGATAGGTGTCATCACTTTGCAGTATATAACTAGCTAAATAAGATACAGCATGAAGCTATTTCTGAAACTTTTATACACAGGAAAGTGCGCACAAGAATATTTTGCCACTGTGTAGGACCATAACTAAATAACAGCAGCTACACAAAAATCAATGACAATTCAAATCTAATAAAACACTTTATGAATGACAGTATATTCAAATCTCTAGTACAAATATATAAAAAAAGTTGTTTTGAGGAGCATTTCCCCTTAATAAGTGGGTGTCAGTGTTTTCTACCAAAGTGTTAGCAAATGCCTTCAGGCATACCATGGGGACCTTTATAAATAGCACACGCATGCATCTGCCTAAAAAGCCCCACGCCCTGCTTGCATTCATTAGCCATTTTTGCATTCTGTTGTATGTCACCATTTGCATCCCATAACATTGAGTGCGTAAAACCAAAAACAACCTAATACCGTATTTACTCGCATAATGATCGCACTCGCGTAATGATCGCACCCCTAAATTCTGATGTCAAAATTCGATTTTTTTATTTCTCGTGTAAGATTGCACCCCAAACTTGCCGCAGCGACATGTCATGTGCCAAGTCTAGCTAATAATGATCGCGCTTACCATCTGTCAACTGCTATGAGAACAACTCTTCAAGACAAACCAAGTAGTCTGCACGCACCAAACATTCTTAAGCAGATGCCCCATTTCATTCCTTCCATCACTTTCCGCACTTATATGACAAAAAAAAAGCTACAACCAAACTTGCCTTTATTATGTGTAGGCTTTGTAATGGTTGTGTTCAACAAAAACAACAAAAAAGGCGTCTTTCGTTTCTCCTCGTCTGCACTTGTGGGCACGCAACAAATCGCGAGTGGCAATGATAGCAGCCACGTTTACAGTGATACGTTAGAAGTGTACCCTATCCATTCGCCGACGTTTGTAACGCAGCTAAGATATTCGCCCACCCTTAGCGGAAACGTTCCATATTAGGATAGTGGTGAAGACAAATGCCGCAGTTTCCGCAGCATGCCCGCCATGTGTTCCTATGTCGCAGGCAGCTAAGCGCGCCCATCTGTTTCTGTCCCCTCAAAGTGGACATGGCTATGTTATTGCCGCAAACTTGCCGATATTATTCATTACTGATACGGAAGAAACTGTTTGAATGCACGTAATGTACTCACGAAAAGAAAAAAAAATTGTGTTCGGCGCGTTCGGCTTGCTCTGCCGGCCACCATGTTTTTGTTTTGTGTGTCTGTCCCGCAGTACATACAGAGGCAGCCACCTCTTTGTTGACCTGTTGTCATCCCGTAGCAAATGCGAGAGGGTATATTTTTTTCTTTTGGTGGGAAATTTACCCAGCATAATGATCGCACCTCTGAATTTGAGTCAATTTTTTTTACAATAAAGTGCGATCATTATGCGAGTAAATAGGGTAACACACTGAATTTTCAGCCTGTAAAGGGGTTGTATACAAATGGGGGCAGCCAACTCTAGTGTCACAATAAACAAATATTTGTTCTCACAATAATGAAACCAGTCATAAAATATATCCTACAAATTTGGAAATGAATACCCAAAGAACCTTGCTGATTGTCACATTAATTTCCTAAACAAGATCTTTTGATGTTTATAATTCCTAGTTAAATTCACTTTCTCTAGTAAATGAGCTCTGACCTAGACTATTCAGTGTAGGAGACTAACCCAGACTTGGAAGCCAATATTTAAATCTGAAATTTATGCCCAATAACATGTATGAAAGTACACTGTATTGTTTTTAAATTGCTAAAGCTTTATCAAAGCACTTTTGTGTCAAGCAAGAAAAAAAATTGTACAAGTGGTCTCCTACTAGTTTCAAAATTTGCATCGCATTTCGTCTAATCCACATAGCCTCTTGGCGGCTAAGGCAAAATGGATGGACTTGAGCATTCCTGCACCGATAGCAGGGAGTCTAAAGTGCTTCTAAGTTAATTCTTTTATTGCTGAGTGGCTACAAGCCACTTCACTCAAAAATTTGCCACTTAATTACATGTATTTACCTCGACCGTTCTGTCAGCTTCCAGCCTGCTTGGCATCATCACGAAGGCTGCCAACTCCCTAGTGGACGTAGCCAGGACATGGTGGTGGCAGGACGCAGTGGCAGGAGCTGCCAAAGGCTTCGAACTCCCTAGTGAGGACACGGTGGTCGTAGGATGCAGGGGCGGGAGCCACCAGAGTGTACCTGCAGCAAATTTGCACAAACGCTCTTAGTCCTACCATGTCACAGTTTACAAGAAAAATTCAGCTGTCTGTGTAACATGGATACCAATACAAATAAATGTAAACAGTTAGGTCCTACAACACAACTAGAACATCGACAAAGAAGAAATGGTACTTATGTTTATGAAAGTTCAAGCAATGAAAAAAAAAATGTGCATCCGATTTGTGCGTGGAAGCTCAATGGTAACCTGAGCACATACCATCAAGTGATTTGCTAGTCAACTGCAAGCCTCTTAAAATATCATTGTATATTTTTTACATGCACTATGTCAAGCTGCATTAAAACAAGTTCAATATCTCTGAATATAAGTAAATCACGAAGCAATTCAATTAATGAATTCCAGTGGTCATTAATGCAACAAAGTTCAAGCTCTGAATGAAGCTGGCCAAACTGGGTAGTGACAAATAACAATGTAGTTCTCTACATCTTGTTTTTCTGGCTTTCGCTGTAGCATTAAAATACACAAGAAATTTCACATTCCTGACATTTAACCCTGCAAATTTTTATTCCATAATGCATAATACTTCAGCAAGAGCACTAATGCTGTCTTTTAATCGTAAATAGTGATAGAACAAGAAATTTTACTGGAGCCAATGTTTGGCAAGAAAACTTATCTCCTCTTTGTCGAAACATTGGCTCCAGCGATGCTCCTTGTTCTACGGCTCTTATCATTTCAAGTCTCTGTCTTCCTGTGAACCTCTGTACTTTCAATGTTGTATCAATTAAATTGTAATAACGGAGAATTAGTAGATGTAGCTGATGAAGAATTTGTGCTTGTTGGTAGATAATGACAGAGTAACAGCGCAACATAGAGATACGGACAAAGGAGGCTTATGTGTGTCGTCTCCTACAGCCATGTTTCTCTCTTTTGGACGATTACTCTATCTAGATGTAAAAGTATTACCCTTTGCACAATAATGCTGAAATGAAAAAGGCCAGGAAAGTGGACACAAAAATTAAAACAAATAGCATCATATGCTAATGAGATATGCAAAAGAGCCTGCTACGATCTGTCTCACCCATAACGTGCTGGATAAGATGGCGTCTTCTTCTGGATGTTGCCATTTCTTGAATACCTAAAATAAAGTACATTTCAAAATTACAAAGATACACAGAACAACAGCAGTAGCAGAGGAGATAATGCATTGTTTAGTAAAAGAAAGTAAACTAATCTCTGATACACCGCAGACGAAATTTCCTTTATTAAATTAGTAGAAAAATACACCACACCTCATTTCATTCAATGATGTGAGCGTTTCTTGGTACAAGAAAAAAAGGTATTTCTGCATGAAAACAGTAATATAATCATAGTATTCTACTCTTACAAAATACGCTACAGTGACAAAGCCAACTACGGCTGTATATTCTTAAAATTGTTATATGCACCTTACAATAGCCAAGACATGATAAACTTGGGTTCATGTGCAGCTCACCGGGAGATACAACTTTGCAATCAACTCATTTCTGCTTGCCAAATATCTGCACTAACATAAGACTACAAATAAAAAGACCCTCTTTTTCATAAAACACCGGACTCAAAATAGAAAATCCAGTAGGAATAGCACAAATTCTCTACACAACACAGCCAGGTTTTGTGCGCCTAGTAGGATTTACTATATAAAGGTTGCAGCAAATTCATGCTTTTAAATATTTACAACCGTGAAAATAAAGATTACATAAAAAATAATAGCATTATACATCGGCTTATACTGTAAGCCAATGTGTTTCCGACTTGACGCCAAATGCACATTTATTTGTTGTGTTTCAGCGCTTTTAAAGGGTTGTGTCTGTTCGCTCGTGCATGCAGCCGCCTTACTGCTACGAAAATATCTGTGCTGCCCCATCGCCTGACACTGCCATACAGCGTGGTAGCGTTTTTATTATTCGCGGTAATATACCTAAAGCGCAATAAATCTTCAGAATAGACTACTGTTTTTTCGACAACCTGTCTTAGCCAGCGAAAGTCACACTGGTCACACTACACTTCAAGTTACGCAGTACTTGGTATTCTACGGATTTTTCGATGCGACAGGCCACTCGTCATTGGAGTCGTTAAGAACGGTGTTTATCTACGGCAGTACAGCTTTGCTATAATTTCAGATGCTCTCCCGAGGCTTCCGTCTGCCAGTAGTATTTTCGCATACATACGCCCACGCATGCCTAAGAAACGTCTGTGAACTGCCAAGAGAAACGTGGCGCAAAATGTAGCCGTGCCGGAAGGGCCGATTACGCGCCGTTTGTAAACTCGGAACAAAAGCTGATATGCTTACCTGAGAGGTTAAGAGAAATATGGCACAGGTCACTCTCCGCTGGTAGTCTTTCGTGTGCATCTGGTCGTCTCTGCGTTGCGATCTCCCATATCACAAGGAAAATGCAGTGCAAAACGCAACACTTCCGGCGCTGCACTTGCTCGATGTCGGCAAAGACGAAATCGGCGACACGCCGCTGCTGGCGGCAGTCGTTCTCGTCGCAATCACACAGCACGGACAGAAGTTCCCACCGTAACTCGCCGCAACGCCTGGTTGCAGTCGCCCCTAACGCAGCGCTTTCAGAACCACTCCATAGAATAAAGAACCACCACTCGACGACAACGTACTCGCGCGAGATGCAACACAACTGAAAAATGGCGTCATACTACTGACGGCTTCGGCTTTGGATCATTTGAATCCGCACAACTAGTTTCGGTTTTCTTTCCTTGCGTTGAAACAAAAACTGTTTTGCTCACTGATAATTTTACGTCACGTAAGTAATGCTCACGAATGAAACAGCCGTGAATTTAACACGCGTCTTGAAATACCCGCTACGTTCACTTCGCAGAAGCAAAATTTGCTCGTCCGAGTGCGGTTACGTTTGAAATATCTATCGTTGGGCTGTCGGAGCGTGCTCGAAGTGGGAAGACGCGGCGTAATTGTTCCTAATTTGCTTAGTTATAACGGTGCGGCTACCCTTGATCTCTGTCGAGTGCAGTTTGCTCTGATGTAAGGTATAACTACAAAGCCGCCGACGTTACTGAATAATCTAGTGCACCTGAAGCTGCCAGAACTCCGGTATTTTCTCCACAATTTCTTGCGACTGCGTTCCGCTGTCACCAAATGCGAGCGTAGTGTTTGACGGAGATTTAGCAACACATTTTCCCGAAATATCGTTCACCGCTGTATCACGACGTCGAGAAGCAGCGTTGTTCGTCCTCAGTAAAATTTTCTGTTTATTGCGATTTTTGTGACAGCAGTTATATGGGCACAACCGTCGAAATATATCTGTCGGTTTTACCGCGAGCTTACGTATAAAGTCAAGTGCGATAAGATCCCATCCCGCGCCGTTGACTGTGCGCGTTAAAGGAAGTGTTCGAGGCTGAGCTGGGCTGGATGGGCGCCCCAAGTCAAATATCTAAGGAGGCCACGTGATAAAACGCGCGCAAGCCGGGAGAGGGAGGCGCTAATTTAGCGCGCTTCTCCTCCTCTAGCCATTGCTCTAGCCCGGTCTTGCGCCACCCTCGCTCTGTTTTGGAGATAATTTCCGATGGATGCAAAGCTGGGAGTGGGGGGGCGGGGGGGGGGGAGGTAAGGGCGTGCTCAGATAGCGCAAATTTTCGGAGACGCTTTGAAGGAAGAGGCAGCAGAAGCGTTCGGTCCGCTCTGCTCGCGCCCTTCATCACACCAACGCTGTGACAGCGAGTGTTCGCCGTCATTGAGTGAGATCTGTTGATGTTTGCACGTGCGCGCGTGACCCAGTGCTTGCTAATTTCAGGAGTAAGCGAATGTTTACTGCAGTTTATTCAGCCGATGAAACTACGAACCTTGGTTCGTGCAATAGTTCGTGCAGTGGTTCATGCAGCATTGGGGTGAAACTGCTGTGTTATTGCTTTTATATTTCTAGGGGGTTCCAAAGCAGTGTTGCGTACACTAATATATGTTTCTGGTCGCGGAACGCAATGCACTGCGGTAGCCCAGTGGCTTTGGTGTTGCGCTGCTGAGCTCGAGGTGACGGGTCCAACCACAACCGCGGCAGTCACATTCCAACGGGGTCAGAATGCGAAAATGCGCGTATACCGTGGATTCCGTACACGTTAAATAACCCGAGCTGCTGAAAATGAATCTGCAGCTTTCCATTACCGCGCGCCTCATGACAAGATCTTGATTTTTAGAGCGCAGCTCTTTGGCGTCCGTTCCTGGGTTTCGCGTCGTCGTTGTCGGCGTTGTCGTCGGCCTCGTAACCAGCTCGCCGACGAATCTGCTCCGCCGCCGCCGCGCATGCGCGCTGTCGGCTCTCCGGGCGAGGGAGGATGATGGAAGGGAGGAGGAGAGACTGTGGAGGAGGGCTGGCTACACAAATGGCTCTTTGGCGTCCGTTCCTGGGTTTCGCGTCGTCGTCGGCGTTGTCGTCGGCCTCGTAACCAGCTCCGCCCCCCTTTCATCCCCCCAGCGCTAGCAGCGACCGACTGATACCGCTTTCGTGAGTCCGCTACCGCACTCACGAAAGACGTCGTGCACTTCCTGCAACTCGCATTAACCGTCCATCGATCCACACCGATGTTAGTAGTGGGGGACTTTAATGTTGACATAAAGACAAACAGCAATTTCCTAACACTTATGCGGGAGAACATCCCGTTCCTCTCGCTCGTAACGCGTCCCACGGCTGTGACAACCTCGCGAGGCACTTGTATAGATCTCGTCTTTGAGAATCAAGCATTGGTGTACCAAGTCGAACATATATCAGTCTATTTCTCCGACCACAAAGCTTCCTTCATGACTGTCAAGAACTGTTAGTGGAGTCTTTGTTAAAGGAATACGTGTGAAAAATAAAAAAAATTCTGTGATAGCGCATACATGTGTTGCTCGATTTCTTTGCCTCAATCTATCGAAAAGGTGAAACAGCTTATTTGCTGCGCTCAAATTTCGCATTAGGAAGTAACGTAATCGTCGGTAATTTTTTTTGAACTTAAATCTTCAAAATTAAATTTTAAGTCGCGGAATTACACTTACAATCGACACTGTTGAGGGTGCCTACTGAACTTATCTCGTTGCTGTGCTCTCTTTAGTAGCCAATACATTTTTTTTAGATTTACTTATGGTCAGAATCCAGTGTGGCAAATCCAGGTCGTCCTTAGCATAGGAAAACAGCTATCGCTTAAGCGTGCGAGGTATCAACAAACATGGTCAAGGAAAATCAATATATAGAGTTCGAAGCAATTGCAGAACATGACAAGGATGAAAGAATGATACACCGCATTACAACCAGGACAGGAACCCGAGGGCCTGCCTAAAACAGAAGAGTTTATCTGGTATTTCTTCTCCTGCATTAAAATCTTTCTTTCGCCAGACTCATCTCAAATACCAGAGGAATGGCGATCTTCCACGTCGACTCTTCGCGTGCTATTGAGAGTCAAACGACCCACGCGCAAATGTTGACTCTTGTTTTCTGACTCTACTCGCGTAAAAGTGGGTCTTCGGAAGAAAAAAGAGAGTCAAGTTGCCGTGACTCACTTTTTACTCTCTTTTTTTCTTAGAGTGTACGCTGTCGCGACAAGTTACGACTATAACGTGGCGCGTGCGGTAACGGTTGCCATACTCGTGACTCTTACTATTGCGCGAATACTATAAACATTGGTTTACTGCACAAGTTAGTGAACAGACATTTTAGAACCGCGTTTCTCACCTTACATACGCGCAACGCAATCACCATTGCAGCATGTTATGGTGCGCGTCCCTTCAAGACAGAGACGAAAACAAAAGAACGCGTTAGAAGACAGGGTACCGACTTGGGCCTCGTGCCAAACATATCCAAGCAACAATATTTATTTTATTTCAATACACTAAAGGCCCAATGCGGGCGTTACGTAGGGGGAGATTCATCAAAGAAAACTTAACAATATACAACACAGAATATAAAGGGTGGAAGACAGGAATAAACAAGTTAATAAGCCAGGTACAAGTTGACAGGGGAAGAAATGGCTAGGGACAGGTACTGAAAAAATGCACATGTAGCAAATCCCACAAAACAAAACAAAAATCGCACCTTCAGAAGTTACAAAACATGTCACCTAACATTCCACGGAACGTTACTGCCCACACGCACACACTGAAAAAAAAACGAAAAAAACGCACATCATTCTACAGTGGAATTTTCAAAGCATGGGGTGGGGGGGACCAAAGAGCTGTTTGAAATGATGATGTTCCAGCGATAGCCGCAATGCTAGAAGGAAGCGAATCCCACTCTTCAATGGCCAGGACCAGAGGTGAGTATTTGTATCGTTCTGTCCGAGCGAAAATGGGTTTAGTCTTCTTCATGTGATCTACACGAGCTGGTGTGTGCGGCACCGGGAGAATATGTGAACTTGCGAATGGTGTGTTGCTGTGGTAGAGAGTATGGAAAAAAGATAAACGGCTGAGTTTTCTGCGCATGACCAGAGGCGGGAGATGGAGCGATATTTTCAGTACTGTTACACTTTGATACCGAGAGTAACGGAAAAAGATTAATCGAGCAGCCTTGTTTTGTATACATTCCAACATGTTAACAAGATAGGTATAATGAGGGTTTCAGATCACGGGTGCGTATTCTATCACAGGCTAGATTAGCGCGTTGAATGTGCGTAGTTTTGTATCATGGTTGGCTTGGTGTAGTCGGCGTTTAAGAAGACCAAGTTTTTTTAAGTCTTTGGTAGTAATCAGTTCGATATGAGTGCTCCAGGATAAATAAGAGCTAAAATTTACACCGAGGTATTTTACCGACGCTGAAGTTTCAATGATGGTACTATTAACTGTGTGGGCATTAGGAATCGTCTTAGCAGCGGAAGTAAACTAGAGATGTATAGTTGTGTCTGCGTTAATTACCATCTGCCCTACCGCACCAATGAGTTAGCTCATCAAGATCAGTCTGGAGAGCAATGATGTTAACAATCATGCCGTCGTTTCTATGCAAAGAGGTTATGTATTTAAACTTCTCGAGTGACAGTCCAATCCGCCACCTACGGGAGCGCTTGAAGCCGCCGGCGGCCATATTGTTAGAGGAAAAGGAGCACGGCTACAGTACGTGGCTGCAAGCACGCGCGACGCAACTGTGCTTGCGGTTCTGCGATGAAAAATCAAATGAGACCCCTTTAGGAAGTATATCAGTCCGGCATTGTGTGTCGCTGTTCTCAAAAAAAAAAGAATGTCATGGTGGTGGGTGCCTAGTGTTCTGTGCACAATATGTTACGAGAACTGAAAAACAGTCGTTTCCTGTTTTCTTCATTCAGTAACCTGCCGCGTGCATCGGCACTATGATGCCCTTTAGTCGATACGTGGTGCCGGGCCGTATTCACAAAACATGACCTTGAAATACAGTATCCTTATGCCATTTCTTAAAAAAATCACTATTTGTGTTAATGAGCATTTTTGCTTTAAACCTACAAAACAAGAAAAATATTCGACGGTAGCTCTCATTTTTGTCTGGCGCTTCAGCTCTAGCTGAACAGAGTTGGTGAAAGCAAATTTACAATAAAGCTAAGGCGAGCCACCATCTGCACGAAGCCGCAAGCCTACACGCGCTCCAATGAGGGTAACCTGCCAAAGTTAAAGTTATGCGTCACTGGCTGCTCAAGCAATCTTTACTTTTTTTTCGTTTCTGCATCCCTTCTTCCTGCGTCTGCGGCAAAAACGAGAAGTGGGAAGGCAGATAAACGGAAATAGGTGGAGGCAGGTGGTAGCGTAATGGTTAGAGTGCCCATCGCCCAAATGCAAGATGCTGCATTTGGGAGATGGGCTCGAATCCCGGTGGTTTGTTTGGGAAGGCAGCTTTAAGTGCACTCTGGTGACTGCGACGCTCAGAATTAGGCGGCAGCCTGACGACAACGGTCGCCGTCAACGTAACAGAATAAGCGGGCGTGCAAGGTCCCACTTAAAGCCGACAGTACATTCAGAGGAGATACGCTATACTATTGTAGGCAAAAAAAAGTGATGAGTAACGAGCGGTGTTGTAGAGCGAAGCTGTAGACCGATAATGTCACCATAGACATGACCACGCTCCAGTCCCGGTGCTCAGCGGAAATATACGTCGACAGCATGTCAACTAGCGTGTTATAGATACTTCATTAAGAGGAAGCTTTAGCGCGAGTGCTCCTATCTAAATACATGTAAAAGGAGAATTCGTTTTTCTCGGCAACCATTGCTACAAATTAGACAAGGTTTGTTGCATTTACAAGACAAACTTAAAATCTAGTGACTATTTGTTTCGAATTTTTGAGTTAGGTCGTCAATTTTGTATTAAAAATTGGCAAAAATTGAAGAGTTTCAAAAAACGAAACTATCAAGTTTACAGCTCTGCAACTCAACCACTAAAAATGATAATACAATTCTGTGAATGGAATCTAATAGTACATCTAAAGCGGACAAAATTGATATGTTACACATGAATATAACAAAAAATCTAATCATAGGAAAATACAACTTTTGCAAAACCGTTGTAACCAACGTAACAAATTTACGTAAGATGTAAAATGACATATTGAATTTGTCCGCTTTGAATGATCTAATGGATGCCACTTACAGAACCGCGATATCTGTTCTTCATGCAGAACTGTGAATTTATAAACTTCGTGCTTCTATTTTTTTCAGACGGTCAAATATTTGAAAATCTTTTTAACAAAATTCAGGACCTAAATAGAAATTCTGTGACCAACAGTCACTGGAATTTCACTTTCCCTCTCAAATGCCAAAAATTTCATTAAGATCGGTCCAGGGGTTATCTCAGAAAAAACCTTTTTGCGTTTTTACATGTATTTGAATAGGCCGCGTGGGAGTTGGGCCCGAGCTAAAGCTTCCTCTTAAGGTCGTTGCGTGTTTGTGTTGTGTCTAGCAGGAGCAAGTCGTATAGGAGATTTCATTGGAGAGAAGGCGGTGAGCGAAGTCCGCGAAAAGTAATTCAGGATATCCATATTGAACGTCGACGCCGTGTTGAAGAAAGCCTGCGACTTCAGTTGCTGAACCGACAGAAAGGCTTGAGTGGTAGCATACCGCTGGGCGTATTTGGTAACCACAGCGATAGACACACACTTTGCGGAAGTACACAGAGGAAAGGGACGTAGTGAGTTGGCCGCCCTTTTCAAGCTCTGCGTGAAAAATGCATGTGGCGAAGTATGACGCACCAAATAGTATATGCCAACCCAAATGAATCAGCGCGGTCATATTTGCGCGACATGCCATGATGGCCTGCCACCAGGACATCATGAAGTTGCAGCGATTACAGTTTTCATTGGGTACCTGAGAATAAAAACGATCACATCAGAGACGGCCGAGGGATGTTTCTACGGTATAAGAACACATCGCTCTCACCCCCCGCCCCCGCCCCCCAAATAACTAAATCACGAATATAAGCTTACGAATAGGGGCATCATAAGATCGAGCACTAGGGCGCTTGTTGATCTTGTTCAGGATGACGTCAGCATTTCATTCAGCGTTTATTTCTGAGACAATGAGTTGGAGTTATGTTTCTTTGCATCACAATGGTGGGCGTAATCAGGCAAACATTGACAGCAATTCATTAGAGGGTGCCTGACTACTCTGTGGAGATTACGTTTAACAATGACAACAAACACCGAAAGCTTTGCTTACATCAATTCGCAAATACGTGGGATCCGCATAATTTTGTGACTATAAATTTAGATGCTTCAGAATGGCGCTCATTAGCGCAACATTTCCATCCACAGTGAGCATAAGCGGCTGTCGTATCCACAGTAGAATTTATTTAAATGGCTTTAATCCCATGGACATATCGTCGCCAACTTCCGTGGGATTGGAGTCGTCAAGATGGAATACAGGTGACAGGGAAATCAGGATGTTGATGAACGGCAAGAAGGCGGAAGCTTGCGCAGGACCTCAGGGACATAAAATGACTTTTTGAGCAGCTTGGTCAGGGGGCCATGCAATGGTTTGCACGTCTATTAAAAATCCTCCAAAATATTAACAGAGGCCGACAAAAATGCGGGCATATTGGGAAAGGTGAAACCGCTGGAAATTTCACGACAGGCTTAGCATAAATATAAAAGATGACTTAAAAATAAAAACCATAACGTTGACAGGGTGGCCAAATTCTCGCACAAATAAATCGGCTGTTGAAGCAGTTCAGCTGAAACGCAATGGTGCGAAATAAGGCGAGAATGTCGGCAAGTGTTGAACAAAGGTCAAGTAGGTCCTGTGGCCGACGCCAGCGCTCGGCAGCTGTCAAACGACTGCACGTATTAGCGAGATGCCTGGTCGTCAGTAATTACAGTATGATTCGGGTCTGAAATATTGGACGCGGACTCCATCAAATTGAATACAGTGCATTCTACGGTGTCATTCTTGGACAGATCGTACCCATCCTCCAGCAATGAGGATGGGAACAAATTGTCTCACGTGCCGGCTGTCACCTTCCTCCTACTGCCAACATTCCTTTCCCTCCGTAGTTGCTTAGCTTTTATTGACTTCGGCTGCTAATCACGAGGTCTCGGGATCGAATCCCAACCACGGCAGCCGTATTTCAATGGGTGTAAAATGCGAAAACCCGCGTACTTAGGGTTAGGCGCATGTTAAAAATCCCAAGTGGTCTAAATTATTCCCGAATCCTCCACTACGGCGTGCCTCATAATGAAATCATGGTTTTGGCAAGTAAAACCTCGTAATGCTTTATGTAACATTCGTTAAGGATGTCCTGGGCAGTCGCACAACTCTTGAATACAACTAGGTGTCAGGAGTTGCGCGTGAGGTCCTTAAACATGTCATCATCATTATCATCATCATCAGCCTGGTTACGTCCACTGCAGGGCAAAGACCTCTCCCACATTTCTCCAACAACCCCGGTCACCTACTAATTGTGGCCATGTCGTCCCTGCAAACTTCTTAATCTCGTCCGCCCACCTAACTTTCTATCGCCCCCTGCTACGCTTCCCTTCCCTTGGAAACCAGTCTGTGTATAATAGCTGTGTCTTACCAGTACTCACCTACGGGGCAGATACTTGGAGGCTTACGAAAAGGATTCTACTTAAATTATGGACGAGGCAACGAGCTATTGAAAGAAGAATGATGGGTGTAACGTTAAGGGATAAGAAAAGAGCAGATTGGGTGAGGGAATAAACGCGAGTTAATGACATCTTAGTTGAAATCAAGAAAAAGAAATTGGCATGGGCAGGACATGTAAAGAGGAGGGAAGATAACCGATGGTCGATAAGGGTTGAATATGTAGATAGCCTTTATGGCGTTCGATAGCTGATAGTCTACATTGCGGCTATATAATGAAGGCGGAATGGCAACACGGTAGAGAATAGGGAGAACATACAAATCCCGCATATATTACTGCACAATAATTTTAAATAGCGTTCTTACATCACGCACGTGGATAGATGCCATAGGAGACTACTTTGGAAACTAACTGCAAGTACTGTATATGTCGTACACAAGGGTGTACCTGGCCTGGTGGCCAGTTAATGTGACGTAATATTGAGAGCAGCTTAGTCCAAAGCATGCTAACGGATGACGACACAGACTGAAGTGACTAGCGCAAGAGTGGACAAGAGAGAGACGCTACAAGGACAAGCGCCCAGTTGGAAGTTTGCGCTTATCCTTGTCGCCTCTTCAGTGTCCCGTGTCCACTCTTGCGCTAGTCACTTTAGCATGGAATACCAACTAGCCCCCTCTCACACCCTGCGACGACACAGGGACAGTTTGCTCAACTCTTGTTTCGTGACTTTTGTGTAAAGGTGAAAGACCGACATATCCATGTATATGTCTTAATACTTAAGCACATCTACATTTGCAGCTGCGGCGATAGCCCATGAGTGCGCATTGCAAAGTCGCTAGTGAAATAATTGTGTGCACCTTAACGAATTCGATAAGGGAAAATCAAAATCCATCCACGACGGCGTCTCTAGTAGGCGCGGTGCGATGTTCGGACGTTAACAATGTATGCCGATTGAAGAAAGGCTGCCCCGAAGTGCATCTGACGGTTAGGCTAGCTTCTTTACTCCGTAGAATGAAAAAAAAGAAAAAGAAAAGGAAAAGAGAAGAAAAAAAAGGAACCGAATCGAAAGCCCAGAATCAACAATTGCTCGTCGCGAGTAAACGCTGGATGACGAGCAATTTCCAGGCGACGAGCGAATACGCTTGATCAAGAACACTGATAACGCCGGCGGGACAAGCATTGTGGCGAAGTTCAATGCGCAGGGATAGCTTTTACTTTTTTTTATTTGGTTGACGTCATCACGCGTCACTGTGGGAAGTTTGAAAAGTTTAGGGTGAGTACGCCACGTGGTGGCATTCACGCGAACTAAACCCTTGTGTCCAGAAAAGCTGGATACGGACGTTTCGACGGCCTTCCACTTAGCTTACGTCACCACTTCGGCTTCTACAACGAGTAACCGAAAGAGAGAAGACATATTCACCGCGCCTCGTATGCACGCTGCTCTTCAGGTGTCCGCACAATACAGGGTGTTTCAGCGAACACTTTCAAATATTCATAAAAATAAGCTGTTCGAGCTTATTTCGAGCTATTTGCGTGAGCTTCGAGCTCACCCAAAGTTCAGCCGGGCGCAGGCTACCACCCTGCGTCTACTACAAACAAACACGTACCCTTCACCCGCCCGCCTCCACCTTATATTTCCGGACGTCTACACTACACCCAACTGCCGGTGCTGTGGAATTCACCCGGCTACGCTTCCGTATATGCTATGGGAGTGCCCAGCACAGTACACTCTAAAAACTAAGAGAGTGCCGGGCACTCCCTTTGAGTGAGTAGCGGCTTGTCCCATATTTCACTCTCTTTTCGAGAGTAGATCGACCCTCTTTGAGAGAGAGTAGGTCAACTCCTGTTGACAGAGTTTTGTTACTCCACCGCAACGGATTGCTAGTACTCTTCAGCAGAGTGATAATACTCTTCCCACAGGGAGTGCTAGTACTCTTCCGCAGAGTGGTAATACTCTCACCGTAGGGGTAATGGCACTCCACCAGACCGAGTACTCCTACTCCCCAAACAGAGTGCTAGTACTCTTCCCAATACCCTCTTAGCGAAGTCCTGGCCACGCATGCAGGCAGGAAATCATATCAAATTAGGGTCGCTGATACACCGTTCCCTAGGCGGCTCCTCAGACTCAGTGGCCCAATTCCAAGCGGCCTTCAGAATAGGCGTGAGCAATGTTATGCAGGATTTTAAAGCCATTTTTCCTGGCTATTTGCTGCCTACCATGAGTCGTGACCGCTCGGAATCGGCCTATGCGTATGTGTCCCGAACGCCACTGCGGAGAAAAAAAAGCTAATTCACATTCAATCCGCAAATATCTTCGCATATTTCACAATCAGGAGACACATAATCTAATTAGAACACAGTAGTCGAGGGAATCACACTTATGGAGAACCACATTGCTCTATACATCACGTGGATTCGAACCCGCGTACACTCGCATCTATACAATTCAAAGCACACATGCTAACCATCACACCACAGAGCCACCACGCTCAGTCATGTTGTTTTAGAGCTTATATACATAACAAATGTTTTTGAGGAATCGGCTGCGGTGCGTGGAGTTTCTGTGCAGTGTGCTGTGCTGTTGTGTACTGGAATACGTTTGCGTTTGCATCATTACCATTCCTTGCTACGACTAACGAAGGAACACAACGTAGACGACGACGTGAGAACTATTCACGGCTTGTCGTCACCCCAGGAAAATAACAAATGTGCCGTTCAGCTCACGATCGAGTGCTTTTCGAGTCCATACATTATATGTTCTCCGAAAATACGCGGATACAAAGTATCGTGCCAACCATCCACGTATGTGAATTTAAGTCGCGCGTATACTGGTGAGCACATCTGTTTATTTTTTCCGCCAGTTCCATTCGTATGTGGTCAACCGCGACGCCAGTACCAGGCATTTCGACGTGCCTCACGCTGCCGTTTAGGCGTTCTTTTAAAGTGCATTACTTTAGAGTTTGGTTCAGTCTGCTGTGAGCTGCTGTCCTGCATTAGCAGCGGATCGTTAGCGTTTTGAAGAGCATGCATTCCAGCATTTGGAGACTGCTTATGCTGATAGCCGCGTCACATGCATTGGCACGCATGTTTAAATGACTAATGTGTCGACTTGTTACGCGTGCACTTCTCGTATCCTGTGGCAGTGATCGTTCTAAAAGCTTCGAAGACCATCTACATTCATACGTGTGTACAATATATATGCACAGGATAGACTTGCCGGCTAGTTGGTTGAGCATTTTAGAAGAAACAGCGCAACACAAGGACGACGCAAAAACATGGACAACACCACGAAGCGCTGGTGTGGTTGATGCTTTTTTTTCGTCCTGGTGTTTGCGCTGTTTCTTCTTCCACGATACACGCAAACCACAGGTACGCGAAAGTTTAGGAGTATAGGGCGTTAACTTTGTTTTCCCCGTTTCCTCTCAGTGTCAATGGCACAATGCGTTGCCCGGAATTGCGCACGCTTACCCCCATATTCAGAAATGCATCATAACTTGAAGCCCATGCTTGACTTGATCTAATTGACGCAAGTCGTGAACGCACCAAAAGAAAGGCAGTGAGCGTCTGGGGGACTTTCGCACCAGGCGTCGTTTATATAAAGTCAAGCATGAGCTTTGTATTAATATACATTTCTGAATACGGGGGTTAGTCATCTACTTCTCACAGAAAATGTCGAAGAAACGCCCACCAAAACCAGGCACATTCGTAAACCTAACTAGGCAATACGAAGCTCCACAGAAAAAGAGTGGTATTAAAAGCTCAGTATTTTTCTTTACTTCAAAATGGCTGCGCTCTCGTGGCTTCAATGTACAGAGATAGTGCAGCGTTAGCTAAAAAGCATGAATTTCCGAACTCCATGCCAAAATAAGCTTGTAAAATTATTTAGGTGCTAGAAACCAGGGTTTGTAGCGATCCTTGAAAACCCTTTATTTCTAAAATGCCATTTTCAAGGCATTGAAAACCCTGGAATTTTTAGAAGTACTGGAAAGTCCTTAAATTTGTACACTTGGCTAGACATAGCAGACATTGCCAAGTGTTTTTTTTCCCTTCTGTGACACTCCTCGCATGTCACAGATAATTGTCTGTTGAGGTAATAGAAGGAAAGCGACATCCTTAAAGTTGAAATTACAAAGGAGCTGCAGATACTAGTTTTAGGCACATGGAACCGGTGACAAATGTACTTGGAGGAGCAGAAGCAGGAAGCTCAACAGTTGAGGCATTCAAAGAAAAGCCGTGATGAGTAAATTGAGAGCTACAGACACAATAAAAGGAAATTACAAATGACTATTGCTTATTTGGTGGTGAAAAGCTGAGGCAACAGACGACATCCCATACACTGTCAAACCAAACAGTATTCCAAAACTGCAAATGTTGCAGGTCCAAGTAGTTAATTGTGCTATTGCAGAAAAACTGAGCGCTTTCTAGAAATGCTTCCTTGTGTGCATTTAGTGATGAGCGGTGAAAGGCAAATTAGCAGTCTTTCAAATGTTCGAAATCAGTGAATTGCGATTTGTTTTGTATTCTTTTGTTTGCATTAAAATTAACGATGTTGTTGAACAAGTTATTGCCTGTCCAAACTACTAAAAAAATCGCACGAGGTCCTTGAAGTTACTGTGTCGGGGCCTCGAAAGTTCTTGAAAATCACTGCATTTTTTTCTTCAACATTGCTACGAACCCAGCAGAACAACTGTCATGGAGTAAAAACCTTGTCTGAACAGGGGCTTATACGAAGAGCACAGGAAGACTAGGAATGCAGTAGTAGGCATGGAGGGCCCCGAAAAAAAATGTGCCACATCTGCTCGTCTGCCTTATGTTTCTGCATTGACTGTCACATTTTTAACAGAAGCTCACTTACTGTTCTACTCCAATAAACGCAACATTACCAACTCCAGTGTGGGGCAATCCTTCAGCCAGTGCAGAACTCTTTCTGTACATCCCTGTCAGCTCTGTCATTTTTTCAGCATTGTAGTACAAGATTTTTTAAACTGGTTTCGCAGAATATGAGCAGTATACTCTTAAATTAGCTGTTTATTTGTATGCACAAGTTCAGGTCCTCAGTTTGGTTGCATGACAAATTGCCATACCTCAATAGATACAAGAAAAAATGTTATTAGAGTTTAATAAAATCCAAGCAGTAATAATCACAACAATATAATGACATACATTTCTTTTGGTACGTATACAGCCCATGTCTTGGCACTGTATAAATTCAACTATACATCGCAAGTACTGTATCCTGACCACTATTATTTACAAGTGTAAAACCACCACAGCAATTCTTCAACAAATATCCAAGTGATTAGTGACATACACTTTGTAACTGCTTTACATGAGCATAATGTATACAAATGGTACCTGTGTACCTACACATGACTAGTGCCACCCGAGTACTATTACTGACAGGTGTAAAACCAACAAAGCCGTTCTTTAAAAATATCACAGCGCTTAGTGACGTACATGCTGTAACTCCCTTGTAAGCTTAATACAAACACGTGAGCACACAGAAAGCTAGCAGTGGGCCTACATAGAAATACCACCGCCTCAATACAAATTCACAAGTGTAAAACCAACCAAGCAGTTCTTTAAAGAATATCACAATGTTTAGTGACATACATTTTGTAACTAGCTTATATAAGCTTTATACAAACATGAGAACATACACAAAGCTATCGGTGCACCTACATAGAAGTGCGGCCATGTGAACACTATTATTTGCAAGTGTAAGCTCAACAGAACAGTTCGTTATAGTGACGCCCATTTTGTACCTGCCTTATACAAGCTTAGTGCAAGCACAAGAATGCGGAAAAAAATAAATTAAGAACTTGCTCTATGAATACACAAACAGATCAACACAAATGGTAAACACCGCTTTGAAGATACATGACCGTGACAAAGCGCACTGCTGTGCCGGTTGAAACTGCCATCCACAAAAGTATTGAACAATGCTTAAACCGCACGCAATAAAGTGCTGAAAGACTGTGTCTCTAAGGTACCTATAATAATTCAAATTTCTTGAATATAGGGCTCCCTTGCAGATAAGGCATCTGATCCAACTGACCTGATTTTACACCTGCTAAATGCATACAATGCACTCAGATATAACTGGTAATAATAACTATAAAAGGCATTTAAAAACTTAGTAGTATGATGAAGATGCATGACTAGAAAAGTTCTGTCCTCCTCGTACGTGGTAAAAAGGTGTAAGTACGACACATGTTCTTTTTTTCCACAATTTTTGAATTAATGGACACCCGGGAACCTCGAACCCACAAAAAAAGAAGATACTGCTGTGTTGTGTTATGAATAATTTTTTGTGAAAGCTTTTTACAGACAAGTTGCAGTCTCGTTTCTGGAGGTTGAGCTGTATCATGCAAAAAAACATGGAAAGTGGTCACATGGGAGCATGACACTATGCCATAATGTTCGTTTCAGTTGGCTCTCTTGCCCTACAAGTCACTGCTCACTGTGACCAGTGATGGAACAGCAGTGTCTGTGTGATTTTCATCACACTTCTGTCCTATGCCATCCTTACCAGAGTTGGTGGCACACAGATACCCAAATTTCGATAGTGTTGCTTTCTCAGGTGGTTGTTCTTGATGTGCTCAATATCAGTTGGCACTTCAGCTGCATCAAACTTCTTTTTTACCTCTTCAAGAACAACATAAACAACAATCTTATGACACCTGTGTTGTCCTTCTAGTTGCCTACAAAGACCAGTTAATCTAACAACAACACTGACAGTCTCTAATATCTTCTAATGGGGAAGAGGTGTGTCCCACCATGTGTTCCACACTGTTGTCGCTATGTGGGCTGGCTGGGGAGGCAACAACTGTAATATGTTTTCATATCCTAAAGTGATGCTTGTACTGTGTTATAACACTTAACTCAGTCTTGCACTTGCTGCACAAGAACACTGGCTCGCAGTCGTGGTGAAAAGCTTTTGTATGTTAAGCAAATGAGTTGTATGCACTACAAAAAAAGTCACAGTGATAGCACACATGTTGCTCTACCAGGCCTGGTGCGGTTCCTTCTGACACTGCTGCTGATTCTGACACACTGCTGCTTGCCTCGTACACTGTTGCAGCTGCAGTAGACATGGCCGTCTCTGTATCTATTGCTGCCGTGCCACCTGTCATGGTAACTTCAGGTGGTATCGGGCTCACTTCTGCAACAGAGATGTCGTTTGCCCCTTGAGGGCTCTCGTCATCAGGGCCAACAATTTTGTAGGCATTGTCTCCTGCATCGAAGAACCAATAACAGCCTGAATTAATAAACATAGCTCTAAAAAGTACGGACATCAAAACTTAACCACAAGCTTAGCACATCAGTGACCAGGCTTAATGAATAATACTTGCAGGAGGAGTTACACAATTGTGTGTGTACATTACAGTTAAGCCTCATTAGAAGAGATACTCAAGAGGCACGGGAAACATGTCTCTCAATAGTAAAAATTTTAAAACACTGAGGAGCCAGACTAGATCACTTTATTATGCATCATCACTAAAGTATGTGTAGATATATCTGAAGGAATAATTGCTCAGGGTGGCTTAAAGGGCCCCTAAACCACTTCTCGACATTTTTGGAACATTTCAAGTAAACACGCGCATCAAAATCAGAATGCCGTCACAATTGACGATGCCAAACGCCACAGTGCGTAGCACTGTGGGATCACCACAATATGAAGAAAACGACTCCGTGCGCCTCTCTGGACCTATCCTGCACCCCCCAGTTTGTCCTGACATCACCAGGCTGTCTCTGATGATGTCACCAGTTTCCGGTGCTGTCGATTGGTCGAACGCAAGTGTACGACTGCCGGCAAGGCCTGCAAGCAAATACACACTCCCTCTTCCTCGTCGCGTTGCTTGCGATGCCATTGTGGCAGCCAATGGGGGCAAAGAACAGAAACGCCAACAGTAGGGTCTCCCTAGGAGGCTCTTCAACTAGAGTCACCATACAGTTCCATTGTATTGGCGAGATCATTAGCGCCACCCCTCGCAGGACGATGGGCCTGCGCGGCAGCAACAGAGCTCATTGGTGATGGCCTGTCCCGTAACATTTGGAGGTGTAATAGGCGAGGAAAAGAAGATACTATCCAGATGGCGTGTACCAGATGAAAGAGTAAAATGAGCGGGTACTACTTTCTGATAATCAAACACGTAGCTCTACTGCACCGTCTCGAAAAACTCTCATGGCTACGTTTTCGTTGCCTTAACATGTACAACTGCAACACCGCAACTAAATTTCAACCTCGGTGGCTTAGGGACCCTTTAAAGAAGACATTCACAGCTTTTTAGTGACTGTAGATTGTGTTAGCTTCCTTCCTAACTTCTGGAAGTTAAACACTTCACTTTGCAAGCCTTGTTGCTCGCAGTGCCTTTGAGGTGCTCTTGGACGCTCGTCAGCTTCAACTGTCGACACTTTCTGCCCTGCACTGTCCTCGTTGCCTTCCTTTTCTAGTTCATGATAAAGAGACATGCGCCATTGACATGTGTGAGGATTGCGTGATCTTTACGCCCTTCAGAGCACACAAGGTGCATGAAGTGAATGTGTCTGGGTTGTGTCCCTTCGAAGTAGTGAATACTTAAAAAGTCTTTAGTAACAAAGGTGTCTCTTGTGTACAGTGTTGTTAACGTGGCAAACATCGGAAAACCAACCAAACCATTTTCATATGTCTCTTACAACCAAGTGTATCTTGTAATGAGATTCTACTGTACTGAATATTTTTCATCTATGGATCATCTGCATGTACATATACTCACAAAGACATGTTGTGTGGAATGGCGAATCAGGAAAAAGCTCGTACTCTTACTTTTTGTCCCTAACATAAGCAGCTGATAACAATATGATGAAAAGCAGGTAATGAGGCTAGCATGCAACATAATCCTTCAGCTCTAAACAGTTTTTTGGGCCCACATCATTCCCTCATGACATAAGGAAACAACTTGATTGCAGTAATGGCTGCAAGTGATCCGAGTTGATTGAAACAAACAATACGTAAGGTTGCCATGTATGTAATTTTATCAGAGTGCTTTTTATATGTCCTGCTGGCGATCCTGGCTGCACGATGTTTCTCATGCTTTTTGGCACGATTCCTTCCTTTTCCACTCCACTCTTTTTTCTGGTTTTCTCCCCTTTCCCTTCCCCCTTGCGTAGAATAGCACACCTGCAGTATCACATCTGTTGAATTATTGTGTGTATCAAACCTGTTAACATGCGGGATTCTCTGTGGTCTGTGTTGTATTTTTGCGCTGTACAAGTCAATTCAAAATGAAAGATGGAACGTCCCTGCCTTTAGTTAAATTCTATGTATGTATGTATGTATGTATGTATGTATGTATGTATATATATATATATATATATATATATATATATATATATATATATATATATATATATGTCTCTCAAGTTTTGAAATATATGTATATTCAGGAGTGCCTGTTCTCCCCTGCTCCAGTGACGAAAAGGAGAGCCTTTTTATGTACCATAGTTAAACATTCACAGGTTTTCGCTGTGCCCATTACATCACTTATCATCTGGATCTGTCACAATACAGAGTAGCAGTGGTCCATAATACTAACCCATCTCAACATAACTATAAATTAGCACATACCGGCATGCTGTGCAACAGCTGTTGCAAAGCCGCTGGTGCTGGCAATTTCTGCAGCACTGCAGTGGTACAGCCGAGTGTTACCTGTATAGTGACAAATACATATGCATGTTAGCAACTCACTAGTTGCTGATGGTTTCATAAGCTTTACACTGCACAATAAAGTAATCTAGACAACTTCGTTGGAGCAAATACACATAATTAGGACACCATTTAATAACTAACACGATTAATTGCCCCCAATCTCTCACTCACTAAGGGATAATACTACTGAAACATCGGTGGAGAGCTTAGATTAACACAGCCCATAAAGGAGAAGCTTTCTTTGAGGAAAACAGCTATAACAGCAGTTAGTTTTCTTGACCATTTTATGTGCTAGCTTTGATTTAAACGTCATGCAGTACTATAAAATATGAAGTGCCACATTTCTAGCAGCAGAAGGCGTCGTCAGCCTCATGGTACAACTGATTTTTGCACTGTTTGTGTCAGTGAGCCGACACATACAAAGAAAACCGAATTCACACATATACAGTGCCAAGTGCACTCCTCCTTCTGAAAACGCTGCCGCCCGTTCCAATGCTGCTGATAGGAAAGGTTATATAGAGTGCGAGACTGCATGGAACTACCACTTATGACTGTAAGTGTATGATCTGCTGATTGGAGAGGTAGTCACATGCTATTTCTAGTCTCTTTTAGAAGCATTACTAAAGGATGAATTAAAATCTATTCATAAGTCACGAATTTCACGCATCCACAGTTTGGTTAAATAACTTGTGAGAGAAAGACATGTTTACCTGGAATGGCAACCATTTTTTTCTGCTGCAATATTTTCCTTCGAATTAATGAAATAACTTTAGAGCGTCATAATATATTGTGTTTCTCGCAACTACTTGCCGGCAGTGGCGAGTTACAGTGTTTATATCTGACTCATTGGGCGACAATACTGCCAAACACAAATGCTTCACAAACACGAGAACAGGTCCCTCGCAGAGAATAGCAACCATATATGCCTCTGTGAGACATGATCGCACCTTTGTGGTCAAAATGTACATTAGAACGACACCACCATCTCACTAAAAAAAAAGCCTCCGTACAAGGCAGCAGCCAACTGCATAATGTGAAATCGCAACTGATGTCCACTTACTGGTGGTCTGTGTTCGAGTCACTTCTGGCAGTTGACTGGGTGTTGAGAAATGGACGTCCTGGGTTGTCCCTACAAAACATACAGGGTTATGTCAAATGTTGAAAATATATATACACCGGCATTTCATAAGTTGCAAAACAAATGAGTAAACTAATAAACAACTGTAATGTAAACAGAGTACACATGATAAGATAGGCTGTGAACTGGTAATGCATTACGCGAAAAACCTAATGCATAGGAAAGACTATATTTCTACACACGAAGCTGACACACAATTTAATTCGCTCTAGGTTTTTCCGTGCAGTATATTCAAATTATGTCTTGTGGTTAGAGCAAAATTAGTGTAAATTTCGCACTAAATTATGTACCCTGGAAAACTTTTCTTCAATATGCACCTGTGCGCGCTTCGAATGAGTAGCGTTGTAAAATTTACATACATGGCATTTAACATAGTTGCTGAACACGGATTTCCTTTGCCCTGTGTCGTGTACAGTGAGCTACATATATCTGCTCCCCTCCCCCATTTTTGTGCTAGCCATACTGCGTGCCATTGCACCTATACGCACGTCAATAAACCGCACGACACAGAAATAAAAAAAGCGCCGATCACCGATGCCTGCATGTTGTAGTGGGCCTAACCTAACCAAGCATGGGCTGTTGCTCTTTATAGTAAACACAGGCATCGTGCTCATTGCAAGTATGTACCATGTCACTAAGCAAATATGCAATTCCATTGTACCACTATTTTTTATCACATTGATGTATCTGTTGAGAGGCAAGACAAAAAGTAGTCACTTCTCAGAACTAATCAGCTTTTTAAAACACATTTCTAACTTTTCAATGACACTTGCTGCTATGCGTTTGTCTCCAGAGAGCATACTTGATTTGACTTTCCAATCGGAGACATTACATAAGTATACCATGTTAAGATGACTGCCTGGAGCACGTGAGAATTTTCATCTTGGTGTAAGATACTGTATCTTGATTTTGTTTACATTTGGTCAAATGGTACACCCAATATACCCACATACTAGTTTTCTTGTCCAAATTGCATGCTAATGTATTTTGATTTTTTGGCATTGGCTCCTCTGCACTACGTGAAGTCGCGCTGCACTGGCTCTTTCACATCCTCGTGTCCTTGCAGCTGCCTTCTTGCGTTAGATAAAGCAGGTGCCTGAAAAATATCGTCCAAAAGTCAACACAAGGGCATGGTGCAAAACAACATCAAGACAGTCAAGGCCATGGCAATAAAAGAAAGTCTTAGCTCTTAGTCTTCTTAGTGAAATGCATGCAAAACATCCAAATTACTGCAACAGTCAACTGCTAAATTAACTTTAGATTTACACAAAAAAGAAATAACGGGCAGTTCATCCTCGTTCGGCACGAATGTTGGAACACTCCTGCTAATGAATAGAATATTGGTCATTTTCAGACATCAAAGGTCTGTCATGAGTCTGGTGTATCGCAAACACTACTTGTGACACATCCTAAGCACATGCCCACTGTGCCCCCCGCACCATCCCTGGTTGTGCCACTGCTGAAGCCATAATTTGAGGATTATAGCTGCAAACATGATGCTCAGTAAGGATGAAAATATTGTCCTTCAGTTCAATGGATATATGGATGTGCCTATAAAAAAGGGCAACAAGGCTTGTTATGGCAAGGTTACTCACATTTCAATACTAACAAGAAAGTTCACTGCGGCCTGCATCTAAGCTTACTAAAAGGCATGAACTCATTTTATGTATGAGGTGCGCAATGGAGTTCATTTTTGACAGACCCGGCTACTGCTGCAGTTTGAAATCTACCATTTTAGATTCTGGAAGGCATGTAAAAGTTGCAGTTAAACCGCAGTTATTAGTTTATTACACCAAGCTATTGTTCTGTGTGCGACAGACTGGTAACACAGAATTAAAGCAACATTTTATTTTGATATTTTATTTCTCTACTAAAAATCTTCAAGCGATAAACACATTTTGATCTGCCCTGCAATAGCAAAATGCGCACATTACGCTTGTAACCCCCAGAGGAAGGCTGCTTTAGCTATTCATATGACATAACTCTGACACGCCAACTCATATTAAAAAATGCACAGGCATGTCGAAAACTATAAGCGTATGCAAAGCGCCCTGGCAATTGTAATTCCACACAGCAGCCGTTATATTCGATGCCGATGCATAACTAGCTGCTCGACAATTCACCGAGTTCGTAGACATAAGCATCCTTTCAGTTTCGCACCGTGCACGAAAACCGCAACAGGAGACAAAACCAGACCTACCTATAATCGCACCATTTCAATACATGAGCAAAAACAGTTCAGTCTTAGGGATAAACACTGTGAGAGCGATTTAGTGCGCGACGGCGACGAGCGACGGCTCCGAGCGACAAAACGGGCCGTCGCTTGAACAGATGGCTCGGTTCTGGAAATGTATCAATCGTCGCTCGTCGCCCGAAAGTGCTATGAGCGACTAGGCAATAGCGCAAAGCCGGAACTGGATACACATCGCTCAAATACTACCGATTGTCGCGCGGAACGAGCAAATGATTCAATTTTTATACGTGCAAGGGTAAGAACCTACGGCAAGACTTCCGGAAATATTTTATGCTACTTTTTATAGCAAAATACATCAACGTAAATTACTAAAGCACGCGTCACGCGTGATTGCAGCCCTCATGCCGGCAGCACCGGGGAGGCGTCGCTCAATATCGTCGCTCGCACGGAATACGACTTGTAGGCGACGAGCGAACGCGACAGCCATCTCCACCGCGTTGCTTGTAGCTGCCGCGCGCAAGATCGCTTATATGGGGTTTATACTTTTTTTCAGCATAAAACATGGATTCCTCATGCGTTTCCAGTAAATTCAAGATAACGCGCCCAACTGACCTCTTGCAGCATGCAGCTGAATGCCTGCGGCAAAGTTTCTAACTAGCACTGGTGCTGCACGTAACTTCAGTGGTCGCAGATTCCCCCTGCGCGAGACACTGTCAAGCACACGGTTTATATATAAAAAAAAGTATGCTGCCAGCAAAATGACGCCTTCTCTTATGTGATTCCTTAGTTCAACAGCGTTCCGTACACAGTAGACTACCAAACTCAATAAATTCAAACACACAAAACGCACGCTAATCACGCTCCGCATAGGCTCGGAATCACGGGCTGGTGAACGAACCATTATAAGCGTCCTCTCGCCTGGCGTCTCATTGAACATACCATAGTTCTGGCAGCGTTTGCGATCTTTAAAGCTCTTGCGGACCACGGCAAAGTGATAAAATCACATGCAGTTATCGCGACGACTTGCTTTTTCGATTGACATCGAGGGACACAGCGCGTATGCCTAGTTCTTTGTCAATCGCGTCGGCTAAGCGCAGCGACGACTTCCTGGCGATAGCATGACATATACGGAGAATTTGCACCCAAGTTAGAATTCACTTACCGTGGAGGATTTGCTGTTATATCCAAGGCATGACAAACGACTGTCGTGTTTTCGTGGCGACGCGAGATGGCTGAAGCTGCTGTGCTGCTCGCTGGCCGGAACACCTTTCTCCGGTGCTGTGTTGTTCCGCGATCTTGAGCGCGCGCGCGCGCGCGCGGTGGAGCAATTCCGAGTGAAAAAGTAGAGCGCTCGCTACGCGTTCCTTTGAACTGCGGCGGCCTGTTCTCTTAGAAGTAAAACAATGTGTTCTTTGCTCAGCGTGCATGAATGAAACATTGTCATGTTCGGGGCCAGCCACCTACAGTTGAAGCAGAAGATTACGCTACGTTTTGTTCTCTATTGCCGCGAACCCGCCGTGGTTGCTCAGTGGATATGGTGTTCGGCTACTGAGCACGAAGTCGCGGGATCGAATCCCGGCCACGGCAGCCGCATTTCGATGGGGGGCGAAATGCTAAAAAACCCGTGTGCTTAGATTTAGCTGCACATTAAAGAACCCCAAGGGGTCGAAATTTCCGGAGTCCTCCACTACGGCGTCCCTCATAATCAGAAAGTGGTTTTGACACGTTAAACCCCATGATTTAATTTTTTTTCTATTGCCGCAAGAGTAGAAGGGGCATTCTACTCTCTCTCTCTGAAGGGGAGAGTGAAAAGCACATTTCACTCTCTTCTTGGTGAGAGAGTGAACAATGCATTTCACTCTCCTCGACATTTTGCGAGAGTAAAACGACGCTTTGAAGAGTGAACCGGCCGCTTCACTCCTGCGATACCCTTCCTAATTTTTAGAGTGTACGCACAGACTAACACCACGACTCTCTCGTCGAGGTTGCATGAGGCTCTGCGGAGCTGCGCCCTCGACGACCAAACCTGGGCGACCCAGCACGCCCGCGAGGCGGCGGCGAGGCAAGCCCTCGACGTCCCTTCGTGGGAGGCGTAGGCCCGGCCATCATAAAGTGCTGGTTCTACAATAAAAGTTTATTCCTCCTCCTTCAGAAGGAGACTGCTAGCTGCGGCGGCCGTCAGAGGGTATCACATACGGGGTAATTAGTTTTCTCATTAAATAAACTTCGCTAATGAACTTCATAATTAGGGAAATTTGGTGTCTACTGTCAATCGTGAGTTTGTAGTCCCGCGGAAGGACGATGTCATATCAGTTTTTAAACCAAAGAAAAAGTCGTCGTCTAAAGCCCTGGAACGCGACAAAATCTGACGTTTTTTTCTGCTCAAAAACGAAACTCGGCTCTTGAGGAGCGCCGCAAGTCTTGAGCAAACTCAACGTCCGCTGGTGGCGTGTTGTAATGAGTGTGGCGGCCAATTCGAAATGTACGTGCTATTATCCCTTACTAGGAAGCCTCGATGCTCAGCATACACTCTAAAAACAGTTGCACCCTTTTGGGTGTATATTTGCCACACAACGATAATCGTTATCTGTCTTGTCCGCATTTCCTTTCTTTAACGCGGCTCCGGTACTTTCCGGTAACGAACGCCATGCGAGTTATCAGCATGACATAGCATTCCCGGCAGGAAAGTAACGAGCGCAACGTTTTCAAGAAAGGAAATGCGGGCACGACAGATGACGATTATCGTTGTGTGGCAAATATACACTCCAAAGAGTGTAAAGTTTTCTTACACTCTTAGAAAAATTTACACCCTTTGGGCCGTATCTTGTCCCACAACAATAATCGTCATCCCTGCTGCTCGTGTTTCCTTTCTTTAACGCTGCGAGCCCGGTATTTTCCAGTCACGAACGGCATGCGCCTTATCAGTGTGACGCAGCATTCTCCTCAAGAAAGTAGCGAGCGCCGAGTTTTCAGGAAAGGAAACGCAAACAAGGCAGATGACGATTATTGTTGTGGGACAAATATACACCCCTAAGGGTGCAACCGTTTTAAGAGTGTAGAGTGTAGGGAGCAGCCAGGGTTATCTTTTGCTTACTCACTCGACGGAAGGCAGAGGCTAGTCATCGCCGACTTCGCAGCTGTCGATTTTAAGAGGCTGTTGTGCGCTGGCCTGGCGATCTGCCAGCGCAATTGACTCCGGAAGCAGTCCTTTCATTTCCATTCACATTACGCTAGCTTCGTTGAAAGAATAAAGCCACGCTTTTGTGACAGTAGCGAGTTTTTTTTAGCGGCGCAGGTATCGTGACATGCAACTCTTGGGAATTATTTTATTTATTTATTTATTTATTTATTTATTTTCAATATTGTCAGTCCCATCAGGGACCACAGCAGGTGGTCATACAAAAATGAAATACATGGTAATAAACGGGCACATACAAATTGCGTGTCAATAAGCCAAACAAGGAACGTAAAGGAACAAGGTAAGAATACATAAAAAAAACAACAAATCTAAATACCACATTTCTAGGAGACATGCGCAGCAATACAGAGAATACATCATAAAAAGGACAGCAAACGGGAACAAAAATAATAGTGAACACCTTAACGACAATCAGCATGGCTTACAAGAGTTGCAAAGCATATTACGTGAATAAGAATGCGTTACTGATTGCTTGATATTGATTCTAACCGTGATGCAAACTGAGATAATGAGTCTGCAAAATGACTGAAGGATCGAGGCGATTCCATTCCCTTATCACGAGGGGGAAATAAGAGTACATGAATATGTCATTATGGCATGAATATTCTGTTAAATTGCTCAAATGATATTGCGCGACATAAAAAACGACACGGACGTGAAAGAAGACGACACACCAAGCGCTTGGTGTGTCGTCTTCTTTCACGTCCGTGTCGTTTTTTATGTCGTGCAATATCATTTAAGCAATGGATTACCAACTTGCCCGGAATGCTGCTCTCATTAAATTCTGTTAAAGCGTCTATATGTTTATGTCTCGATGATCGTGACTGCGAAAAACTTATGTATTTTGTTAGGTCTATCTAATAATAGTTGTGAATCAAGATAAATGAAAATTTGAGCCGTGCTTGCTTCACTCTTCATGAGAGCGTCGCTAAACCCAATATAGCCGCAAGGTTAGTGGGTGAACCTGTGCGCTTATACTTGCTGTAAATACACCGCAGCGCTTTTCGCTGTACTTTCTCCAGTTTCATTAAGTTAGTTACTGAGTGGGGAAACCAAACTGTGTTAGCGTACTCTAAAACCGGTCTGACAAAAGTAGTATACGCGAGAAGCTTAGTCGACGTTGGTGCGAGGCGGAGACATCTTCGGAGATAAAATAGCTTGCGTAATGCCTTCGAGGTCACGTTGGCAATGTGCGCGTCCTATCTCAGGTCAGAAGTTAGAGTGATGCCTAAGTATTTATGCTGGTGAACTTTCGTTAGCATTGTGGCGTTAATAAAGTACGGAAAGTCGTAATGTTTTTTTTTTCTTGTTACCGTCATGCAAACTGATTTGGTTGTGTTTATCGTCATTTGCCATATTTTGCACCATTCATTTAGCTTGTCGAGTGAGTTGCTAAGCGAAACATAATCTTCGTAGGTGTTAATTGTTTGGTAGATGACGCAGTCATCAGCTAACAGTCTGATGTTAGAGTCAATATTTCTGGTTGTGTCGTTAACGAAAATTAAAAATAACAGTGGCCCCAATACGGATCCTTGGGGGACGCCTGATGTGACAGGCACTGTCGCAGATTCCACATGCTGAAATAGTACGAATTCTGTCCGGTTGGTTAAATCTGTTACCCAGTCTAAAATTTCCCCATTCCCAATAAAACCTCGCAATTTCGTTAATATTTACTGTGGCATACGCGTTCAAATGCTTTCGAAAGGTCTATTAATATTCTATCAGTCTGGCTACTGCTGTTGATGTTAAATGCGAGGTCATGCACAACTTCCGTAAGCTGCCTGACGGTTGACATTCCATGGCGGAATCCTTGCTGGTGTGGCGTTAATAAGTTGTTAGTGTCAAGAAAGTTCGTTAGGCGTTAAAGTATGATATGCTCGAGCATCTCGCAAGCGGTGCTAGTGAGAGATATTGGTCGATAGTTAGAGGGCAATGAGGTGTCTCCTGTTTTGTGTATTGGGATGATTTTCGCATTTTTCCAGTCGTCCGGTAAAGATGATTGTGACAAGGATTTTAGAAATACGAGGCCCAAGTATCGGCTGCACCACTATGCGTATCTCTTTAGAAAATGGTTTCGAATGTCATCTGGTCCACATTATTTTTTAGGGTCAAGAGTGAGCAACATGTTAAGGATACCCGCGTCAGATATGATTAAAGGATCGATGCGCGATGTTGAACTCCTACTCAAGTCTGACAGGTTACCATCATCTTTTGTGAAGTTCGAGTGAAAATAGTTATTGTACGCATTAGAGTTGTCAGTTTTTTCCTCGGGAGACAAGTCCGATAACGTGCTTTTAGTTCGGCAGAAGTGGTTCCAGAATCGCTGAGGGCTGTTTGTCAGAAAGTTAGGCAGCGTTACATGAAAGTAACGTTTTTTAGCTTCTTTGGCTGTCTGTCGAAAATGTGCTACTGCGCATGCTAGTTTGTTAGTTTTGGATGGGCATGATCCATGATTTTTAATAGAGTTACGTATCCTTTTTACATGACGCTTTGCGTGGATAACTTCCCAAGTTATCCATGGGCTTGTTCTTGGTGGTCGCTTGTTTTTTTAACGGAACATAGTTAGTCACGCAGTAGCAAACCATATTCTTAAAATGAAGCCAGGCTGTGTTCACATCGATTGACGGGTGGGAGGTTATTTCAGTAAAGGCTTGAAATTCTTGCGCAAAATGGGTTAGTATGCTGGCGCGATCCGCCTTCTCGAAGTTGGGTACTGTAGACGTGCTACAACGCGTTCTTATCAAGCAGTCCAGAGGCAAAAAGCATAGCGGTATGTTGCGACATGAAATGCCTTCAATAATTTCTGTCTGTGCTTGGTGCTCTGAAAAATGATCACTGATTAGTATAAGGTCAAGTATATTGTTTGCTGAACCTTGCTTACGCGTCAGTTCTAGGATTATTTGGTGAAGGTTAAATTATAACATTAGGTCAAACAGAATTTCCGAAGATGATTTGTGATGCATAGTTACTCAGTCTACGTCTGGAAGGTTAAAGTCTCTCATAATGATGATTCTAGAGTTGTTAGCATATCGGTGTACAAGCTAATGAATGGCAGAAATGCCCTCATCACCCGAAGAGCGGCTCCTATAGAAGCAACCCACACAAATAGTAGTATTGTTACAAAGAATCCTGCAAAACACGCTTTCAGCACCTGACACATCTGGCAGTAAAACAAATGAAAGGTTTTTCTTTATCAGAAGAACCACGCCACCACCACGGGAACCTCGATCTTTTCGAATGACTCAATAGTTAGGTGGAATAATTTCATAGTTGGAAACATCCGGTTAAAGCCACGTTTCCCAGACGGCGACTATATCAGGTTCGCGATCAGTTAACAGGTTTTTGAAAGATTATATTTTGTTTTGTAAGCTTCTTGCATTTGCATTTATGATTGTTAGTTGTCTGATCGAGCTCTTCTCCGCGTCATTGGCGGGCCGTTTATTTTGCTTGATTCCGCTTCGTTCTTAAAGGGGCACTTTGTCATTGGTTTCGTCTTCCCAAACAAAGACGCGACTGTTATTGTACAGTTTGTCGAAGGCGAGGGGGACTTTGTCGTGTTTGTCGCGATTTTTTTTTGGTACTGTTCCACAGTTTCTTTCTAATGTCTCGCATTTTAGGAGAAAAATCTTCCCCAATGGCAAATTTTCAGCCTTTAACTTTAACACCTTTTTTCAATACTGCCGATTTGTTGCGGGAATTTAGAAATTTAATAATCGGCCTAGTCTTTTTTGCTTCCGGTCTGCCTAATCGGTGTATTCATTCTATGTTAACTGGGTGCAGCTCTAGGATGTATTGTATGACATCTCTGCTAACTATCTGCTCAAGACTATCGCTCGTTTCTTCTTCTGATTCCGGTGTGCCATAAACTATTAAGTTAGCTCTCCTGCTTCTGTTCTAAAGGTCATCAATTTTTTGTTCCATTGTTTCTATTACGCGACTCATGCCGGAAATCTCGGTCTGACGAGATTGTACTTTATTTCTAGAAGTGCAATGGCGTCTAATTTGGTCTCTATATCTGCATGACGTTCTTTCTTTATTTGTTTGATATCAGCAGCAATTTCCCTTAGTTGCTTAAATATGTCCTTTAGTTCAGGGCCGGGGTTTGTTTCGACGTCTCCCGATAACAGTAGCAACTTCCACAGAAATACAGCCGTATCAAATACCCCGTGACATAGGTGCGGGCACGGCAGCACCACCAAAAAACGCTCGCTACAGCGGAGGCATTTACGTGGTACGGGCTTGACAGCTAAATTAAACGCTGGCAACTTCTTGACATTACGACACGACGTGGTTTCGTACCAGTCGCCGTCCCATTCGTTGTAAGTGCTGGCCTAGGATTAGGAAATCTTGACTTCATACTATGTTTAGCAGTTTTGAGTCTTGTAAGAAACATCAATGAACAAAAATGGTTTATTTCAATCTTTAATTTGCCTGTAGGCCTATTCGCGCACTCCACGAGAGTAATATAATTTTGGATGACAACACAGAATATTTGCATGATGTGCTCAAATTGCTTTCCGTCCATTGCGATGCACAGATGAGGGCGCTCTTTCATGGAGTTCATAGCAGAAAAAAGCATCTGTCTGGAAATGTTGTCGAGGGAGATTCTCACGCGTTGCTTGATATCCTCGAGGTTGGCTGGTTCCGTCTTGAAAATCTCATAATTAACATATGCCCAGAGAAAGAAGTCGAAGGGTGACAAATTGGGGGACCGAGGCGGTCAGGGTGTGTTTCCAACACGCCCAAACCACTTGTTGGGAAGGACTCGTCAATGAATTTACGAGCTGATGAAAAAAATGCGATGGGGCTCCGTCGTGCTGAAACCACATTTTTTTTCGGCACAGCTAGTGGTTACTCTGAGGCAAATTCGGAGACGACGCCCTTTGAAACGCCCTCTAGGTATTTCTTTCCAGTAAGGTTTCCGTCGATGTAGTAAGCAGCAACAATACGGCCGTTATAAATGCCACACCATACGTTCGCTGACCCCCTCACCTGGTGCTTAAGCTCACGAAGCCAGTGGGGATTCTGTTCGCACCAATAATGTGCGTTGTGCATATTGGCATTCGAATCCCTACGAAATTGGGCCTCGTCGGTCGAAAGCAATCTCTTGAAAAATTCCGGATCTTCGTCGCATTGAATAAGCCACCAGTTGCAAAAATCGAGCAGTTTTTGAAAGTCACTTGGTCTTGCGTCTTGGTGAAGACACATGATATGGGTGGTAGCTGTGTCTTGAAAGTGACCTCCAAACTGAAGCTGGGCTTGCTCCATATGCGCTGGAAATTTACCTTACGCTCACTTCTTGCCTGATAGTGACGTATGCCAGCACATCGGTGCCAAATCATCGGTTCCACTGGCTGGTCGCTTCCTTTTCTGTGGATGGGCTCATCCAGTGGTCCTAAACTGGTTAAATATCGATACAAATGTGGGGCGAGCTGGCACACGACAGCCATGTTGGGCAGCACACGGCGTCGATGCCGGCTCCGCGTTCTTTCGCGCGCTCAAATAAAGCCCCATGTCCACTTTCTCGGCAACTGAGTACTGGAGTTGCGCTTGCGCGGCCATTTGCACAATATAACGCTGTGGCGTTAAAACCTTGATCATCAAATGGAGGAGGTCACATCAGTGGTAATGCAACGGCTATGTCACATGCGCACCGCGAAAACAAGCACAATAAAGGCAAACGTCAACGCGCTTGTAAAAGTGGCGCTACAAGCCACAAGAACTAACCGCATGCAGCCACTGTCGCTAAAGTTCTCCTTGCTCCACAAACGAACCCTTCCTTTGTCTCATGCACTCCCTAACACGCAGCGGTTATAAACGAACAGCACGTGAATCTAACAAATAAATTAAGGGATGGTGACGCCTCACATCTAGCTCGCCAGGTAGCCACGTCAGAAGTGGTCCGGAAAAAGAAGAAAAAAGCAAGCTTGCTGGCAAAGCCTACCAGCGCTCCCTAAACGGGTGACCGTGTAGTGGGCGATGGCTAGCCTCTTTCGTGCGCCTACCAACGAAAGAAAAGATAACGTCAGCCATGGACTAAGCTGAGCGTTGAGGCTCCCTAGCCTGGAGAATCACCACAGACATGGCGAATTGGGCGCCGCAGTCACCGCAACACGCCATCAGCGGACGTTGCGTTTGCACTAGATTTCCGGCGCACCATGTTCGCCGCGTTTCGGTTTCATGCGGGAAGAAACAAACTTGATTTTCGCGTGCTGCGGGGCTTTACAGAGTGGCTTTTTCTTTGCTTTAAAAACTGATACGGCATCGTCGTCTCCGTGGCTACAAACTCGACCTTAGCAATAACCGCCAAACGTCGCTAATTTTAACCGCCAAACGTCGCTAAAAGTTCGTTATGCATATTTAGGTAATTACCAATGTAATTCGCATGTTTATCATAATTTCTGACGTCCGCGGAACCTGAAAGCGTGCTCCTTAAGAGAATTCCTATTTTTCTCGAAAAACCTACCTTTAGGATTTTGCTAGGCGGTTTCTTATTTTACGTACGAAAGTGCAGTTACGTCACTCGCTGCTTGGTATGCTACAGTCAGGCTTCCGTCGCCGCGGCAGCTTGTGCCACAGTAATCTTTACCAGGAAGGGTTTGAGGGGAGCGCTACGTGCTACGCATTGCATGTAGACGCAGGAGCGCCTTGTCATCAATTATGTGGTTCGGATGCTTGTTGTGAGCTTGTTCTTTGTTAAAACGTATGCTGTTCTGCTATTGTGTGCGCGATTCCATAGAATTTACCCACTGTTCGCTTCACTTTGCTGAGTGCTTGCAGCTTCTGCCTAACAGGGATATAAGCCATTGCAATCTGGTGTATGAGCCATTGATGAAGATAGTTTCCTGTCGATACTACAGCAGGAACAAATGCCAGGAGTGCAGCCACAGGCAGTTTCGCTGTTTAGAATTGGGCTTCTTATTTCTCTTTACCTTTTTGCTGATGACAATTTATACCCATGCTTAGCATTGCTGGGTGCTCAGAAATTGCAGCGGTGAACAATAAAATGAGCTTATATTAGCGAGGTCCCTACCAACCAAGAGAACATGTATACAGACACCCTCAGAACACAAGGCGTATCGATTCGGCACTCCTGTTTTTTACACTCCAACCGCACATTGCATAAGAGAAACAATTATGCATGGGCACGCTGTTGCATGGACGCCTACCGCAGATAAGCAGGCACGCCTTGTTGTTGTTGCTCATAGGCGCTGAAACTGCACAGTTCTTTAGCGTTTCTGTATAAGAGGCGGCGTATACTTAAGCTGAATACATTTCACGTTGAGGCAGCTTGATTGTGCCCGTAAAACGCAGACCCAGTGTAGGGCTTAGAAAACATCAGCGACACGGCGATAGAGCACCATAAAAACGAGTAGTATCGGCTCAGCTCATATTTGGAAGTGCACTGCCTTTCTTTTTCTTTCTTTCTTGCACGTTTCAACGAAGATACGTCTGATCCACGAGGTAAGAACATTTATTCTTGAGGCTTGGTAAACGACGCTCCGAGAGTTTTCTGAGCAGCCGTTCAAGTTGCCGCGTTGCGTCATTATACTTTCTGTCTACACGCATTGCCTTAGTCACGCCTACTCCTGGGTGCGCATAAACTAGCGCTCGTGCGCTCCACGGCGCGTGCCTCTGCTTACTTTGTCGTCGACAGCTGCCTGTTTCCCGCCTCGTCTTGTCTGTGTTTTGCATTTACATGCTATTACTCTATGAAGGCGAGATATAAATGAGTGCCCATACAGCTTCCTCGAACTCCTGAATTTAGTGGCGCGGCCTGTATACATAACCATTAGTTTCTGAGACAGCCAACAGTAAATATCCTACAGTCCACGGCTCAAAGCAGTAATGTTTTGCGCGGGAAGTGCGGATTAGCATTGCCCTGCACCACCGTTGCCATTCTGCAATTTCTCACTTGCTTCGTTGACCGAATATTATTCTGCTCCTGTTGTGTGAACGTGCACGTTCGTGGCGTTCGAATATGAAAGGTGGTACAAAGTTTTCGTACTAATTCGATTGTCTAAAAGTAAGATACGAGTGTGCGTAAGTGGAAATGCAATTTGATTGGTGCATGAGAGTTAGAAATTAGGTTTGGAGACCTGAAGAAGGACTAAGTATATTTTGGATATAACGATTCACAGGGACGAATGTGGAAGTTTGGTGTCATGCTTAACAAGGCGCCGCAGGAGCTATAGAATAAGGATGTCAGTGCATTCAGTTTAGAGCTCAGACCCTTATTCCGCCACAGCGGACTCGCGTCCGCAGCACGTGATAATGCGAAATATCATACCTTTGTAAACGGCATAGCCGCACAGTGCTGTTCATGATAAGCACAACCATCAAAGGCTGAATTCAGAAAAAAAAACTGATTTGTTTGTATGAGCTCGTTGCCATTGGCCGAAGATCTACGCTAATATTAGGTCTAACATCAGGATTGGCTACAATTTCCTCTTAGAATAATCCCTGCTTAAAGGCTTTCTGGTAATAAGGGCCCCATTTATGTACGAAACGGCAAAGAACTTGTGCGTCGTTGTGAGCGCGTTTGCAAAATTGGTCCCCATCTAATCACGTTCAGTGTGCGCTTTGGTTTTAATACATGAAAGCGTCAGTTGTAAAAATAAATATTAGTTACAGTCGCCAAAATGCTAAGGCCCAATCACAGGCACGCGTCCGCACGCCCTGGCATGCACCTACGCTGAAAAAGGTCTGTCGGCGTCGGCCGCGGAGAAGGTGACGTGCCACGACGCACCGAAACGTGGAAATTTGCTCGCACCAGAGGTATCTGCTACTGTTGCAACTGGAAGACGCTCGCTCGTGTTCGCCAATCAGGGCCCATGGTCCAGTCCACCCCGCTCCCGAGGCGTCCGGCTATGGCCGGTGATTTGCCAAAACACCGATGCCAACAACCGTCAAATTGCTCTAGCAGCAAGATAAGGAAGCGTAATTTTTTAGACCGAATACTACGCCGATACAACCGATGATCGCGAGCCTTAGTAATGTGACGGTATTTAGTGCCGACCGCCAAAGACGACTAAAGGCTTCACCCAACACCATCGCTTAACCCTTAAGAAAATATAAGACGAGTTTCACATGAATGTCTCATGAGTTTTGACATCACAGCCATTAGACTTTCTGATTAGTTTCTTTGGAATTTTCGGATGTATTTCTAATGTCATTCTATAACATATTGGCCACCATCTTTCTGTTTAATTCTTGATGAGTGTTTTTCTTGTGAGCATGAAATGTCTTGCTAATTTGCACACCGGAGCAGTTTTCTTGTGACTTTTTATGTCTTTCTAATGAATTTCTCATGAGCTTATACATGAGATTGCTGCTGTTCATGTCACTCCTGTGACGAAATTAGCCACCACGTGTAGTAACATTTACTTATCTGTCCCAATGGCAGTCAGACCTTATTTAAAGATGTTATCTGTGCCTGACCATCTTTGGAGCTTGATATATGCAGCCTGTACTTATGTATGTATGTCTAGTGAAGATGCAGCACTTCTTACAACATGTACATGGGCCCATACATATGTTGCCTGTTAGACATTACTCAAAGAAAGAAAGTTAGCAAAAACATTTATTGGGCGTATCGATGCTCCCTTAAATGCAGAAGGGGGTTAAATGGAAGGAAAAAAAATAATATCCCTCTGGTTACAGATGCGATATTTTCCTTTCATTCAATCTCACTACTTATCACTGAGGAGACGCTGTTCTTGAGGTGGAGGGTCGTCTTAAAGTGAGTGCACATGTACCCTGTATGGTAGAAAGGGCATAAGATTAACAAAACTTGGGAATCAACCACACAAGCACAAACTGTATCACTTGTTGCAGAACGATTTTATGTTATATGTTATGTATAATACATATATGTCATATATATAACATATGTTATATGTTGTATATATGATGTTATAAAATTTATGTAATGTCGGTGACACAAAGATGTTGAGGAACCACTGTGTGGCCTTTGGGTGCAGCAGTAACTACTGTAAGCCTAAATCGCTCTTGGCTGTACACACGTGCAACGTGGATCAGCTGTGCGTGTGTACCTTTTGTGAATTACTTGGCTCTATCGCTTTCTACTTGACAAAGGTCAGCAGTGCCTGTGGATTGTTAGCGTGAAATGGAAAATCTTCTCACTATCGGATTACTCGGCATGGAAATAAACGTAGGAATGCTCATGTACAGGCAACCCAATGCATCCTTGAGGAATCCAAGTGCCAGTCGTTATAGAATGTTTGCATCAGCTACCAGCATAGTTATCGTACATTTCAAGCCTACTATGTTATGCCTGTGTCCGTGTTGGCCTCTGGCATGATGGCATATATCCCAATCAAGAAATACACCACACCGTGTCTGGTGTTATCGATCATTTACACCCGAGCGCTTCTTTCAGAGGGAGGTCGCAAGTTGAAAAGCAAATGTATAAAAGCATGATAACAAACTTGAATAAAAAATTGAATAAATAAGCATAGCGATTGCCATTCCCTGTCATTAGAGAATGTTCCTCTTTGGCGCGCAATCATTATGAGCGTTGACTGACACACGTCCCATTTTTAGATGTGGTATTCCCAGCTCGTCATGGCAATGTGGTCAAGTGGGACGAGCACGCTGGTACTTTGAGGTAATTATGGTGCTCTCCTAGGTGCACGCTGAGGCAACGGTCAGTCTGCATGCCCAATGTACATTGGACCAAATATACAAGTGATCAAAAGGACAGACTACACTACCCCTGACAAATACAAGACAAATTTTGGGTATCTTAACTAAGGAAGTCTCCAATTCCTGGGTGCCATTCTCAATTCACTTGTGCACAGCTATGCACATATATTTCCAGCAAAAAAATTAATAACGCAGCATATGCACAACAGTTCACAACTGAACTGAGAAATGAAAGAGGGCAAGCAAGGCTTGCTTGGTTAAAGATAGCACCAGATTTGTCCAGTACGTGTCAGAGGTAGTGTATTGTATTCGTTTCACATGTGGTCAAATGTACAAGGACAGACTGGCAGGTGCCTAAATATATACCTATGAGATCACCATATTTCACCTAAAAGAGCAGTATGCTCATCCGACTCGGCCACACATATCCGCAATAGGGCTTCAGGCCAGATTAGAAATGTTTATCTGTTTTCACCCATGGTTGAAAATTGGCAAGAGAAATCAGTCAGGCACACCACCTAAATAACAAGTGTGAGCCAGCCGCCATTATCAACGCATGAAGAAAGGCGTTCTTTCTAGATTACAAGGGATATAAATTAGTCTGTGCCTATTTACTTACTTTTTCTATGCGAAAACCGTTTATCGTAATTTTATGCCTTTGTATTACAACTTCTGCCTTCCCTCTCAAATTAACCAGTGCAATATTTGTTAATCCTTCCATCAACTTAAACAGTCAGTTGTTAGCCGAGGTCATGTTGTATGGTCTCCTTTCCCTAAATGCGTAAATTTTGTCCTGACAAGCTACATGGACTGACGGGCAAATTCAAATGGACACTACAAGTTTCGCCGAGTGGACACGGCTGGTTCTCAGAAATGCGCAAGAACAGTGATGGGTATCTGTTGGCATCCTGTAGTGTGTGCAAACTAGCTCCGACATTGCTGCTGTAGACACACTCACAACTTCTACAATGGCTACCAGCATGAATGGGGGGAGCTTGCAAAGGAAAGATTATGAAGAAAGTGGGAGAAAATACAGCAAGCTTACCAGAAAACACCTCATTAAAGTTACTGCAGCACAATGAATAATAGCCAACCTATTTTATTTCAAGAAATTCGAGCTCATCAAATGTGTATTTGCCAGTGGCAGCTATTCTGAGAACAACACAGAAATAATTGTAGCTATCAATGTCAAACAACCGCGTGATCACTGCATGCTTTGACCTGTGATACATATGGCAAACTACACTTCGAATTCTTACATGGACAAAAACTGCATGTGTGTAGCACAAGCAGAACGTAAAATATGGAAATATATGCTACAGCACAGGAAACAGTACCAAAAAAATAAAACCAAAATGAAAAAGAAATATACTGCATAAAATGCAAAAATAAAATTGAACTTGCAGCCAAGCGATTCATGCGGGAAAAATACTAAAAGTCAGGACATGTAGTTTTATGCAGAACAAGATAATGTGTGCATAATGTCTTCAAACACAAATAAGCAGCAAGTGGAATAAAGTTGCATAAATATTTAGCCTATTTAGCAAGCTGCATTAAGTAATATGTCGATAAACTTATCCACTTATGATACCGAGATCCTACTTTTGTGAACGCGTAAACTTGATACACACTTGACATGTGCGTCCAGATTACACGCCATGCTGCTGCAGCCATGGCCATGGGTTATGTGGACACTGTTGTGGGTCACGGCTTCGCCGCTACAAAGGGAATTCTGTGTTAACTTATAGCTGTGGCACAACAAGACTACCACATTGTGAACAATTGCAAGGTGCATGTAAACACAGTCACGAAAACAATGCCTGCATTGGTGCAGGGTGGCAACAGAACACAAAGTCGAAGTCACTGATGAATGTCATAACAGGGACCCCTTCAACAAAGCAAAATTTTGAACACGCACGCAGCAGCAGCAGTGCATTACATGAATGTTTGTTTACATAACAATTCTAGAGTTTATTTAATGACTTCACGCAACTCTTCCCTGTAATGTTTAGTTACGTCAACGTTATGGCAACACCCCTTGAAAACAAACTTGTGCTAGTAGCACGCTGCGATTTCTTACATTTTTTCCCTAATACTGTTCGTAAATCGAAAACCTTGTAAGCAGAGATTATTTACAACGTCCAATCATTTATAAGCGAGGAAACGTCATTGCAGTAAGAATCTGTCAAGATGCAGATGAGTGGTTATCATGCGACTTCAGCAGAAAAGCGGGAGCTCACGCACAAGCGCGCATAATGAACAAGATTATTTCCGAACATAATCTTTCTTCTCAGAAGAAAACACTTAAGATTTCAAATTCCGCATTATGGCAATAAAGTTGCGCAACTAAACTCTGACACCCGGAAAGCATCGGCATAGGTTTCACTGTTGTCGTGGGAGTTCTCTTTCCTCCGTTCGCAAGGCACTCTATGCCCACACAAGAAGCCCGCACAACACGTGTGTAGTTAGCAAGCGCGGTTACTCACCTTTTGAATGTTACGGCGCAGTCGAAAAGCGCCCTCTAAGTTGCCGGTGCTGCGATGTTACTCCCAGCATACATGCGGGTGCATAGTGGACGAGCAGTGGCACGCTAACAATACCCGTTATTTCTTTGCAACGTCCACCTAACTTTCCACGACAACCAGAGACAGGGAACGCACTCCACGGCATGAACTTCGTTGGTCAACATTTGGCTGGCGCGCCACGCATACGGCGAGTTTGCAGCGAGACACAAGCTGTCTGTGGCACTTACGCGCACGCAAACTAAATCACATTTCATTACAGAAAACACAAAAACACATGACCAAACAAGCACATCGTTGCAGCTCGCACACCCGACAGACTCGTTGTAAACAGAGCGACAGGCGTCCCTTTTGTGTCCCTTTTGAAACGGGGCGGTGGGTGGCGTCACCAACAGGTTGCATGGGGCCAGCCAAGCCCCATGCAACCTGTCGTGTAGCCAAGTCGTATACTGATGCCTAGTCCATACTGATAACCATTCTTTCAGGGTCCCTTCAGTTCATTTTCATTGCCATACCGTTAGGTTTCTGTTTTTGCATCACATATACATTCGAGTTAACAAATTCTACTGTGTTCGTCACGTCATCTATGCAGTTACTTCATCAGTTGTCAACGAGATTGTGTTACAGAGCTTTTTTTCATGACATTTATGCATATGTAATTCTTCAGTCATGGTATTCATACTAAAACCTGTAATTTTTTAACAATTTGTTGAAAACTGCTGTACTTTTGTTTTATTACGTTTACTTTGTAAAGGAGGTCCCATTGCAGTCTTTGACTCCGGGACCTCCTCCTGAATATTAACAACTTGTAATCATTCTAATGATCTCAATAAAAACCGATTCTGATTCTGAATGCCTCGGCCAGCGTCATCTAAGGACTTGTGCGGCTGCCTAACTGCGCATAGTTGTTGCAAGACAAACAGAAGCAAAGATAAGTCTATAATGTATGCTATAGCTTAGCATGGAAATAAATTCTAGGACGCATTTTCAATTTGGAATCGCTTCTGTTATCTGCAGCCAGCAAAAGCATGGCCTTCGATATCGAAAAATGTTATCCCTGTAGAAAGCCGTGCGCTGTGTCGTTATTCGAACGATTTGCACTTCGGTCACCTGTCTTAAAGCCCGTGAATTACGCATTTCACTCCTCCCCGTGCTACCTGCGCCGTCACTTCATTTCAAATAACTTGCTGCTGTTGTTAACGTCAACTGTATAGCCTCAGACATCATTGACGCGATCTCCGAGGGATGCACGTGCAGTGTACGATGTTTCAGTGCCTGCTCGCGTGCATATATATGGCGCAGCTTACACCCCTATCGTCCGTATCTTGCTTTCGTGGTAGTGTGCTTAATGCACTCCTGTTATCTGTGCCTTCTGTGTTGATCGTGTGACCCACGAAGATTCCTCGACAAACTCAAATGTCTCGGCAGCACGCATTTTTCCTATATGGTATGTGCCAGAAATGTGCGCTGGCGCACGATGTGCTTGCAACCAAGCACTACAGTGCGTTCCAGCAAATAGACGCTGCCGCTTACGTGCAGTTTTCTTAAATTTGTCATGCTCATGTCAATCTTCACAATCGTCAGTTGCCACTTAAAGACAAGTAACCTGCCGAGAAACCAAACTTCGCAAAACAAGGCATACGCTATAGGTTTGCACTGTTTACCACAAGTCATAACGGGAAAACACGAACTCACATTGCTCTTTAAAAAGAAAAGAAAATGATGCAGCTGTTTTGTGCCTGGCCCTGATAAATCGGAATCGTTTCCAGAGTACTCCGCGCTCACGCTATGTTATATCGTTTTCTTCCTTTTTGTCTCTTAGACTGCCCCAACGATGAATCTAAACCACTCCCACCAAAGCCCCAGGATTCGATTCCCACCCAAGATCATGGGTTTAAGTGTCTTAATTAAGAATCTCTTAATTAACGGTACGTTAATTATCATCGCCTTCATTAACACCATAGTTCATGGGTCCGACTCCCACCCAAGGTCATGGGATTGAGAGCTTCAATTACCTATGTGTTAATTACCTGTACATTATTTACATATATCATAATTTACAGTACATTAATTAACATCTTCATTAACACCGATTGTCATGGGTTCAACTCACACCAATACTCATGGGCCCGAGTGCCTTTTTAACTATATCGTAATTACCTGCACATTAATTAACATCGCCTTCATTAACACCAATGCTCGTGGACATGACTCCCACACAAGATCATGGGTTCGAGTGTCTTAATTAACTATATAATAATTAAACGTGCCTTAGTTAACATCATCTTTAAAAACAAAGGTCAAGGGTACGAGTACCTTAATTACTATATCTCAATTAAATGTGTGTTCATTAGCATTGACTTCATTAACAAAGGTCGTTGGTTCGAGTGACTGAAATAACTGTATCTTAACTGTGCCTTAATTAACATCGCCTTCATTACCACAGAACGTCGTGGGTTCGAGTGCCTTAATAACCTATATAATAATTAACTGCGCCTTAATTAACATTGCCTTCATTAACACTGAGGGTCAAGGGTTCGACTTCCACTAAGGGTTGTGGGTTCGAGTGCATTACAAAATCTTAAAGAACTGTGTCTTGATTAACATTGCCTTCATTAACACCAAAAGTCGTGGGCTCGACTCCCACCAAAGGTCGTGTGTTCCAGTGCCTTTATTAACTCTCTTAATTAACTGTATCTTAATCAACTCCAAAGGTAGCGTGTTCGTAGCCTGAATTACCACCATAGGTAGTGGGTTCGACTCCCATGAAAGGCTGAGAGTTTGTAACCTCTTTGTACATCGTGTGCTCACGCCGACACTGCCAGATTTTCCGCCTCGTCAGCCATTTAATGCTATCGCATTAGAAAAAATTTTTCACGACTTGGCATCGTACACGTTCATATATGATGTACTTTGACATTAGCAATAACACAAAAAATCTGCATACTTTTCTCATCCGAAATTTTTAGGTGCATTGTCATTTGAGTCTCTGTTGTACTTGCGATGCCAAAAAACATTACACGATGCATTTGTTATGGTTGTCTGATGTCCCATTGGAACTCATGACGTTCTCTACAGAAACTCATTGTAAATTTTCATAAGGGAAAAGGTCTGTGCAATCGGCTATGAGCCAAAATATTGAACTGGTATTACGATTGACAGAATGCCTATGCTTGGGTTTATATTTAGTCGGCACTCAATTTGAACAGAAACAAGCTTCCCAACTAGAACCGCATAGAGTTTAGCCTTCGCTAGTCGCTCACATTGTTTGAGCCGACGTAGGCCGAGTTCAGTCACTGTTAGGCCTCGCACCGTCGCCGAGTTCTCGGTTCTGCTATACAGGCAGACCCAACATGAAGGTGAAGCCTTTAGGATGAAGGAAACTTCAGCTTTGACCTGAGGCATTTGAAATCGACCGTTTTTGCCTTCGTACAGTGCACACGCAAAAGGCGAAAAGCAGCGACATGGCACTATCAATGGAAGGCTGCCAGTTCCACTTTCCACTCGCCGACGGTGTCCTGAATGACTTTTACCATGTTGATGAGCCATATTGACATGGACGTACTTATTGCGATGGTGACACCTTACTTATTTTCTTACTGTATTTTTTAGTGAGTGTGTGTGAAGGAGATGTTGGTATCACGAGTGATGTCTGCAACACCCTCCCTCCCAGGAAAGCAGTACATATCGAAGATAGGCCGGCTCAAACAAACATAAACAAACGAAATAGAATAACAATGTGCAAATAAAAGTCGGAACGTGCCTAAAGCATAGCTAAAATAAAGCGAAAAATAGCCCATTATACACGTCGCAACACGAAAAATTTGCACAGCAATTCAGTATTGCTTATTAAGATTTATGAGCAGTCATTTGCCATTCAGCGGTATTTCAACGAAGAAAAGTCTACAATGCAATTTACACGAGGTTATATCACATCGGTGTAACGTTAAGGGATAAGAAAAGAGCAGATTGGGTGAGGCAACAAACGCGGGTAAATGACATCTTAGTTGAAATCAAGAAAAAGAAATGGGCATGGGCCGGACATGTAATGAGGAGGGAAGATAACCGATGGTCATTAAGGGTTACGGACTGGATTCCAAGGGAAGGGAAGCGTAGCAGGGGGCGGCAGAAAGTTAGGTGGGCGGATGACATTAAGACGTTTGCAGGGACTACATGGCCACAATTAGTACATGACCGGGGTAGTTGGAGAAGTATGGGAGAGGCCTTTGCCCTGCAGTGGGCGTAACTAGGCTGATGATGTTTATGATGATATCACACTTTGCAGCATTATCAGTATAAGGGAATACTTTGCTGTAACCTTAAACTGCAGCTTCAATGCTAGTTTCTCAAAACATAAATCATGCAGATCACGTTATACAACTCTAGTAATTATCCGCAATTATTGAAGTTTCCAAACATTTCACACTTTCACCTGAGAGTAATAGCATAAATTGCAACAGAAAATGATTAAACAGCTATAGGAAGTAAAGATGGTACTTTTCTCGACCGAATAATTTTGTAAATACTTGTTTAATAACCAAGTTAGCTAACATGGTGTCCCGAGCGCACAAACAAGTGTAAACACATCTCACTCGATGAGCGCCAACAATCGCTGTCAAAATGCTGGTTTGAGGAAGAACAGCAGGTGCAACGACTGAATTCATATTCGTGCTGCCTCTTCCTTCAACGCGAATGAAGCGGCGAGAATGGAGCGCACACCAAGGTAACCGCACTCCGCGCACTCTGTCCCCACCGCATTTGGCTTTCAGAATAGGGCCAGCGTGGGCGCACTATATGCAGTCACCGCCGGAGTACAGTTGTTCACGGTCGATATTTCTTCGATGCGGATGAATAAGGCGCCAAAGAGCGATCACGCCTTATACTGATCGCAGCGCCATAAGAATATCTGGTGCCCCTACGTGCAGTACTTTGCTTGCTGCATGAATTCACCTTGCCGCTATGTCCGCAGCAGTTCATGTCGCCGCAGCGCTGTCGTTTATACTGGCTGGATGAAGTTTCATAACATTAGTAATGACACTGGACTGCATGGAGACCAGCAAGTGGCACAATGCTTAGGCCTACTTAGACAACTGCCAGATGAGCTTATAGCTTTAAAGTAGAACTTGAAATATAAGGGTCGCCATGGTGGCGTAGAACACAAGACCCTTAAAGTATGCCTGAAATGGTTCGGACAAAATTTGTAGACGAGTAAGCTACAGCTAAAGTTAATCATTTGAACCACAATTTGTGTGAAGCGTCTCATATTGGGAGCTACGGACGATTACAAGTTACCCTCCTGCATAGCCATGCATTTTTTCTTCAACTCGTTCCCCGAGTGATTGAGGCTAAGCTCCACTTTCTCTGACTCTGCGTCATGATGGCACGTCGTGTCGTCTACTTCCGGTTCTCTAGGAAAGAGCGCGCGAAGCCCCTCTAACCTCTCCGGCAGCTGCTTGGCAGTCGACCCCAAGCGAGAGCCGTCGAAGCAGCGTGCGTTGCGAGCATTCTGTCGCAGCGCCGAGTGTGTCTGGTGTTCCGGTAACTACAGGCGAACTTGGCGTTTCGACAGGTTGATGGCGGCATAAAGTCAAGCTGATGAAGGAACTTTAGCGTAGACATAAGTGAGCAGACTGATTGGTCTGCACGGTCGAGCCACCTGTGGTGCTGAGCTGAACCAGCCAAACAAAGTGCTAATATTGCTCTAACCAAGTGCAGAACATTTTAAACATTTTCAAAAAGAACGTGTTAATGATTGCACTTCTGCGAAAAATTTACACCAGCAGCAACTAAGTCCGAATACCGGACTCGCGAAACGCTAGTGTGGTAGTAATCTTCTGGTGTGAAGTGGCGACACCAAGCACGCAAATCCTGGCGTCGATCGGATGCCGACAGTCCGATGCGCTGCAGACACTCCGCTCGTCTGCTGCCTTGCAAAGGGACACAACGTCGCAGATTGACAGATTGCCGGTCGCTACGTTTGCAGCCCACAACGCAACAAAGGTGATTTATGGTGCTCACGGAAAGAAAGACTGACGCTGTCCACGGAGCTCTCGTCAAGACGGAGCAGGTTGTAATACAAGCAGACGGCACTTGCTGTGTGCCAGACGTGCTTAAGTGTACTGAGAAATGTGGATCCTCTTTCTGTTGCTTTCTTTTTATAGAAACAAATTACCTAACATTCCAACTATTGCGAACATTTGTTACTGTGAAGTTGGAAAAATTATCGATGACGCACCCTGGGCAGCCAATTGGATAGCTCGCCCTACAGAAGTAATTAGGACAATTTACGTCAAAAGGGTAGGGGCGGCTGAAAATTCAGCCGAGCAGTGGGCTGCGATCGGCAGCGATGTACACTTTTAAAACCTTATAATAAATTACACACTTTACGCGCAGCACTCACATGCTTCAATTAATGATCCGAAAGACCTACTCTAACGACTCAGTACGTTTCTACAAAATCGTCAAAATCGTTTCAGGGTCCCTTTAATAACAGGTTTGTAAGAGTGTTGTCCCCAGCATTGCAGTTCCACCCGATTGCCTCGCACTCAGCACTATAAGACTAGATCATTCTTGAACGGTTGCTAGGCTTGTTCATTTATTGATAAACTGACTGAATAATTCACTACGTTTTTCTTCACAAAGCTACACGAAGAGTATGACGACGCCATGGTGAAGACGGATAGGAGCTGCTGGAGGGCTGGTGGTTTGCCTCGTGGCCATCGTCTAATTAACTGGGAATCCCAGGTCGCGGTCGCTGTTTGGTAGCATTGGAAGAGGGGACCCTTTCATCTTTAGCTCAGGCTGCCAGGTAATGGTGTGGTGTAGACTTTAGTGGCGCTAAGGCGTCAGAAACTCAATGGCGAGAATTGTATAGAACAAGAAATTTGGAGGATGCTTAAGTTTCCACTTTAAGAGTGGAACGCGATAGCTTTCAAAGACCCTTACTGCTTTTAATGCTTCCCAGCGACTGCACCTTGTGTAACCGTAATGTTTATCGGAAAACGCTGTCTACGAACGCTATGTACGAAGGCGAGCTTTCTGATAGGAACGCGGGCTCTTGTGTGGGTTGATCTCCAGTTATTATTTCCCACTTTTCTGTCTGAGAAGAGCTGACATAAAGATATGCGCTGTCGGTGTTCTTATTACATTTATTTGGGGGTAGCCGTTCTAAAAATTCTGGAACATAACTTTGTAAATATTGTCACAGTCGGTAATGTCGGAAGAAGACGATGATGGTGGCCTTGGAGACGACGAAGAGTTAAGTTTTTTATCGCTGCTGTGCGCTTGTTGGCTCAGCCATTAAAAGCCATCTGTAAATAGACACACGCTTTTTCCTTCCCGTAACAATATGAAAGGCAAGATATAAGCAACTTTGGTGGTAGAGAAGTGGTTGAATATGCGTGGATTGGAATATGGTTCCAATTTCTTTTTGCCGAGGCCACGTCCAACGCCGGACGCGAGAAGCCGGATTTTCTGCGACACGGGCTCTTTAACGCTATCGGGTTGAAAGTTCATACTGCATTCCTTTATTCCAGATGATAGGCGATAACGCCATCGTTCGGCAAGGCTCACCTGATGCATGAAGTCGCGAGAAGCAACAAAAACATCCAACCGCTATCACCTTGTTGCTGAAGAATAAATACTCGTATGTTCTTCGCAGAAAAGTGTAATCTTATGCTATGTTCAGACTACGTTCGTAAGGCGCCGATTTTTCGTAACAAACGTAAGCGGAAGCGCAACAAGCGTATGCGTCTAGTTCAGACTGCGAACGTAAAGGTACCAACGTGCGCAATTCTCGCAAAAATCGTGGGTGAGAGTGTTAAAGGGTCGGCAACATTTACGACTGTTATGTTACGACCGTTGCGACACAGCCAATGACCGATAAGCTTTCGGCTTTCAACAACCGGTGACGACACTTCCGTCCTCCCGTCTGCAGACAGCTCCGGGCGCGGGAAGTGCCATTCCGCAATTCCGTGCGCACGATTGGCTGTGTTCGTGAAAATTTTTGCAGTGCGCCTTGCGAGACTGTTTTCAGTTCATCTGGTTTATCCGCCGACGAAATCGATGGCCGCAGATGCGTGCTCCGAACTTCGATGAGTGGTCTCATTAGGTTTTCAAGGAAGCGGAACTGCTGGGGCGACACGCGCATGATGTTATGAAACATCGCAGCATAACCAACTCGGAGCTTGGCGAAAAGGTTGTGAAAATCGCCGTCCGCGGCCGTGTCGAGAAATACTTGCCGCACCCAAACCCTTCTGCGTCGCCTTCGTCGTCTTTGGGCGATTAAATACATGACTATAAGTTTGTTTTGAGCGTGAATTTCTTCGATCTCGGCCAGCGCTCGCATGTTGGCAGGAGCCATATTGGACCGCTGGTGACGTCAATTCTGCAGCTCCAAATTTGATTGGCCTGTTGTAAAAGCCATAATTTAGGCAGCAGTAAATGTGAACAAAGGTGCCGGCTTAACTGCCGTAACGTTTTTTACAGCCGTTACGTTCGATACGCCAAAAGAGCTGTTACGCGCGTTACGACCGTAGTGTGAACATAGCATTAGATACCAATTTTCAACTTTATCACAGTATTCATTTTTCTCATGCGCCTCACTTTCGCCTACATCTTCCACTCACTGATAACCTACCAGTGTACATTCGGAATATTGTATTTTGCTTCACATGTCACATCCCTTTTTCAGTGTTGCATTATTCGCCGAGTATTTGTGGCTAGGCAGCAAAAGTCATCGTAACAGCACTTGACCATGCCGTTTGTGGGCTGCAGGGTTCATGACTAGGCATTAGACGATCTTAGCACATCTACACAATGCCCCACTAACGCAACTGACATCCCTTCCACGCTCGTCTCTTCATAGCGTCAGTCAAGGTTCAATATTGTTTGAGCTAACAGCCTGATCTTATATATATTTAGTGACGAATCTTGCAGTTACTGTTTTCTTGTAGTGTTCTCTGCCGCACCATGATTTGCTGAGAAACACGACGTTTTTATTTTGTGATGGCATCCAGCACACCACCTATTTCACCCACAGAGAAACTCATGGTATTAACTGGGACTAAACCATCGATTTTGGGTCCTAATAAGAATGCCCTACTGACTACAAAAGTATTTCTAGCGAATATCCTTCACCGGCGCCGCACTAAATACGTGTAGTGCAAATAGCTAATGCCACAAAACGTCTGTTATTTAAACAATTATTCGCATGAGGAAAGGCTAGGTGGCGTCCCTTTAGTACCACCATATACATAACTAGAACACGTGGGGAAGCACGCGTACCGTAAAGTAAACATGTTGCATGCCACAAGCTGCAAACAATTCTTTCTCGCTAGGTGGCTCAAAGACGACGGAAGCAAGGGTGAAAGTATTTGCTTTCTTTCTTCTTGTTTTCATGTCCTTAACGCTCGTGGCAATCCACCAGCCAACGTCAGTAATACTATAATTACTACGTAGTGACTTTTTAGTGATTAGGCAGCATTCATGTGCAAACCGTAGGTATACTACTCGGGAACCGGGGTGCAGGTTCGCCAGCAGTCACGATACATAATGCTTCAGCAATGATTATGTAGTTCCTACAAGGCAGGGTCGTAGAGTGGATACACTTTTCAAGCGATACACTAATCCTACCATCTGACCGTCTGCCATCAGTTTTTTTTTTTGGTGACCACTGACACATTGCCAGAAATTGATATTTAGCCGTGCTAAAAATAAATATTTTAGTGTGCGCCTTGAAATTGTGGAAATAATAGCAAGCAGTTATGGAAGCACATCACCTGATAACGTGTCTTCAAATTCGCATCAGCTTGGATATATCTGTCCGCGGAATTTATGCAGTTTTTCACAGCTATTGATCTGGCTTTTTAAAACACACAAACACACACTACACTGACCTCTCTTTTTATCCAAGAATACGTTAAATACTACAAATTTCATTCCAGCAGCTTAGCGCTTCCTTGAATGAATTTCCTCATTTCCGTGATTTTGGAGGAAAATTGCCCGAGATAATCTCTCCTCACAGAGCAGGTGTTAAAGCCACCGGTCCCCCCTCCCTATTATCCGTTCCCATCCCGTGAAGACTTCGCGGGCGCCTGCTAGGCCAGCAGCACGCAAGCAAAGCTCACCTTCTGCTTGTTGCGCAGTGCGTTGTGCTGGTGCTCAGTGAACTCTCCGATGCAGCCAGAACCCCACAATTCGCGACTCATGCATGTGTAGGTCGCCGCCATGGTGAACACGGGCACGACATACGTAAGCACCAGAAATGCGACGTTGTACCTGCAAGAAACAATAAAAGCACGGGATTTGCTCACTACACGTGCGCAGCTCATAAAACTTCTAAGTCGCAATGGCACTTCTATTGCTGTTATGGATGTGTGGTCAGCTTAGTAATACCTGGATATTAGAGGAATGTGCAAAGTCCGTTAGAAAGAGTGGAGCCGAGATTTTATCTGACGTCAGTGTACAGAAGGCGGGTAGCAATTGTTCTTTCACTGGAAAAGAACGCGTTACAGGAGTGAAAAAAACAAAGTAATGCGACATCTATTGAATAGCTTCAAAGCTAGAGGAAGAATAACCTTGATTCTTCCTCTAGCGAAATAAAAGACGTTGAGCTGCTAGTTGTCTTGCAATCTTCTAAATAAGAAGGACAAAAGTCTAACGGGAACAAAAAAATGCAAGGAAAAAAAGAAACGAAAACGCTGTCTCCACTTGGGATTTATTACAGCTGCTAAGAAAATACAGTGCTATGTAGTTACAGCTATACCATTAGACAAGCGTGAACAAGATTTTTGTAATTTCTTTATTTTATATATTAATCAATACTGTTAGCCGGAGCCCGTCACAGGGCAGTTGCAAGAGAAGACATACAAGATAGCAGTGCTGCCGGAGTCGAGAACAGACTAAAAGGGGAAGAAACACAAGAAAAGGACAATACAAGCAAGAAGAAGCAAAGGCCATAATGCATAAGGGTGTCATCAGCTTTGCCACAGCCGCCACATGAAACAAATCTATTACATCAGGAAATGCAAGTTTTTAATGGGATAAATTGTTGAGGCTATCGTTGAGGCAATAAAAATCGTGCGTAGCAAAGGATGCTAGTTTTCTTCTGCAGGGGTCTATCTTCAAGCACTGGAGTCAACGTGTCCAGTACTTACAGTGCGCTACCAGCAACAGAAGTGTCCATGTGTGTCAGTAGTAGACACATGACATTATTGCGGGGCTTTATCATAGAAATAACTTGCTAATTCTCGTCTCGCATGTGGTCGAGTGTAGCGACATTGTACTTCATATTGGGAGTAGTGTCCTGTGGCTCTGGTGTTTGGCATGTCTTCAGCAGTGCTGACCGCACCTCACTTGATGAATCATCAAAAGTATGGCCGCTTTTTTTCGCTGACAGCCATGCTCTTATTGGAGAAAGATGGAAGAGGAGGCAGCATTACCGGACGAGACATGTCCCATGAATCGGAAGCGGATTTCGTAGACTCGTTTCCGGGAGCGATGTCGCCTTATTCCAGCAGAATCATATCTGTGGGATGATCCGTCACTGTTCATTTTCCTCCAGCCTTTCTGCTCTTTCTTTAGGCGTGGATAGTTTTTTTGAGGATGCAGCGTACAAGTCTTCAGAATTTCGGCACTTCAGCTCCGTTGCACCGAAAATGTCGGCGTCATGTTGTTCGGAACAACCTGGGCATACAAATGAATTTAGGCATACAGCACTCAGCCATCCGATTCTTAGACATCTTCGGGACTGATGTGGTTGGGTACGAAATGCTGTACCACATGGTGAAATTGACCGACCTTTATGTCTGTTGGTAGACAGTCACTTTTAAACACGAGCCCAACACAGCTCGAATTACAAGGCGCTGAGCTTTCAGTAAGCAACACCATCTGTCGCAGATTTGATTTAAATTTGCAGGTCGCTGTCGCCAATCGATGCGTTAATACCATAACCAAAATCAGCCATGGTTCCCTTGTCTTTCGGAACCAGTTAGTCGGCATTACTGTTGTTCAAGCATTTCACTGCCACCAAAGCATCGATTGCGCTTCTGTTGTGGACATCAATAGCCAGGGCGTTCTTTCGATTTTTTTCATTCTGATATCCTTAATCTCTCGTGGGAGAAAAGCCTTCAGAAAAACAGATATCGCTTGTCGAGTAAGGCGGTTCACGTTGTCCGCAGGTGCGTCTGGCCCAAAGTAAATTGTGAGCGCCGATGGTCTTCGGTGTGGCAGGAAAGTTGACTTACTTTACGAGGACCGTCCGTTCATGGTTCTTCTCTTGCCCTTCCGGTGTTTTTGTAGTTTATTTAAGGCTGTTCTACGTTTTCTGCTTGTTTGTTTGGCATTATTGGTCCGTGTCAGTGGCGTCTCTTGTGTTCTTTATGTAAGTTAATAATAAACTTTAATGCAAACGTATCAATAGAGTACGTTGCTATGCAACCAGTTTAACCTCGATATAACGAATTGTAATGTAACGAAATTGTCGCTATAATGAAGTATCCAATTTTTTATAACTTCTTGTTATAGAACAGAAGCTAGTTAGAATGTCAATGTAACGAAGTGTGTTAATACGCGATTTTAATATGAAATTTCCCTGCCGCTACAAAGGAATACCGAGACAATAAATGCAAACATCCGGGGGCGCAGATGTCAAATGGTTGAATTACAAGCTGGTGCTCGCCAATGCACCTCTCAAATCGCACGCCGCGAGCAAGAGCGACCACCAAAGTGGAGCGTCATATTCCGTAAAACTCCAAGGGCGATAATATTTTGGGATGGTTTGGGTGCGAGATTGAAAGCTTACGTCGTTGAACTGAGAAGGATGGCAGTATGAACAAGCCCTGTCTCCTCGCGCGAGCAAGGGGAAAAAGGGGAGGGGAGCGAGCTGACGGTAACGCGAGGTAGCGCGAATGAGGGAGCGGCAAGAGGGGGGAGGGCAGGTTGCCACTTCTGTTCTTGCGCGGCCGCCGCTACGTATGGCTGTCAGTGCCGCTGAGCGCATATACGCAGTCCGTGCCTCCTATTTGAGAGGTAATCTGCATTGTGTGCAAATGGTTGGTGGTGCTGAGATGGCGTCGCATCAGGTATGCTGCCTTCCCGCATGTTTAGTTGTGTATTCCGTGTAATCGCGAGTTTCCCAGACGCTTTGAAACGGTAGGCAGACGAAGCATTTGCGCCCGGCTGCCGGCGCCTTTCACGATAGCGTCCTCCTACTACGGAGGACAATCTCAGACGCGGAGACAGAGTGAGCGCGAAAGTCTGGCCGGCTTCGCATCGTATCCCCGATGCGAATATAGTTGTAACGGCAAGAAACCATCTTTCGTCGCCGTCTCTCAAATTCTACAAAATTATTTTCTACAGTGTAAGCTGTTACGTGCTCATTCAATAGCCATTTCGGCTGGCGATGGTATCCGCCGCCTCTTGTGCCGCCAGAGTCCATAGGAGCTATCACCGGAACTGAGAAAAAAAATATTAATTTCTCGCCGGGATCCAACCACGGTCCCCTGCGCTGGAGTCAGCTACTGTACCACCGTGTCACGCCAGCGCTTGCTAGCATGCAGCGAATTATTGCCCTATAAACGCGTCCTAGCATGCGAGGGGACACGCCAACATACATGCACGCCACATAGCGCCGATACGCGCACACGTTGTCTTGCAGTTGCATATTATTACACCGGATAGAAGGCCACGTTGCAGATGCGCAAGTAGCGGTACAAGGTAGTTAAAGAAGGTTTGAGGAAGTAAATGCAGTTTAAGGAGATGGATGCGAGAACGCTAGAGAAAAAAAATATATATATCATGCGCCCGAATAAATCAAGCTGGCTAGGTGATTATGTCACCGGCGCGTTTCAAAGAGGATGGCAATAAATCATCATCCCCATCATGGGCATCGTATCGTGCCACTTGCGTTGCGATGTGAGATGCGCGCCGCGTAGCGTCTATACACGCGCACTTTGGATTGCAGTTGCATACTATTACACCATGTGACACGTCATGTAGCATTTGCATATGTAGCGGTAGGGGGTAGATAAAGCCTTGGGGAAGAAAGAAAAATTATTGAGACATATAAATATTCATGTAATGAAAAGCAAATATGGCATGCCTGATTAATTCATGCAGGCTCACTGTACCGTTTCAAAGGAAATGTCATTAAATCATCATCATTAACATCGCATCGTACCGTTTGACACGCTATGAAACATGCGCGCCACGTAGTGTCGATACGTACAAATTTTGCCTTGTCGTTCCGTTATATTCCACCAGATGTCCCGACATGTAGCAGTTGCATATAGCAGTTGCATGCTACGCGTAGCTGGGCCTGGTGAACTCAAGCATGCTAGGTGACTATTTGAGAGCACTCCGTTTTGAAGGGTATGCTAATAAACCATTATCATCATCAACAACATCATCAACGGGCCGTGCCATGCTTCAGGTATGTGACATGTGAGCCATGTAGTCAAGATACCTGTGTCTACTCTGCGGTACGCGTTATAGCGTCTTATCGCAAGGTACGAACCGCTACTGAAGAAATGAATCGTTGAACTACGCGCGCGGCTAAAACCAGGCAACATCGGGTTCAGCAGACCACTGTAAAGAGAACCTCAGCAAGCAGCACAAGCCTCAGCGCAAGCCGCGGCCTGCTGTCGAAGCCGGGCGGGCTGATTAGATCGTGCTCGTGAAAACGACACCAAGAGTCTTCGCTGCGAAGAGCCTGCAGTTCATGTTCATGAAAATGGCGTTCCTATAGAGCCGCTCTTCTAGCTTACGCTATGACTGTGCTACGTGTGCCGCGCAGGCCAGGTACTGAATTTTGCTCATTCAAATATGCTTTTTCTGATTGTCCGACACGTCGGCAAATTTAGCGGGCCTCTTCCGTGTAAAGAAAAAAATCCATCGGCGACCGTACTTTTTGCGTACCATGTCAAATCACATTATAAGGAAATTACGATAAGGCGAAACAAATTGTCGATTTTATAGACTTCGTTATATCGAGGTTTTACTGTATATGTGCTCTAATTTAAGATAATGAAGATAGCTTGCTTGTAACATGCTTAGCAAAAAAAAAATCGTGGCGTACTACAACATAAATCGGTTCCTGGTAGTTTTCATGAATTCGCAATGTTTTCTTTTGTGGCATAATTAGTTTCATTAGTTTGTATTGTAGTGCTCCATAGTGATATTTCGTAATATAAACTCGAAGGGAAGTGTGATTCGTGCTTGTTTTGTTTAAGGCAGACAAACGTTAGGTGGGCAATTTTATACACATTGAATAGTTAGGGAGTCCGCAGTGGCTAGATTAAGAACATGCGCATTCCAAGCACCAAAAAGTTGTGCTCTTTATTCTTATTTGCATGTTGTCTTTCAAAATTAACGACTATTTCATTACTTACTTCCTTGTTCAGTGCGGAAAATATGCCATACATTGATTTTTCTATATTAGGCTGTAGTGTACTTTGCCTAAGCAAGGCTGAATGTGACGCAATGTTAGTGTTATCCTTTACATCCAATCCCTTATGTCCGCGTACATAAAATAGGAATATTGGTGTCTTGTGCGTACACAATAACTTCATAAGAACATATCTTAAGAAGCCAACAAACACTGACACCAAGGAGAACATGCGGGAAATTACTTGTGCTTAATAAATGAAATAAACAAACGATAAATTAATGTAAATTAAAGTGGATAAAAGAACAACTTGCCGCAGGTGGGTAGTGAACCTGCAACCTCTCATTCCACGTGCGATGCTCTACCAATTGATCTACCGCGGCACCGTTTCCCCATCCACTTTCTTGGGTATTTATGCGTCCTAGAGGAACCCTGGGAGCGTTAGCCAGCGCCACCACTCACAGACCTTGGCGGCGGATGTGGAAGGCCCTTTTGGCCGCAGAATGTTTTTTCAACCACTTAATTTTCATTAATTTATCGTTTCTTTAATTCATTTATTAAGCACAAGTAATTTCCCCTATGTTTTCCTTGGTGTTACTGTTTGTTGGCTTCTTATGATATGACTAATAAAGATCGAGCCGCTCGGTTAACTCTCTTAAAATACGTAAGAAATAAAAACCGTCCTATTATTGACCCCTGTGGAACTGTGTAAGGTTAACCTTAGCGCATATGCTGTTAATCTTTTGTACGACTTGATGCCGCTGATGCAGTAGTTTTATTTGGCTCCAGTACGACTCCCTGCATGCTATACCTGTTAAGCCTGTAATTTTTCTAATGTGTTAATAAATGTCACGTGTGTATTTATTTGGCTATATCATTTTTCGATCCTAGTTGTCACATACGCTCAGCGGCATACACAGGGCGTTTCATATAGCCCACTGCTGCTGCGTCCTCGATACAGCCTACCCAATATATGTATTTGTTTCACCTGTCTGAACCCGCCGTGGTTCCTTGGTGGCTATGGTGTTTTTAGCTGCTAAGCGCGAGGTCGCGGGTACGAATTCCTGCCACGGGGGCCGCATTTAGATGGGGGCAAAATGCGAAAACACCGATGTACTTAGATCTAGGCGTACGTTCGAGAACCCCAGTTCGTCAATATTTCCGAAGTCCCCCACTACAGCGTGCCTCATAAAAAAACAGTGGTTTTGGCAGGTAAAGACCCCATAATTTATATTTAAAATTTCACTTGGCGGAGTACTATATAATAACGTACGAGGCAACAAACCCAATCAGAACATTTAACTTTTACACGTTCTTTCATGAAAGCTGTATGAGAATGTACAGTTGGCCCTGCGAGAACTCTCTCTGCAATGTCTCCTACAACACCAAGTCAACATATTTTCATCATCAGCCTATTTTATGTCCACCGCAGGACGATGGCCTCTCCCTGCGATATCCAATTACCCCTGTCCTGCGCTAACCGATTCCAACTAGCACCCGCGACTTTCCCTAATTTCATCGCTCCACCAAGTCTCCTGCCGTCCTCGACTGCATTTCCCTTTTCTTCGTAACCATTCTGTTACCCTAATGGTCCAACGGTATTCTAACCTGCGCATTACATGACTTGCCAAGCTCCATTTTTAGAATATGGGCTATAGCCGTTTGCTCTCCGATCCAAACCGATCTCTTTCTGTCTATTAACGTTATGCCTAGCATTCTTCGTTCGATCGCTCTATGCGCAGTCCCTAGCAGTCCCTAAAATGGTGTCACCTGAGCGGGCGCGCCGATTGGCCGAACGTGACGTGTCTACGGGACACCGAAGGGATTAAAAGCCAGAGACCGGGAGCAGCAAGGGAGCATTCCTTGATTCATCTCTTTCGAGCTTCTTGCCACGGGCCGCAGCGTCCGAGTTGCTGCCGGCCCGTAATGACTCTATGACTGTTAATTTCTTGGTCGTCTCACTGTAAATAATGTAATTAAACCTCAAATTTTTCATCCCGACGTCCTTCTTAACTCTTACAACTGGTTGCCAGCGGTGGAATCGCCTCCAAACTCCTACAACAGGTGGCAGCGCTACGGATCAACCTTCGTCGAGAGAAATACTGAGGAACCCAGAACAGCGAAAAAGAGCCTTCGTCCAAAGAGGAGTCCTGAGGAACTGGGAGTAGCGATGAAGAGCGAGCCTTCGACCCAGGCAATCCTGAGGAACCGGGAACAGCGGACCAATGAACCAGATGGCAGGGTGCTGCAACCCTAAGAGAGCGCATGGTTTTTTTTTCTTTTTGATTCACCAGATTTCAAATGTTGTGTGTTCATTTTGATGGTTCTAGGAATCTGGAATTTGTTGCATTGTTTGTTTGCACAAATTAAGGAAAACTGTTCTCACCACCAGTCGGGTCAGCTGCCATGGATCTTAGAAGGTTGATGAGGTTAGACTTGTTGTTGGTGTGCGATGATTTGGGAGGTGAGGCGGACGAACAGATGAAAATGCCAGCTATCATAAAGGCGATTCAAGATAGCGGCAATGATGATGAAAGCATTGAGATTGCTTGGGAGGTGATACAAGAACCACGGGAGCGTGAGCGTCGTGAACGTAAGCGTGAGAGTCACGAACGTAAGCAAAAGTACGAGAGAGAGAAGGCAGAATTGATAAAAGAGATACAATATTGTGAGCAGTTAAAGGCACAGAGACAACGGCTGTCTGAAAATTATGTAGGCAGTACAGAGCACAAGATTGAGGAAGTGTCTAGCGGATTTTCACCAAAAGCCGACGAGAAGAGTAGTGCCTGTCAGATTGACTGCACATTCATAGGTGAAGGGAAAAGGTTAGCTGCTAGCGATGCCTTAGTGGCAACAGAGGCCGTTAAAGGCCGCATTGAGAGCGACGAGGTGCTGTGCCAGCAGAGCACTGCGGAGACAGCTAGGCCAGCTGTGAACGAATTGGCAGTCACCGCGCGTGTGCGTCGCAGTTAATGTTAACGGGGTAGTTAGCGAAGCACAGAATACCGCTTACCCGACAGACGCGAGCACCCATGTCGAGATAACTGTCGAGTCGGATCTGCGTGCAGAAGTGATGTGCGAGCTGGACGATGTAGTTGAGAGGTGTTCTCAGGATTGCGAGCTGCGTAGCTCAAGGGAAGACAACTGCATTGTTCAGGGATCGGTGCGGCTCTCCGCCTGTCTAGGTAGCCAAGAGAGGGGTGATTTAGTTAAGAATCACTTAGACTGTGCGGGTAAGAGACCGATCCAGGCCGACGAAATGTGTAACGGCCAGCACGAGGCACGAGAAGAGGGCATGAAAGGAAATGCAAAGAGAAAGCGCCGTAAAAAGAAGCGCGGTAAAGACCGAAAGACGGTGACTAATGTAGCGCCACCAAAGACGGCGAGAGACCCAAGAGGGCAGGGCGCGAAGAGATGAAAGGTTCGGTCGTCACTGACGACGTGTGCGCATCAAGCACGTTCAAGCCGCCGGTCAAAGAGAGACCGAGAAGCATGTTCTGCACGGACGTGGACAAAGGGCACGGGACAATTAAATTCCTCGTCGTTCCGTCGTTCTTTTTGAAGCTAAGCGTGTAGGGCGAGGGAGCGCGAAGTGGCAAGACGAAACGAGGTGACGGGGAGTTGCGACGCGGTCAATCGAGTTCGTGGTGAAAGAAGGGCGCCAGGACGCAAATTGGCAGGAGACTGTAACGTCTTGGAGGAGCTGATAGTGTGTCAGCCCTTTTGTTCCTCGGTAGCCAGAGTAGCTTTTGAACCACGACCACCTCGAGTACGGCTCAAAGTATGAGTCAGACGTAAGCGTTTGGCACGGGAGGCCAAGAGAGCTTCCGTAGAAGGAAAACGTTTTTTTAGCACTTGAAAATTTTCGCGAATTGAGACGAGTTTCTTTCAGTATGTAAGGTATGAGCTTTGTGTTTTGTTCGAGAAGCTCCGAGATTGGAAAGATGCGTTGTATGTAAACATTAAGACTCGCGAGTTCTTCATTAATGAATAGATAGGATCTTTTTTTGTGTGTGTGTAACCTGAGTGTCAAGGTTATCGGTGAGAGGCCTATCGTAACGCGCGTGTGTATTAGTTAACCTTCCTTTTTTATGCGTTTTTTTATTTTCTAAGGTTAACCGCGTAGGTTTTCAGCGAGTGCATGATTTGCACTGAGAAGCGTTCGTAGGGCCATTAGCGCGTGTCCTGTGTGGACGGAAGGAAGCAGATTTATGACTGGGTTGCTCGTGTGTGTTGAGGGCAGCCGTATTCTGACTTCTTTAGTGAGCGTGCGTAGAACTACTAATTAGCAGAAGCATTTTTAAGGGTTCAGCGGTGTGCGTATGTTACGCAAGTGGAGTTGCTCAGTTAAGTTACGTGTCCTGATTGGATTAGAGAAACGCACGTGAGTAAGCGTGATCAAACGCTTGCGTGCGACGCAGGCACGTGTTCGGAATAGGGATCACAAAGCTAGCGCGCTTGTTATTATGTACTTGTAGAATTCACCGGACTGTTCAGTGGCCCCAATACGTGCGATAAGTACGCCACTGCGATAGGTTGGAAACATGCTGTTCGTGTAGTTAGGCAAGTTAGCTATGTTCGGCTGTTTTGATTTGTTGTTTGCAACGACAACGACTCTTTGTTTTGCAACAACAATAACTCTCTGGTCTTGTCGGCGTTCGGGGAGAAATGGATAGTGGTTTGGAAAGGTGGTTGGAAGTGCTTTGCCAAATTGGGGAAATAAAAGATCAGGGTTCAGTTTGAGTCAATAATAGCCTGGCCAGTCAAGGGTGAAGAGCCTGCGCTTACACGTGGTGCAGCGCTGTGTTGTTTTGTTTGTTTGACGTACGTTATCCAGGGCCTAGAATGCCGAAGTTCGTCAAACGAGGCTCGACACCAGTGCCCTGCAGGTTCTTTTAGCGTTCCTCATGGCCAGCGAATTGATTTCACCGGTCATTCCAAACTTCCGGAGCGAGGACGAGCTGTTACATACGGGACCTTTTCCTGAGCCTCCTTCGAGTTCACCAAACAACATCGAATCGCACCACAGATAATTATGGAGCGCAGAAGCACGTATACCACATTCCCGATGCGCAGCACGTGCAAACAAGTTGGCGGCCCCCACCTCGTAAGCCGCATCTGGAGCAATTCACAGCTTGACTCTTCCCGAAAGTGTAGCGAGAGCCTGGCACTGTTCCAGGTAACGTGGGTGCCGAAGCAAGTCGGCTGTAACGCACCGTGAAGGCCTGGCAGCTATCCCCCCATCCGCCTTTGTGAGGGCATTTGCAAGCCAGTGAGGCAATACCGCAGGGAGAAGTAAGCCCTCGGACAATTGGGGACCAAGGAGCGACCCTCTCCGCCTGGTGTGACACAATCGCACGGGCGCCTACCAATGGCCAAAAATGACGACACCTGAGCGGGCTCTCCGATTGGCCGAAAATGGCGTCACCTGAGCGGGCTCGCCAATTGGCCGAACGTGGCGTGTCTTCGAGACACCGATGGGCTTAAAAGCCCGAGACCGAGAGCAGCAAGGGAGCATTCCTTGATTCATCTCTCTCGAGCTTCTTGCCACGGGCCGCAGCGTCCGAGTTGCTGCCGGCCCGTAATGACTCAATGACTGTTAATTTCTTGGTCGTCTCACTGTAAATAATGTAAATATACCTCCAGTTTTTCAATCCGGACGTCCTCCTCAAATCTTACAGGCTGTTAAAGGTTGACAGGTTGAGTTTCCATTGGGGGCCTGCCCGGCCAAGAGATTGTGGACACCCTCTACTGCATTGCAGGTCTTACTGCCGCCTTGGTCAGATGCTCCGCAGCTGCTGGGGACTCAGGGTCATGGGTCAATTGTAGGAATCATCAGGAAGGTAGTGGCCAAATAGTGCACCAGGGAGGACAAATCCTGTTCTGGTGAGGGAGTGTCTTTCTTCAAGATAAGTGGGCCTTTCTAATTTGGTTGTAGCTGGATTAGTAAAGCTCCACTCGCTCGCGGCATCTTTTGGCGGTGTCAGGCGTCCCTCCAATCCTGCAGGTATATTTTGCCCTTCCACTAAAAGTGGTTTCAGAATTTGCAGTAACTGCTGACAATATATAGTGCGTAACTTCTCCAGTGAAGGGCCACGTTAAGCGGCCTATCAATGATTCTTGTTACAACTGTTCAGTAAATAAAACTGGCAACAACTTAATCATGAAATCGTTTTTATGACACGAATGGACCAATTTAATGGTGTTATATAGTGGAGCAATATATATTGCCCGTGTGCCCGTCTTGCAGGTAAGCGCACATTTGGAGATTAAACAAAAGCAAAAAAGAATACCTTGCCCTCACCAACCTGCCAGGCAAACTAGAACGCGTTGGCCAGTGCGTCTAGTAATGAGCAGCCTACAATAATCCATTCCGACCGCCCGCTCGCGATAAGCGAACCGACGATTCACAGCTGTAACTGATGCGGCTGCCGATAATTTTTCTTACAGCCTACGCCAGGTACCATTGAAGATTAGCATAGAAAAAGACAGTCAGCGAGTGAGCGAAGTAATGGCGTCTTTCCGAGACATCGACCAGCCGTCTCCAACGCCGCTTCAGTCCAGACGCGGCGTCCTCGACCCTCAGTCTGCAGCCGACTGCCGTTCATCTCCAATCCTTCCAATCGATGACGCTCTCCTCACGTGCTCTCTCCTGGAGCTAAGTGCGCGTTCAGGCGGAGTGACAGCCAATCTCCACTCTGGCAGTGCAGGTCAATTGTGCGGTCAACTGTAAATGCATGTAGGCTTTGGAATCGAGACAGACCCTCTTTCTCTCTCGGTGGCGCTCTCTTATGGCTCTCCGCCGTACTCCGCCGAGAAGAGCAGCGGCGACTACAGCGGCGGAAGAGGTTACTTTTCTTGATTTGTGGCTTTCGGGGAGCGAGAGTGTAAGGCAGTACCTTAGTTTTTATGTTTTTCGTTTCTTTTCCGTATAGTTTATTTTCCTCATCAATCACGGACAGTTCGTTTCCTTTTAGTCTAGCTTATTCATCAACCACACGTCAGGGAATTCTCAGACTTCGGTGACTCATCTTCTCGCCCAATAAATTTCGGTGAGTGCATGCCGTCCTTTTGTGCGCTCGGCCTTGATGGGTTCGGTTATATCTATTCATTGCGTCATTGGCTGCACGGACCTGATACAAGCCACGAAGCCGTGCCCCCTGACAACGCCGAGACCTAGCACTGCCTCGTAGTCTCGGACCTATAGTTCACCTTCGTTTATTTTTCAATCTCTCTCATTTATTTTTCCTTATAACTGCTGCATCTCACGTGCCGCTTTGCAACTTTCACAGCGCTTTAACGCCAAGAAAGCGCCGCACTGACGTGCGTTCTAAAGTTAATATTGCGACAACAATTATATGGACACTCTAGGCGCATTTCTACCGTTGGCGTTGCTGTTATGTTTCATATAATGTCCAAGGGCGATGACACCGTCGCCACGCGCCTTACACAGTATATGCGAGTTACAGCTTGCCCCAGGAAAGGGAGGTGAGTAGGGAGGAAGCGCGCCATCTTCCGTCTCGCGCGAAGCACACAACGTTGCAACGCACAAGAAAGAGGGGAGGGAAGGGGCAGCATTCCACCCCTGCTGTAATGCGTACGTGGCGGCTGCGCCCGGTCGCGCGGCCGTATCTTGAGAGCGATCTGCGTTGGGGGCAAAGTGTACGTGCGTCGACGGCTCGTAGCTTTATGCGCGATGTGTGCGCTTGGCGCTCAGTTTGCATTGACGCGACAGACTGCACGAAGGTTACTTCGCTCACTGCTGCTGCCGCATTTCCTTACGCCAAAGTTGCGACAGCGAGTGAACGCGGTCACCGAGTGTAATGTGCTCACGTTTCCGGTGCACGCTGACACCATGTTCGTTAATTTAGTTAGCAAGCGAATGTTTACAAGTTGGCAGGGCCAATAAAATTGCTATCCTTACTTCATATGCCTGTCTCCTAATTTGCTATAGCTATCGATGCTTCGCTTTGTAGTGAAAACACGACTTTTTTAAAAAAGCAGTCGAAGACCTAGTCTGATTCCTGAAGTTTGTAAGTCAGTATGCTAAGCTTGGAGAAATACGAAACTACTAGGGTTACATCTGCGTGCACGTTATAAACAAATTAGGTCGAGTTACTAACAAATGCACACGTTCCAAAATGAATACGATGAGTTTATTTGCAGCCTTTTTTATTTTCCTCTTGAGCAAAATTAGCATATTTCGGGAACATCACGACACAACAAGATGAAAGGAGGCCTTGCGCTACCTAGGTGGTGTTGGCTTATCGGGCGCCTATATTTCTCTCTTTTTTTCTCACATGCGCATGTGGTTGCGCCGGAGTTTTCGGCGTACAGGTGACCGACAGACGGATGGACGCACAGACGGACAAATCGACAAGCCATATGCAGCTTCGCTGTAAAATATTGGAGGTTATTGGCAAGAAAGGCTAACTAGTGTAAAGAAAATGAATGAGGCACTCGCATGGGGATTTGTTGAGCCTTACACCGTATTCGGAAAAGCTAAAGGCGTCGCAGAACGACAAAATCTGGTGTTCACTGTGCTTTTCCCCTCCTATTTCGTTAACCGCCGCGGAGGCTTAGGAGCTACGGTGTTTCGCTGCTAAGCACAAGCTCGCAGGATCAAATCCCGGCCGCGGCGGCCGCATTTCTATGGGGCCTCAATGCAAAAAGCCCGCGTCCCGTGCACTGGGGGCACGTTAGAGATCGCCCGGTGGCAAAAACTAATCTGGAGTCAGCCACTACGGCATGCTTTATAATCAAATGGTGATTTTGGCACGTTAAACCACATAATCCAATCTTTTTTGCTTATCTTGCCGAGAAATACGGGACACATGAGGTGAAGATGATGATTTACTGGCAATCCCTTTGTAACACAGCGTTTACAAATCGTCACCTAGCCTGCTTGAGTTAATCAAGTCGGCCACATTTCCTTTTGATTTAAGCATTGTGTATACATCACTTAAATATTTTCTCTTTTCCTCAAGGCTTCTCCATCTTGCTTATACCGCTACCTATGCCTGTAGCCGATCCGCTAGTATCAATCTCTTCCCTGCTTTTATTGCGGTAGCAATTATATGGACACTCCAGGCGCGTTTATGCCGTCGCCGTCACCACGATGTGCCATACAAAGTTCGAGGGTGATAACGCCGCCGCCGCGCGCCCCGTGCTGCGGATGCAAGTGAAATCATGCAAGGGTAGTCGACGATGGCGGCATAATATCGCCTGCGCGAAAGGAAAGAAAGCGGGGGGGGAGGAGTGCGCCGTCTTCCGTCGCGCGCGAGGCACCCAACGTTTTCACGCACCGGGGAAGGGGAAGGGGAGCGCCGTTCTGCTCAGGCTGCAACTGCGCATGTGGCGGCTGCCCGAGATCGCGCGGCTCTATCTTGAGAGCGATCTGCGTTCGCTGCTCGTACCTTCGTGCGTGCTGTGTGTTTTCGGCCATCACTTTCCGTGGAAGCGATAGACAGGACAACAGTCACTTCAGTCGCTGCGGCTGCTGCGTTTCCTCACGCCAGAATTTTCACAGCGAGTGTCCGTGGTCATCGAGTGGGATGTGCAGATGTTTGCTGTGCGCGCTGACACCTTGCTTCTTATTTAGTTAATAAGCGAACGTTTACAAGTTGCTATCTTCCTGCAACTTTTTTTCACCAATACTCTAAACGTCTCTTGCTTATCTCAGCTGCTGGTCAGTTGATGCTTCCATCCACTTTAAATCGAAGCGCTCCTGGAAGGTACACTTTACCTATGGGTCTCACTGGGTGGATACCTTCGCATTCCATGAGAATGTGCTGAGTTGTCTCCAGAATTAGGGTGCAGCAGACACATACCTTATCTAGCTGCGAATTTTCGTTGTGGTATGTTTTTATAGAGAAGCTGTATACAGCTAGGGTACCGTTCATTTTTTTCTGCGTGAACAAAAACTGTCACCATCAATGGCTCATACCCCCGTAAGCATTCATACTCCCGTAAGCAAGCAAAAATGCAATGGCTCACAGCCCCGTAAGGCAGAGGCTACAAGCGCTCATCAAAGTGAAGCGAACACTGCTTAAATTCTTTCTAATTCCGCGTACAACATACAGAACAGAATGCGGAAAAGTGTCATCATCAATGGCTCATACCCCCATGAGCAATGGCTCATACCCCCGTAAGGAAGTAAAAAAATGCAACGACTCACAGTAACGTGTGGTTCATGGCTACTCACTTTGCATGAATTAGCTGTAATGCCACTACCTCTGCTGTCGTTGTCGGTTATTTCAATGTGGATGTGTCGGTATCTAAAAGAGAGCTGTTTACGCGTTCCATGTTGCAGACATATTCCTTGCGATGCCACACCGATCTCGCCCAAACGACCACCCAGTGGCGTATGTGCATCGATATGACTTTATCAAAGAATGTGATTGCAGTTGCGAGTGAAATAATGACCACCAATCAAGAGAATACATGAGTGTGTGTACCTTTCGTCAAAATGACCACCCGTCAAGACAATATATGATTTCGTAACTTTGTTCAAAATTATGTGTCACCTCCGTGTCGTGTGCTAAACAGCTTCGCTGGTCAACCACCTTCACAGAGTGGAATGGCTTATAATTTTGTTCTTAGTCAACTAGATCGAGCCTCAAAAGTGAAGGTACTTCCTTCAGTGTTATCGTATAGATTTTTCCTTCTAATTTCTTTCTTCCCATTCTTTTAAATCTGCTTGCTCTTTTTTGTTTCCATTCTTTGCGCCCAATTTATTTTCTCTGTATCGCTCATTTTTTTTTGATGGCTCCCGGTTCACTATTTACCCTTTAGGTTAACCTGTACTTGCATGCCCAACTTTCTTGGCCTCTTCCTTAATTCTGTGTCTACGCGTTTCAGTTACAGGTACGTGTGCCACTTAGCCGCCGACTTATTAGCATCCACGTTTTTAAGTCCTTCTTCAAAACTAATTATGCTGTTCGCTTCTCTATCTTCAAATCAAGCCCAACCTATATTCTGCACTGTCTCATTTGTCGCTTTACCGTGGTATCCTAATGATAACTAGCGTAGAATCTTTGGTTAACTTGCAACCGTCACAAATATCCAATTTTAAGCACAGAATGGCATTTGCGAACGTTAGCGCTGGCACCATTTCTCCCTTTCCAGAGTCCACTCACCACCTCATAATACTGTGGCCCCAAATTACTCTATGTTTCTTTACTGATGCATTCCATTTCCCCTTTATGTTTAGATTACCCTGGTGGGTGCATGTCTTTCCTTCGTTTATATATACGCCCAGGAATTTATAGCTGCGCGAGACGCCCAGTGACCGCTCTGGGTGGTCGTGCACGAGAAGCTGTGTAGCTGAAAGGGCACCACAGCTAGCAAATATAATCTCTCTAAAAAAACGCCACGAGAACTTGGGGTTTTACTAACATTTAAAGAAAATACCTGATTCGGAACACCTCCACAAAGTTTCAGCACGCTGGTAAGAACGCTCTAGGTACCTGAGCAGCCTGATTACTTTAATGGGATTTAATTGTTGAGCAGTCTGGTTGTTGAAACAACCAGACTGCTCAGACGAGTAGAACATCATGACAGTTTTTAAACTTTCTGCAAATGCTTCCAAAGGGATGTTTATTCAATATAAACTAAATACTCAGTAAAGGAGAGAACAGAGACAGTACCCGTTCACTGGGCCGGCTGTTCTATTCTCTGCCTCGTGGTCGTCTCGCCCTCGCTGTGCGAGTGCCCTAGACCAGGTGCCCTTGGTGCTCACATGTAATTTGTAAGTGCGCTTTTTTGGGGGGCTAACATTTTTAAGTACACTGCCCATCGAACCCCGTGTGGACAGCCACGCAGAGAGGGCGCTAGGCGTCTCACGCGGCTTATGCCCCGCAGTGCTGAACATGCGTAGGAGCTCAAGAAATACGACACTGGCAAGCGCTGTACAGCACGTGAAGGGCTCACAACACTCGCCTAGCTTCACCCGTTCAGGCGGAGGCTTTTTTATGCGTACACAGTTAAGCCGGTTAAGCGCCTCTGCTTCTCGAAGCCTTTACAAAGCTTCATTTCTCAGAGCGAGCAAAAATGACATCAGCAGACGGCGCACTAAAGAATTCGTGTAAATTCGTATATCGCGCTACGAAGAACGCCTACATCAACAGCAGCGTTTCTTTCGCAATGCCTTTGTAGCGCTATCGTTAGCTTCAAGTGCTGCCTGAGCGAAAATGGGAACGCTGCTGCTGCAAATAGTACGATAATTCCTGTAGTATGCAAACAATGGGGAACTCAAGCGCATGAGCGCATTCTCATGCTTATGAAGAACGGGTTTTCGTTCTTTAGTGCTAGGTAACAAGGCAAGAAGAGGAGCGTATAAGCAAATGTAGAACACGTCTTTGGTTCAATAGCAAATAAACTGGCTCTCTTTCAGGATGATACACTTGAAAACTGGCAAACAAATTTGTTGAAAATACAAAGCACGCAGAGGAAGTCTCCTTTAAGATGTGAAGATTTTCCGCCTCCCTAAACTGTTTCGGATGCTTCTCAACCAGAGCTTACAATTACAAAAGCGGTAGACAGGCTTTATGACGGCTTAGTGCTGCGACATTGGCAGGTTTCGTACTAGGTCTGCGTGTAATGCATAAGCTACTAAATTGGTGATAATTAGAACTGTTCCATAGAACACAAGATACTTTCTAAGATTTTGTCCTAAGTCGTTCTGTGTAAAGGTAACTCAGTAGAAAATCAGGAATAAAAAAGGGCTCCAATCAGGAATGATAACGTCATGCCAAATGTAAGTTATGTGAGGATAGAGGAGCCACCCTAGACCATATACTCTAGGACTGCGAAATAGTACAGAGAAAAATTACAGCTCCCCCGGATGAACTAGGCGCATGGCGGAGAGCCGCATTGACTAGCTCAGATCTCCAGGACTAAGTTCGGGCCAATCAGCAAGCCCAGGAAGCTAACGAGAGACAGGATCTCTCTGCTGCCCCCGGTGCGGCCTAGACCCAGGCCATCAATTTGCAGGATATTCAATAAAGTTATCCGACACAATCCGCGCTGTTACTGTCGTTGGCAAGTGAAGCTGTGGCATCACCTGATCCGATAGACCAACTTGACGAAGCATGGAACTGGGTCCTACAGAGCCTGAGCACGACGCCGTTGTGCATATTGACGTTGCTGTTCCCTTCGCCACTCATCGTTTCCTGTCCATGATACTTATATTCCCTGTTAACTCCTATAAGGTTCTCTTCTTCACGCAGATTCAGCACTAGCGAACCGTTGTAATCCGTACATCTGTCTAAATCATCCATTTGTGCGTTCATATATCCCACTAATATTACCTGGCATGATTACTTGAACTCGTCCGTATCGCTTGTAATGCAATCAACCAATTCCTTATTTTATCCTGTTCAGTCACGAATTATGGTATTCTGCAGGGAAAGTTTTAAAACTTGCAGATATTGATGTTTTAGGTGCCCAGAGCCCGAAGGAAGAATTTCACCTCTCTAGGAACATTATTATGCAAATTCAATTGCGTCCTCATGTGGAGACATCGTGACTAAATACTAACTTCTTTTCGCAAGTGCGCTTTGCCAGTTTACAAAAATGAGGGCAATTATCTATTGGAGGTTGTGCGAGCGGTGCACCACCTGGTTCACAGGTTGCGATATTCGAAGAAACAGTCCTTCTCAGCTGTGATGCACAGGAAAACATCGCATTTCCGACAGTGGCCTGGTTTTCACCCCACACTTCTCGTACTTCCACTGTTACGGAAATGGTGACTGGACTTGCTGGGCCCAGTGGTCCTTCGCACCCTACCTAGCACAATCGCATCATGTTTAGAGCAAGAACGGTGACTCAAAATGAGTTATTCAGGAATGACATCAAAAGAAACAATGCTAAATTGCAGCGCGGACAGATTGCTCAAATACAAAAACAATAGTCCGTGCTGGTTCTTTTGCGGGATCAGGTTCACCCGAAAGAAATTGTATTGATCTGATAGCAAACTAGGAGTCACTCATATCGGGACAACCACTCGATGACGCGACATAATTGCTAGACCGACGTCGTTCGTTTGACGGTCCGGTGAGCGTTCACAATCTTCAGGATCAGATAGTGAGTACGGCGATTTAAACCACATTTAAATGTTGTAACCACTCAAAATAAAGGAATACTAAAAAACACAGTTTAAGTCTTCGACGGTGAACTACATAGCGCAAGAAGTCCAGAAAGTGTCGGCGGTTTTAAATTTGCGCGCGGTGTCTATGGGTCGCCGGCGTGGTCATAAAAGATTGAGGAAGTCACGGTGCCTCCCAATAGAGACGCGGATGGAAACAGGGTCAAAACTATTCTGTAATGGAACCATGAGTATTGAGTAACTGTTTTTGATTAAAGGTAGCCCTTTCTTTACACAAGACAGGGGGTTTTGATTGTTCTGAATTATTGAGGCTGCTGTACAAGAGAAATTTGAACAGCGACAAACCAGAGGTTCCGCCGAACTTTGGGGCGTCCGTCTTCAAACATATTTTTCCTCAGTAGTGTTTTGCCGCTTCATATCAGATGGCGATCATTGCGTTTATGTGTGTCTCGAATATTGACCGCACCAGTGTGAAGCGTGACTCTTTCGTTTATTATTGATGAAAGCAACGAAGGAAGTCGTGCCTTCATAAGGAGAAACCGTGTCTAAAAGGGTTATCTCTGTTATCACTACCTGTCCAAAGGTCACTTACTCCCAGCCACGCCTTTTTGCTTCCCATGTGCCGGTAATCCATAAAAACTCCTTACATGTATCTAACCAGTTGTTCTGTAGCAGCCTTCCCATAAAAAACTCACGACAACAGGCGTTTATGCAAGTCTCGTAGACATGTATCCGTCAAGGCGTACACGCTAGTCGCTTCGTCAAACCAGAACGTTCCGAAACCCAGTACACTTAAACAGAATAAATTCCACACAATACCCAGACACGAGCTGCAAGCTCTGCAAACATGAACACGCAGACATAGCACACATCTTATGGAAGTGCACACAGATCAGGTCAGTATATGTAGAGGACAAGATAGAACCGGGCCTTCTCGAGGACCGATGGCTCAGCGCTCTGAATAGCTCGGGACTACACGGATATCCAGCGAGCCCGGGCAGCGGTGTAAAGGCTATGCCTCACAGCACATAATGCCCGGGTGGCCTGAGCCCGGGCTGGCAACCTCGCAGGTCATTTGCCCATTAAAGTTTTTTCCGTCCGTCCTTCGCTTCGTCATTCAGCAGCGTTTGAATTTCGAGCCATTTTTTCAGCTTTCTACCAACCAGCATGTTTCTGTAACCAATTTTACTTCCTCGATTCTTATCCTTTGTGCGTCTCTTTACAACTGCTTGTGGCCTAATTCTGCCCTTTACTGGTGTGTCGCTACAGTTAATACTTAATCTTCCTTCACGATTGCCTGGGGCCCGTCAAAAAAAGCTGCAACCCTCGCCGCGAATCGACGCGAACCCGGTGTCGCTACACTTTCGCTAAAATGTGTCCCACCACGCACGAAAGCACATTCGCGGCCTGCTCTGTGCACTTGTCGGTTGATGTCAATAACCGTAAACTTCATTGCCTTAGCTAGCGTCCAAATTTCCCGGTTTACTACAAGCACTGCCTTTTCAGTTGGATACACCTGTCTCTCCACCGCTGGTCAAAAGCGTAGCAGTTTGGGCGAGTTGGTATGTCATGACTGTTTTAGGCTTGTAGCGCAGCTCGGAAGAGCAAAAAAGGAATAAGGTAGGGATAATCAAAGGGAACGGGAAACAGAGTGAGCGCTAACTTCCAACTGACAGTTTATTTCGTGACACGAGACTACTTATACACTCGGCAAACCATATGACATCAGGAGATAACAAAGACATGAAGCAACAAAACCGATAGTGACCAAGTGGTAACATTCAGACAGCCTGGGCTGCAGTCGGAGATACGCCAATTCAGTATTTGATAATGATAATGAAGGTGAGCTTACACATGCATGGCCCAGACCAATGATAGCCTTTGCTTCGATGATTTCTCTTGTGAGCTGATTACGACTGCGACCAAGAATGACGCATTCCTCTAAGACAGGTTCGCAACCACACGTTTTGCAGTGCTGCGCCAGAAACCCCCCAGCTGTAATACAATTCTTGGCATTATAACGATGTTCGTGCAGCCTGTCATTCAGACATCGCCCAGTCTGTCCAACGTAACATTTTCCGCACTTGAGTGGAAAAGAATAAACGACACATTGTGTGCAATTAACAAACTTATTTTTGTGGTTCTTATCACAGGAAAGAGGAGCTACCTTATTGGAATTAGTGAGTTTGCAAATCCTCATTAGCTTGTTAGGGGCAGAAAAAACTACACGAATATTCGCTCGCTGGGCGATTTTCTTAAGATTATGCGAGACGGTGTGAATATAAGGGATGACGCTAGTCCTACCCCTAGTAGTTACAGGATTATCTGCGTGCTGGTTCTCTTTTCTTCGCTCTCTTAGAATTCGTTCTGCTATTGATACTTGTAGGGACACGGGATAACCAGCCTGCGAAAGCCGATCGCACTGAGAGGCAAAACTAGACGAAACAGTATGGTGGCACGACTTTTTCAAAGCATTATTAAGGCAAAGGTTAGCAATGACTCTCTTGATCAACTTGGAATGGGCCGAATGAAACGGAAGAAGTGGTTTGTTAGCACGCGGTTCATAGGACCAACACGTATGAATATCCGAACAAGCTAAGCGCAAATCCAAAAACCGGATCTCATGATCCTGTGGGAGCTCGTAGGTAACGTCAAGGGGCGCTAGGCATTCTTGGACTATTGGCACAACCAAGGCGACCTCAGTCTCAAGGTCAGCCGGAGAACACTGAACACAAAACAAAAAATCGTCCACGTAACGAAATATTTTAAAAATGTTAGTCTGACAAAGGTTGACTGACATGGCGACGTCTAGGCGAGCTAAAAACAAATCACTGAGGAGCGGGGCAATGCACGAACCAATGCACACTCCGTTTTTTTGCAAATAGATGGTGTCATTCCATGTAATGAACGTAGATGACAAATAAAAGCTCAAAAGTTCTAAAAAGTGATCACTAGACATCCCAGCATTATTTTGAAAACGGGTGACGCCAAAATCATCAATTGTCTGCGATATAGCTGACAGCAGGTCATTGTGAGGAATAGAATAGTAGAGGTCCTTCACATCGACGGAGAAGAGTTGAAAGCCTCGATCAGAGTTGTCCTTTAAAAATTCAATTACTTCATCGGAGTTGCGTATTAAAAACGGGTCATTCACGGGTAAAATGGCTAGCTTGGCCTGCAGAAACAGTGCGACAGACTTCTGCCACGTGTCTTTTTCTGAAACAATAACCCTCAACGGGACGTCAGGTTTGTGCGTTTTCGCGCTAAAGAACACCTCTAGGTGATCTCGCTTGCTGCTGGCAATATTTTTTAACACTTTGTCCAAGTTGCATTCCCTGCAAAGTTTCTTAGCCTTAGCTTTTACCTTACTTAAAGGGACACTAAAGGTTACCAGAAAGTCAAGTTAAAGTGGTGGAGCAATGTTCTAGAACGTCTAAGGCGTCAATATAATCGCGAAAAGAGCTTTAGTAACCGAGAAATTGAGGTAAATGCATGACACGATTTGAGACCCCCCAGCGACATTCCGGTACTAAACCGATGACGAAAGGTCTCCCCGTAATTTATGTTACTAATATTCAACTACTCGTATTAAAAATATCATTTCATTCGATTATAAGACGGAAGAAAATGCTACTTGTCTACGTCTACTTGATTCTAACAAAAAATAAGATTTTGACGTTACCCTTCAGTAGTATGGGTGGTCGAAAGGTTTCGTTTTCGCTCGACTCCGCGCGCTCGACTCTGCGCCGCGCACGCTTTGGAGTTTCAGTACTTTCGTTATCGCGTCGTGCTGTGCGGGTTCTGCTGGCTCGTGAAACTTTCATTTGGAACAAGCAGCGAGAATGCCACGTCCATGTGATGTCGTGGGAAGCCCTCGTTGCTTTCCCGCTCCGGAGAGCCGGTGTCGAGGCCGCCGTCGTAGTACGCAACGACGCCGGCAGTGCGAGCCCTCAGCAGCAGGTCGCGCTCGTCGGTGCTCAAATCGCTGACGTTGAGCCCACCATCGCGAGCCAATCTGTCGGTGTCAGGGTCCATTGCGACGAGCGTCGAAGTTTGCGTCATAGAATGAAGTACCAGCTTATGGGCCTCTTGCGCTAGAGCTTGAGGTATAGTAGCGGCGCCTGGTGGCGGTGCGGGAAACGACATCTGGGTCAGCTGTGGCGAAGCACGTTTCTAGGCCGAGTTTTGCGTCGATTCGCACTTTTTTATGCCCTGTTGCGAGTGCGAAAAGGCTCGTCACTTCTCACAGACCACGCCGACCACGCTGCGAGCTCGCCGCAGCCTATAGTTTAACGAAAACGGACTCTCCGTGTGCCGTGGGACGTAATGTGGGACGTAATTCGTTTCTCCTTCCGCTAGCCACCGTACTCCCGCTTTCGCTCTGCTGTCGGCTCCGTCTTGGCTCTGTTTCTGGCCGCGCGTTTGCGTTTTGCGCAGAAAAGCCGTAGCGCCGTCTGCGGACGCTGTTCTACTCACCGATGGCGCAACGTCACTATGAGACCATGATGTCAGTTCTCTTCGATCGGAGGGCGGGCGATTTGAACTGCGCTAGAGGTACGCGGACGCTTCAGAACGCATTTTCTCTTAAAATAAGTCTCTCCTTGGCACGAAACAAGCGTTTCGAGGTTTCTGTGATGGTATTTCAACAGTCCACGTTGACCTAATAGTAACCTTTAGTGTCCCTTTAAGGACACTGTATCCTGACGCTTAAAAACGGCGGAAATTGCCAGACCAGCTTTTGCCTGAAAATTCCCTTCCGAGAATACACAGAACCCGCCTTCTTTATCTGCCGGTAACACGCAAATCGACTTGTCACGCAGATAGTTAGCTACACGTCTCAACGACATCTTCGGAAGTGCCTGTCTAGAGCGGGATATGGCCCCTACACCTTCGGAAATAACGCGCGAAACATCCTCGTCCGCCGCGAACTTGGAAATCTGCCTCACCATTGAGAGCATCTCTTCCGGTGGTTTACTAGACTCCACCGCGAACTTAGGTCCCAACGCCAAAACGTTGTGGATGTGTTCTGGTAGGTCCAAGTTTTCCGGCGAGTGAACAGTGTTTCCAGGAGTCGGTCTTCTCCCGGAACAACGGCCACGAAGGTCACGCAACTGGCACTGCCACAAGCACTCGGTTTTCTGGTCAGCGAAGCGTAGAAATTTCCGCAGTGTCAGACCCAGCGAGGAAGGTTCCGTAGAAACTTTTAGCTGAGTAGAGAGCACCTGGCGGTAGAGCCGAGCCTGCCTGTACAACTCGGATTTGAGAATCTTGCAGATTCTGCTGGAATGTCCGGATGAGGGAATGAATCCACCAAAGAGGGAACCTACTTCCAGTGGGATGATCTTGCGGCGAGCACAAAATGCCAAGGTACGGGCTTTGCACACGGTTGCCGCGATGAGCGAAACAGTAGCATACGGGTCACGAGTTGTAGCAAGAGAGGGGCCCGTTGAACTAGAAATGAAGGTCAAAAGCGTAGCAGTTTGGGCGAGTTGGTATGTCATGACTGTTTTAGGCTTGTAGCGCAGCTCGGAAGAGCAAAAAAGGAATAAGGTAGGGGTAATCAAAGGGAACGGGAAACAGAGTGAGCGCTAACTTCCAACTGACAGTTTATTTCGTGACACGAGACTACTTATACACTCGGCAAACCATATGACATCAGGAGATAACAAAGACATGAAGCAACAAAACCGATAGTGACCAAGTGGTAACATTCAGACAGCCTGTGGCTGCAGTCGGAGATACGCCAATTCAGTATTTGATAATGATAATGAAGGTGAGCTTACACATGCATGGCCCAGACCAATGATAGCCTTTGCTTCGATGATTTCTCTTGTGAGCTGATTACGACTGCGACCAAGAATGACGCATTCCTCTAAGACAGGTTCGCAACCACACGTTTTGCAGTGCTGCGCCAGAAACCCCCCAGCTGTAATACAATTCTTGGCATTATAACGATGTTCGTGCAGCCTGTCATTCAGACATCGCCCAGTCTGTCCAACGTAACATTTTCCGCACTTGAGTGGAAAAGAATAAACGACACAATGTGTGCAATTAACAAACTTATTTTTGTGGTTCTTATCACAGGAAAGAGGAGCTACCTTATTGGGATTAGTGAGTTTGCAAATCCTCATTAGCTTGTTAGGGGCAGAAAAAACTACACGAATATTCGCTCGCTGGGCGATTTTCTTAAGATTATGCGAGACGGTGTGAATATAAGGGATGACGCTAGTCCTACCCCTAGTAGTTACAGGATTATCTGCGTGCTGGTTGTCTTTTCTTCGCTCTCTTAGAATTCGTTCTGCTATTGATACTTGTAGGGACACGGGATAACCAGCCTGCGAAAGCCGATCGCACTGAGAGGCAAAACTAGACGAAACAGTATGGTGGCACGACTTTTTCAAAGCATTATTAAGGCAAAGGTTAGCAATGCCTCTCTTGATCAACTTGGAATGGGCCGAATGAAACGGAAGAAGTGGTTTGTTAGCACTCGGTTCATAGGACCAACACGTATGAATATCCGAACAAGCTAAGCGCAAATCCAAAAACCGGATCTCATGATCCTGTGGGAGCTCGTAGGTAACGTCAAGGGGCGCTAGGCATTCTTGGACTATTGGCACAACCAAGGCGACCTCAGTCCCAAGGTCAGCCGGAGAACACTGAACACAAAACAAAAAATCGTCCACGTAACAAAATATTTTAAAAATGTTAGTCTGACAAAGGTTGACTGACATGGCGACGTCTAGGCGAGCTAAAAACAAATCACTGAGGAGCGGGGCAATGCACGAACCAATGCACACTCCGTTTTTTTACAAATAGATGGTGTCATTCCATGTAATGAACGTAGATGACAAATAAAAGCTCAAAAGTTCTAAAAAGTGATCACTAGACATCCCAGCATTATTTTGAAAACGGGTGACGCCAAAATCATCAATTGTCTGCGATATAGCTGACAGCAGGTCATTGTGAGGAATAGAATAGTAGAGGTCCTTCACATCGACGGAGAAGAGTTGAAAGCCTCGATCAGAGTTGTCCTTTAAAAATTCAATTACTTCATCGGAGTTGCGTATTAAAAACGGGTCATTCACGGGTAAAATGGCTAGCTTGGCCTGCAGAAACAGTGCGACAGACTTCTGCCACGTGTCTTTTTCTGAAACGATAACCCTCAACGGGATGTCAGGTTTGTGCGTTTTCGCGCTAAAGAACACCACTAGGTGATCTCGCTTGCTGCTGGCAATATTTTTTAACACTTTGTCCAAGTTGCATTCCCTGCAAAGTTTCTTAGCCTTAGCTTTTACCTTACTTAAGGACACTGTATCCTGACGCTTAGAAACGGCGGAAATTGCCAGACCAGCTTTTGCCTGAAAATTCCCTTCCGAGAATACACAGAACCCGCCTTCTTTATCTGCCGGTAACACGCAAATCGACTTGTCACGCAGATAGTTAGCTACACGTCTCAACGACATCTTCGGAAGTGCCTGTCTAGAGCGGGATATGGCCCCTACACCTTCGGAAATAACGCGCGAAACATCCTCGTCCGCCGCGAACTTGGAAATCTGCCTCACCATTGAGAGCATCTCTTCCGGTGGTTTACTAGACTCCACCGCGAACTTAGGTCCCAACGCCAAAACGTTGTGGATGTGTTCTGGTGGTGGTGGGTTAATAATGCTTTGAAAAAGTCGTGCCACCATACTGTTTCGTCTAGTTTTGCCTCTCAGTGCGATCGGCTTTCGCAGGCTGGTTATCCCGTGTCCCTACAAGTATCAATAGCAGAACGAATTCTAAGAGAGCGAAGAAAAGACAACCAGCACGCAGATAATCCTGTAACTACTAGGGGTACGACTAGCGTCATCCCTTATATTCACACCCTCTTGCATAATCTTAAGAAAATCGCCCAGCGAGCGAATATTCGTGTAGTTTTTTCTGCCCCTAACAAGCTAATGAGGATTTGCAAACTCACTAATCCCAATAAGGTAGCTCCTCTTTCCTGTGATAAGAACCACAAAAATAAGTTTGTTAATTGCACACATTGTGTCGTTTATTCTTTTCCACTCAAGTGCGGAAAATGTTACGTTGGACAGACTGGGCGATGTCTGAATGACAGGCTGCGCGAACATCGTTATAATGCCAAGAATTGTATTACAGCTGGGGGGTTTCTGGCGCAGCACTGCAAAACGTGTGGTTGCGAACCTGTCTTAGAGGAATGCGTCATTCTTGGTCGCAGTCGTAATCAGCTCACAAGAGAAATCATCGAAGCAAAGGCTATCATTGGTCTGGGCCATGCATGTGTAAGCTCACCTTCATTATCATTATCAAATACTGAATTGGCGTATCTCCGACTGCAGCCACAGGCTGTCTGAATGTTACCACTTGGTCACTATCGGTTTTGTTGCTTCATGTCTTTGTTATCTCCTGATGTCATATGGTTTGACGAGTGTATAAGTAGTCTCGTGTCACGAAATAAACTGTCAGTTGGAAGTTAGCGCTCACTCTGTTTCCCGTTCCCTTTGATTACCCCTACCTTATTCCTTTTTTGCTCTTCCGAGCTGCGCTACAAGCCTAAAGCAGTCTCCACCGCTGGCCCCGTGCACACTGCGATTTGTACTTCCTTTAAAAATTCCTCCGGTTGGGGATTCCTCTGGCTATTTGCTTCGCGATCCCTGCCCTTCATCCTTGCAGTACGTCAATCACTCCGCCCATTATTAGCACAACGTGCTTATCCTCCGTTGTCTTCCTCATACTTTCCTTAGCTTTCGCTATCACCACCCTAATTGGCTTTCCCGGAAGCGCGCTAACGTGGACTCGTTCGCCTGCACCTACCCCCCTCTCTGTTATCACCGGTTCGACTTTACGTATGTTGAAATCCCCAACAATGACAACTGAACGCTCTTCCTCCTCCTCGCCGGCGAAAGCTCCAGCCGCGGCCGGTACGTCAGTGGCAGCCCCTTCGTGACCACCACTGAGGTTCGGGCCACTGCTTTCCGGCATGGTGGTAGCGGCCTGCTTAGCTGTTCTCACTTCGGAGCCAGCGCCGTTCGCGGGGGCCGCATCGAAGCGTTCACCATTGCTTTGCGGAATGTTGGCCCTCAGCTTCAGTTCTACGTTAGCTACTTTCTTTCCTACTTCCTTCCTTTACATTCGTTCACTCTTGAGTTCCTTTTGTAGCTTACCAACCCGCTTAGACAGCTTTTCCTTCTCCTGCTCTAGACGGTCTAGCCGCAACCCAAGCACACATCCTAAAGATAAAAGCTGCACTAGTCGCTTCGCCTACTAACTCAAACCGCGTTTCTTCGAAAACGTAACAGCGCTCGTATTCAGAACAACGCACGCGTGGATTCCCCTAGTGCTAGCCATCATCTCGTACTAACAAGGCGCTGTACAAAGTGACCCTACTTTTGGAAAAAAATACAATTCTTCGTTAGCTACTTATATCTAAGCAGAAACCCTTAGAAACTGAAAAGCAAGAAAAATAGTTTATAAAGGTTGCTCGGCTAACATAACCTTCAAAAGAAAATGATGTATATCTAAAATTAAAAAAAAGAAAACCTTGTTTTCGCACGGTGCTTCTTCTCTGAGAAGTCTCCTCCTATCGACATGTTTGTTCTCTTCGGTGCCACTCAAGTGAGGTAGAGGTACACAGCGCCAACTAAAGCCCCTTGATAACTTGAATGTAGCGACACTCTCCTCCTCGCGGCGCTTTCCTCCTAGATTCTCCTCGCTCGCCGGCTGCGCACGGCATGCTTTTTCTCCTGCGCGCCCGCGTTCGCGCCGCAGCACTCTATGGGGGCGTGTAATTTTGGGCCAGTTGCGTGCCGCAATGGTGTTGAAAGTTTTGAGGAAGGTGATAACAACATCGATAATGCTGAACGCAACGCTTATGAGGAGGTTGGTATTTTCTTAAAACCATATGAACGGGCTACACTGATGTAAAAGAAGTTTTGAGGCGAGTTCTATATCCCAGACAAGTTTTCTGCCATATGAAGAGATGCTTTACTTCGTGCGTCTGATCTAGTATTGCTTGCGGCACATCCCTTTGTGTGTGGCTTGTTAAGCGAAAGCCTTAGATCTGTTTGAAGGTCGCGTTGTGAGCAACAGAACATATCTCGTGACCGAAGGAAAGCTGGAAACGAACCAAAGCATGTGCAGCCGTGTAAAGAGGTGATTACTGATTAGCAAAGTTAAGTTATGTTTGATTAGTGATTGGATTAAGGTGAATTCACTTGTACTAAGGAGGATTAAGGTACATTAAGGATAATTCAGGTGGATTAAATTAGATGAATGTGAATTAGTGTGAACAACGAAGGTAGATTAAGGTGCATTATGGAGGATATTGTGGATTAGGGAGGAATAAAGTGAATGAAGGATGGGTGCATTAAGGATGATTAGGGACATTAAGGAGGATTAGGGTGGAATAATCTTCCTTGCTTGTTCATTATATAAACATAAACCTACCTCTTATGTAATGCCCCCAAAAAATGGCCTTTAGGGTAATAAAACTGAACTAAACAAAAATAAAATGGATAAAGGTCGATTAGGCTGGATTAAGGAGGATTAATGTGCATTCAGGAGGATGATGGTGGGGTAAGGCAGATCAAGGAGAATGAAGGTGGATTATTGGGAATTAAGGTGGCTTAAGGTACGTTAACGAGGATTAATTTCAATTCAATTATGGGCTTTTACGTGCCAAAACCACTTTCTGATTATGAAGCACGCCGTAGTGGAGGACTCCGGAAATTTCGACCACCAGGGGTTCTTTAACACGCACCTAAATCTAAGTACACGGGTTGAAGCTAAACATTTCGACAGAATTGCCTGTCTGGTTGGGAAATTGATTAGAACTTGAGACTGACTCCAACCAAATAACTGAATTTTATTAGCCCGACGTTTCGGAGCCCATTCGGCTCCTTCTTCAGGGGGTTGTTCTTCGGGGGGTGGCGGTGTGCCTCTTTTAAAGCGTCTTTTTTGAAGAAAGGAGGGGGGGGGTGAACACGGGAGGTGGGGAGACACTCCACAGACGGAAAGGTGGGGGGGAACAAAAGGAAAGGGGGGTTTGTGTTGTTGACCGCTTCCAAGGATCTGCGATGACCGGTGCTGGGTGGAGTGCTCACGAGGGTGCCCTTGATGGCCCCCCCCCCCCGCGGCCCATCAAGGGCACCCTCGTGAGCACTCCACCCAGCACCGGTCATCGCAGCTCCTTGGAAGCGGTCAACAACACAAACCCCCCTTTCCTTGTGTTCCCCCCCACCTTTCCGTCTGTGGAGTGTCTCCCCACCTCCCGTGTCCCCCCCCCTCCTTTCTTCAAAAAAGACGCTTTAAAAGAGGCACACCGCCACCCCCCGAAGAACAACCCCCTGAAGAAGGAGCCGAATGGGCTCCGAAACGTCGGGCTAATAAAATTCAGTTATTTGGTTGGAGTCAGTCTCAAGTTCTAAGTACACGGGTGTTTTCGCATTTCGCCCCCATCGAAATGCGGCCGCCGTGGCCGGGATTCGATCCCGCGACCTCGTGCTCAGCAGCCCAACACCATAGCCACTGAGCAACCACGGCGGGTAACGAGGATAAAGGCCGATTAAGGTGAATGAAGGATTAGCATGGATTAAGGCTTTTGACAATAGGCTTTACAACCTTAATCCTCCTCCATCCACCCTAATTGTCAGTCCCTGTTCACGCACCTTAATCCTCTTTTATACACCCTAATCGGTCTTAATACTCCTTCATCAAGCCTTATTCACTTCAACCATCCTAATCCAACTTAATGCTCCTTCCTCAGCCTTAACCTTTCATACACCTTATTCCTTATTCATGCAGCTTATTCCACCTTAACCCTGCCTAATACACCCCAATCTACCGTAATAAACCCTAATCCACATTAATCTACCCTGATCCATTGTAATCGGTCTTAATCTTCGTTTATCGATCCTAATCAACCTTAATCCTCTTTCATCCACCTTGATCCTCCCTAACCTTAGTTCATGCACACTTATCTACCCCAATGGGCCGTAATACTCCTTTATCAACCCTAATTCACCTTAATCAATCTTAATCCGCGCTAATCCTCCTCCATCCATCTTAATCTTCTTTCATGACCTTAATCCTTATCCATGCGCCTTAACCCACCTTTATACAGTCTAATCCTACTTAATACACTCTAATCCGCCTTAATAATTCCAAATTCACCTTATTTCAATCGCTAATGAATCATTAGTTAACATGGCTAATTATTCTCTTATACAGGGGTGGACATGCTTTGGGTCGCCTCTGGCCTTCTTTGGGTCACGTGATATTTTCTGTTTATAACGCCACCTCACAGATCTAAGGCTTTCACCTTAAAACTCTTTTTTCAGGGATTGCATTTATTGTATGTATCTCACAAGGGAAGCGTAACGGCTTGCGCAGGAAGCAGTGGCTGCATAACATTGGCCGAAAGAATTTTCTTCCGACAAAGAACAGCGTTGTTTGCTAGCTGAGGCATCTTTCTTATTGCTCGTAGCAAATCGTGACGTAATGCTGCATTTTTTTCATTCTTCCGGCCTCGTCACCGGCGTTTTTGTTGCGGCAGTTTGTACGTTCCATAAAAATGCGACTGTCCTGAGTATGGTTAATATTCTGCGGCGGCTCCATCCCCTCGCACGTCGCGAACTATAGTTATTCAGTCGGAAAAGCAGCACTATAGATTCTGCTTGTCACTGTGAATAATTATGTGCGAAGATGCAGCTTCTCGATCGCACTTTTCGCGATTGTTAGGATCCGCTGCCTGTTTTACTGCAAATTGAAATAGCGGCTTGTAGAGGAGCTATTGTTTCTAGCTTACGTCGATCTGTGCGTCAACAAGATACAATAAATGCAACCACTGCAAAAATTAGGGTGAAGTATACCCTTGGTATTGCAGGTGATGAGCGTTAGCTAGTGCACATTGGGTTGTTTTTAGTCTAAAGGCGAAATCCTTTAGATCGCTCTGCTTCAAGGTGGCGTTGTGAACAGAAAATATCACTTGACCTAAGGAAGGCCAGAGGCGACCCAAAGCATGTCCACTCCTGTATAAGAGAATGATTAGCCAAGTTAACTAATGATTCATTAGTGATTGAGTTAAGGTGGATTAGAGTGTATTAACGAGGCTTAAGGTGCATGAATAAGGAATAAGGTGTATGAAAGAGGATAAAGTGGGTGAAGGAGGATTAGGGTGGATTTAGGTCAATTAGGGTTGGTGGAGTATTAAGACGGATTAGGGTGATTAGAGTACATGAACAAGGATTAGGGAGGATTAAAGTGGGTGCAGGAGGATTAAAGTCGATTAGGGTAGATTAAGATAATCTATGGTTGATAAAGGTGTATCAAGGGAGTATTAAAGGAGTATTAGGGTAGATTAGGGTGGATTAAGGTGAATTAGGCTTGATGAATGAGTATTAAGACAGAGTAGAGTGCATTAGGGAGGATTAACGTGCATTAAAGAGGATTAGGGAGGATTAGAGTGGATTAAGGTTGTTGAGTGAGGATAAAGGTTGTAAATCATATCCATCTAATTCTTCATCCACATTAATCGACATTAATCATCCTTATTGTATCTTCATACATCTTAATTCACCATAACCAACGTTCATACTATTTCATAGGCCCTAATCCACCGTAATCCTCTTTATTACCCCTTAAACCTCTTTATTCCCCCTAATCCTCCTTCATTCACCTTAATCCACGATAATTCTCCTTAATGCACCCAAATCCACCTTCATCGACTTTAATCCACCCGGATCCTCCTCATTGCACTTTAACCCTCCGTAGTCCACCCTAATCCTCATTCTTTCACCTTAATCCCGGATAATTCTCCTAAATGCATCCTGATGAACCTTCATCAACTTTAATGCACCCTAATCCTTTTTCGCTTTAATCCCCCCTAATCCTCTCTAATGAATATTTATCCTCTTTCATTCACTATAATTCGCCTTCATCGACTTTAATGCACCATAATTATCCTTAATACACCTTGCTTCTTAATCCAATCACTAATCAATCCTTATTTTGTGAATCAGTAATCAACTTTTATACACGGCTGCACATGCTCTGGTTCGCTTCCGGCCTTCCTTCGGTCACGTGATATTTTCTATAGCTCATAACGCTGCCTTGAAAATGACATCTAAAGCTTTCACTTACTAAGCCACGCACAAAGGGATGTCCCACAAGCAATACTAGATCAGACGCACAAAGTATAGCACCTCGTCATGTCGCTGAACACTGGTAGAATAGAACTCCCCTGAAAGCTCCTTTCACATCACTATAGCCCCTTCATACGGCTTTATGAAACTGCCATCCTCCTCATAAATGTGGCATTCAGCATTATCGATGCTGTTATCAGCATTCCTAAATTTTTTGAACACCACTGGAGCACGAAACTGGCCCAAAATTACACGCCTCCATAGAATGCTGCAGCCCCACCGCGGGAGCTCAGGAGAAAAAGCGTGCCGTGCGCAGCCGGCGGGTGAGGAGAATCGAGGAGGAAAGCACCGCGAGGGGGAGAGTGTCGCTACTTTCAAGTTATCCAGGGGTTTTAGCGCCAACCAGAGGCGAGCCCCATGTCGTGGTGGTGCAAGGAACCCAGTGGCAAACGTGGCGCGCTCCTCCCACTATGATTGGTTTATTTTTCACCCGCACACACGATAAATGCAATGGAGGAGGGGTAGAGGTGTAGAGCTTAGCTGTACAATACATTTACAGCCCTTGCACATTGTGAAGAGTGAAGTCCAGCGAAGCTGGCGCTATGTTCGGTTTCGCTATGTTGGTGTTTCTGTATGTTGGGGATTTTGTGTGTAAAATGTGACTATTACGAGTTTAGTATTGGGCGAATAAAGAGAGATTTACTCAAAGATCCTGGTTGTCATCATGGATTTCTTGACCATTGTAATAATTGTCTTATGATCACTGTGGTATACGACAAGTGGTTGCACTTTCACTGTGGTTGCACTTTCAATGTGTCCCGAAGGTTAGGTCGATGCACAATAGGTGAGGAGTGGTGGGTACAATGGTATCGGCGAAACACCTGAGGCAAAGCTCTCCAAAATGAAGGTAAGTATCCACGCCCCGTCGCGTCTGCTCACATCGACATTGAAATCACCTAAGATGAAGATGGATGTATTGTCGGCGGGCATAACCTTGACAAAGACATGCACCATAACCGTTTGGATCATGACACGCCTCACACACACTCTCTTGCTCGACGTCTCCAGAGGAGATGCACTTGCGCAACGCACCCGCAGCCACTTCACGCTCTTGATGATGAGTGGTTTTAAAAGAAAACAGAAGAGATAAGTACAGCGCCGTTACTGCCTTTCGTGCGAGGGCACCTCCACAGCGCTGTACAGGTAAGGGGAAAGCGATAAAAAGATCACGCATACCGCCGATCGTGGCCAAGTCTCCGGCAAACTAAAGACGGTCACACATGATTGGTGGTTAGAGACAATGACGCTATATAGTAGCGTGGCTGCGCCAATCACGGCGCGCACTCTAGTGCACCACGCAGGTGGCAGCCGAAGAGCGCGCGCAGCGGTATTGCGCAATGTCGGGAGTATACACAACTTGGGATAGAGGCATCCGCGCTGGAGTGGAGTATAAATTGTTGGTCTGTGTCCACGGAAACGAGCTCCGCCAGAGCCTAGCCATAAGCAGCTTCGCAGTAAGAAAGCACGCACCCCGCACACAGCACTGGTAAGCTTTTTGTTGTTTACCATTGCGCCTTATTTAACATTTATTTGACCTGAATTCGCCTATGAGAGAGCCCCGCTGGTGACTCGGGGGGAAAATAGAGAAATACTGAAGGCGCCCATGTGTCTTGCATCACTCCCATTTCATTTAATGCGAAATTATTATGTTGCTCATGAAGTAGAAAATCCGGTGGCGTGGCCAGAGATGATGCAAAAAATCACTTGGTCACAGAGACGCGCTCGTGTCGTTCCTCGCGTGTCCATCGTCGTGGTCTTCTACAGCTGGCTGCGATGCCGCTCGTCATGTCAGCGTTCCCATAATGCGCCTCCCTATACCAAGGCGCCGAATGCACTGGCCCACTGCCAGTCGGTAATTTCGGCGAGTTCTGTCAAGCGCGCCGACGAACGAACCATAGAGTACCTTCGACTTCTATTTTTCAGGAGCTGCGCCCGGCTCTATTGGACGTCCATACAAGTTTACGAACGAGGTCAAGGCACGTGATGCGATAAAAGATAAAAGGCAAGGTTAAAGCAATATCAACTGCGTTTCGTAGAGCAAATCATCGGGAAAACGTCCGCAATGCTTTCGCATTCCACCACATAGGGATACCGCAGTGCTTTTGACTTTTTTCCCTCTGAAGGTTTAACGAAAACTTAGTTTGGATTGGTTAAACGTCGTAGGTGTGTGGGTAGGGGAGAATGTTCGCTACATTTGCAGCTCAGCCGTAGTTGGCATCTCACTGAAAATACACCATTCCTCTCCAATTTGCTTATGCCGTGCTTGATTTTCGGAAACCGAGCGCTAGCTCCGTAACTCTCTAGCCTTGTTCCGTCTTTTCTTTCACCCCCCCCCCCTTTTTTGTGTCTTGGTGCCGCGCTGGCTCCCCTCCCTTTTTTTCCCCTTTTTTGCGCTTTTTTCTGTTTCTATTTTTTTTCTCCCCGCGTGCCCACTCTCACGCTCTTGTCCCCTCGTCTTGAGAATGAGGCTCACAGACGACGGACGACAGCGCCTGTTCCCTCTTGTAATCTCTCTCTTTAAAACCAGCCGCCAGCGACAACACCCGCACGTGACGTCACTGCACTAACCCTTTAAAACTAACACGCCGAGGATGACGAGGCCGCCTTTGACGAAGATAGGTCCTCCTATCGAAACGTTGGCCAGCCTGTCTGAGGCACTCCATCCCTGTTTAGAAACTTTATATCACACTCTAGCCTTGAGTGAGAATGAAGTGAAAGCGAGCTTGTAAAAAAAATTGTGGGGCCGTCACATTCATATTGGGACAGATTACCAGCGAGGCTGTTTAGGCTGTATACATGGGCTGTGGACATTACGAAATCATACATTTTTATTTTTCATACGGCACAACACAACGCTTAGAAAAGCGTCACCATGGTCACCCAACCTACCGTGCATCTGGCGCAACCACTGCTACGGCCGCGCCCGCACCTCCGACGGGCGTGACGTTATAAGACAGTTTTAGTTGGGCGTCCGCAACTACCAACGTACGCAGCGCGCGAGGTCGTGAGTGCGTAGGTAAGCGCGTGCGAACGAAACGGCAATAGTTGGCCGGACGCGAAAGTTGAGAAGGGGATTAATGACTTGCATGAGTAGGAACCATTAGTGTGCTACTCAGCGCTGCGATATTCCACCTTCTGAAACTGTAGCCAATATCAGCCGCCACGAAGTAAACCACAAGCCGGATTCATATCTTCGGCAAGAGCCACGGCAAGAGCGATATCAAAAAAGGCACTTTCGCGGATACGCGAGAACACGTGAGAACTTCCCGCAAGGCCCGCTGGTACGCAGTGGACGCTACGCAACTTCTGAGAAGCTGCGGGCGCACGCAACATACTGTGCGTGCTCCTGCCTACTGCGCATGCGCACTGACGCCTCCGTGGGTTTGCTGCGTACGCAGAGCTCCTGCGGGAGCCGAACTAATACTGTCTATAATCATAGAAGCGCAGGCCACGTGCACAGGCACCGTAGCCACACTCTTTCCCCTCTCCCCCTAACCGTCTACATTGAGGCAGCGCCGTGGCCACACTCTTTCCCCTCTCCCCTACCCATCTCCGTTCCTGTTCACGCAGTTCACGCGCCGTGTCCCCGGGGATACGCACGTAAGGTGCCCAGATACCCCCGCCGCCCCATCCACCCTCGTCTGGGAACGCTTGCGGGAGATGCATACGGGGGCTAGAGATACACAGCTCCACTGTAAAGAGTTATTTAGACTGGCTGTTCATATTAGTTGATCATGTTTCTGGGAAATGGCACTACCCTCCGTTAGCTTTGCTGGAGCTTCCTCGATTGGACGGACCTGGCGGCCCTGGATGTATTATACGTAGGGCAGCCGCATATGTCAGCTTATGCTTCGTCTTAATATATTCAGATCACTCGTGAGCCACTCTAAACTAATATCCAATATAGAGGCTCTCAACTGCGTTCGTGGAGCTAGCGGAGGCCTTGGATGAGATCCAGGCGCCGCGGTTAGCGAATGACGAAGGTGTTCGGTTGTCCCAAACACTGCGATACGATGCTAATTTCTCGCCCTTTCGCCGGATAAAGGACGCGAAATACCCGCGGTGTAATCTTAAGAAAAAAAAAACTGTTCCTTACTTCGGCGATTTTCCATCGAACTAGCTTAGCAACTTAAAATCATCACGTGCGCGTGAAGCTGTTAACTTTGAGTACAACACAGGGAGACTCACTTGCACCAGCTGAAGACTCAAACTTCGACTGATACAATACAGCATACCACAGCTACTGGGTGCATGACAGCCGCTTGAGACAAGACGCTATCAAATGAAAGCTATCAATTTTTCGGCGTAAGTTAACACTTGTCGAACAACCCAAATCTGCGCAATGCGTTTTTGCAGACTGACACGCAGCTTTGTTCTTTTCTTGGAGCTCCGCTTTGTTTCTACTATGCGGCGCCGCTTCGGCCGCCTCAGCCGGCTGCTTGTTGTCTAATTTTGTTCGTGCAACTAGGACCACCGCGCAGGCTCCACGGACCCAAGGCAGTTTTTATGCGTCGGTTGTTTTCGGAGTTACTTTCAGGAGAGCCTATGGTGCAATATTTGGAATGGCTGACTGTCCTGCTTGTTACGTATGTGGTGGCAGGGAGAACACAGCCAACTTATTGCGCCACTGTTCTCGATTTTAGTTACAATTACAATCAATGTCCAATGTACTGAGGCTACTAGATGATCGTGGAGTGAGTGTACGCACATTCCGCAACACTGTCCCCACCGAACACTTGCCCGGAAGGCAGTGAAATCACTCTTGTGTTTTTGTAAACGCCTGGCCTATGCGAGTGCCTTCGACTGCGCTGTCCTGTCTACCTACGTGCACACTGTATCTTCTTCACGTTCTCCTTTTCTCTTCCCCCAGCGTAGGCTAGCCAAGCATATGATTTTTGGTTAGCATTCCTGCCTCCTTTTGTTCCTTTTCTCTCTCATTGTTCTAGGCACATGATGCGTTCCGTCCGTGCCCGCAGCCTGGAATATAGGAATAATGGAGAAGCAATAGCAAAGTCCAGTTACGGAGAGGGAGAGCCGCGGAGGCACAGAGCACGGCGGCATGCTGCACCCACAGAGGACAAACGGTTTCGCAGCATCGTTAAGGGTGCTGTGCAAGGGCATTGGCGAGTGCCGCAGATGGCGCTCCTGTATATCTTACTCCTTGGGCTTAGATGTACATTACGAAGTTTATGGGTCCACTCTTAGCTCTTATTGCCTTGTCACGAATGCTTGGGCGGAAGAGATAAATGCAATGCTCAGCAGCTACGCCTTGTTTCGTCAGTATGTCTAACACACTTCTGTCCCAGAATCATCTACCTGTGCAAAGTACACCTAGAGACCCCTTTCTCAACCAGATTAATGAGATTGGTTGGTTCAGCGGAAATCGTTTGCGCAAAGCTGTTTTCACAATAGCAGTGCTTCGGCTCCGACGTTATAAAGTGGGTTTATGTCTAACTGATCGCAGGCAGAAGGCTTACGCGGTAGCTTAAAGCAGGCGTCGCATAAGCGCTTTCCAACCACAGAGCAAGGCCGCTTCCGAGATCGCCTATTTTACGCGCGGTTCAGCACTGCTGTTTTACGGCCCGCCTCGCCACTGAGAATTTGCCATTGAGCGAAAGTCTCAGTCAATGCACCCTCCTAACATCCGACGTATCAGCCTTGCGCGGCGCATCAGTACCAGTGCCGTCTCGTTTGGAAAGACTTCTCCGATGCATGAGACACACAGCCGACACCGTGAACTGTTTGGTGTACCTCCCTCCAGTCGCGACTAGTGAATTCGCGGTAAGCACTGAAAGAGTTTTCATTTTCTAATTTTCTTTTTTTCCCACTCTACTTTTAAGTGCTGTTCAATTCCGCCGAAAATAAATCGCGTACCTAGCCGCGTTCATGGCCGCTTGCGTACGGGAGACTCCGAAACCACAATGTTATAACCATTGAGAAATACTATGCCGTGCCACCTGCCACCATCATCAAAACCCATATACCGCAGATTATTGAAACATGTTTTCAGGCATTTCAGATATACTAAATGGACTTAAACTGACTCTACCAACATGCCTTGCTCTGACTTTCTAATAAAAGCTCCCTCCCCTCCCAAAAACGAAAAAAAAATTGCAGCGCTAAAGGACGATAAAAAGTGATGAGAAGGTTTGCAGTAGCACGCAAACAATAAGAAATAAATAACGTAACGAGAACAGTTAGAAAGTTCATATACAGATTTTCATCAAAAAAGAAGTCGTAGTTTGCGTGCAGTTCTTTATTCTACATTTGCACTTATATTCGTTTTCGCGGGTTTCCGTTTGTACTCCTGTAGATCACGAGCATGTATTCGCAACTGTGAATGGTCTTCGGCACGCCTGTAGGGTTTGCCCAGCCGAGTTCGCTGCCGTCTGCGCACGTGCGATTCCGGAACTATGAGGCCAGAACCGTGTAGAAATAGTTCTTTATGGAGTTTACCCATCGCGATCAGGAATACACTTCTATCGCGGATAAATCAAAAACGTTTTAGGCACGTAGGGCCCTCTGGGCTGTACTTATTGGCGATAAGGTCGCCTCGCCACCTATGGGATTATCTGACTGAGCTATGTTGAATGCTTGGTTGCCGTAGTCGGAAGTTCGAATCCCTCTGTAATATTTTTTTACGATGGTGAATTTGAAAGTCGCCTCCTCCAGTGCACAACATCTGCAGGCTTGGAGTGACGCCTGTCACCGGCAAAAGATGCTGAGGGCGAGTGGGGCTATTCTAATGCAGATACAACCAAATTAGGAAGGCCTACTAAGCTTCAACAAGACACTCACTCACCAGAACAGAAATGGGCCCCCCTTGTGCAGTATTCGGCCAATCCCTCCCAAATGAATCACTCAATTACCCAATTACCAACAGTTCCAGCAGCTGCGGAGCACCTGACGAAAGCGACGGTCAGACCTATAACGCAGCAGAGGGTGCTAAGAATCTTTGCGTCCGGACAGACCTTCAATGGAAGCTGACTCTTGCAATATTTAACACCCGAACCCTCTCAAGTGAGGCTAGCTTAGCAGCACTATTTGAGGAACTATCAGACATTGTTTTGGATATCATTGGCCTCAGTGAGATTAGAAGGACTCGTGAGGCTTATACAATGCTGAATAACGGAGATGTCCTCGGCTATAGAGGTCTCCCAGATAAGCAATACGGGGTAGGATTCATGATACATAAGGACGTAGCGGCCAACATTGACGAATTCTACAGCATTATTGAGAGCGTAGCTGTAGTCGTAATCAAACTTAATAAGAGGTATAGATTAAAGGTAGTACAAGCCTGCACTCCAACATCGAGTCACGATGATGCGCAAGTCGATCAGTTTTATGAAGATGTTTAATTAGCGATGAGAAAAATGCAAACTCAGTATACTGTAGTAATGGGCGACTTCAGTGCAAAAGTGCAGAAAAAGCAAACTTGTGAACAAGCAATTGGCAACTACGGCGTCGATTCAAGGAACGCTAGAGGAGAGATGCAACAGAAAGTGGACCTGGAAACGTCCTAATGGTGAAACAAGAAATGAAATTGACTTCATACTTTCTGCTGATCCCAGCATAGCGCAGGATGTAGAAGTGACAGCAGGGTAAAGGGAAGTGATCATAGGTTAGTGAATAGTCGGAATCACCTCAATTTGAACAGCGAAAAAGCAAAATTAGTCAAGAAGAAACAGGTCGATCTAGAGGCAGTAAGGTTAAGGGCAGAAAAATTCAGGCTGGTATTTTCAAACAAATATGCAGCCTTAGAACATAGAGATGATGATGACATAGAGCTAATAAATGAAACCGTAACTAGGCTGGCTTCAGCAGCAGCAATTGAAGTGGGAAGCAAGGCACCAAGCGAACTAGTAGGCCTGCTCTCCCAAGTAACAAAGTACCTAACAAAGAAACGACAAAGAATGAAAGTGTCCAACTCCGGACATAAGATGGCATTTGTGGAACTGTTAAAACTGTTCGACAAGGCGAAAATAAGTGATACTCAAAACTATAACTTGATAAAGACTGAGGAAGCCGTAAAAAATGGACGAAACTTGAAATCAGTGAGAAAGAAACTTAGTATAGGACAAGCCATTATTTATGCACTCAAAGATAAATAGCGTAATATCATCAGCAATCTCGAAGATATAGTAGAGGAAGCGGAAGAATTCTATACTGACTTGTACAATACCCAGAGGAGTCAGGATACCTCCATCAGAAACATTATTGAACAGGATGCAGAAATTCCTCCTATAACTAGCGATGTGGTCAGAAAGGCCTTGCAAGAAATGAAACAAGGAAGAGCGACAGGAGAAGATGGAATAACAGTCGATTTAATCAAGGATGGAGGAGACATAATGCTTGCAAAACTGGCGGCTTTTTATACGAAGTGTCTATCAACTGCAAGGGTCCCAGAAAAGTGGAAAAATGCAAACACTATACCAATCCACAAAAAGGGAGACGTTAAAGAATTGAAAAATTATGGGCCCATTAGCTTAATCCCAGTATTGTAGAAGATGTTGACAAAAATTATCTCCAATGGAATAAGGGAACACGGGACTTTAGTCAACCAAGGAAACAGGCGGGCTTCAGGAAAGGATTCTCTACAATAGATCACATCCACGTCATTAATGAGGTTATCGAGAAATCCGCAGAGTACAATGAGCGTCTTCATATGGCTCTCATGGATTACGAAAAAGCATATGATTCAGTAGAGATAACAGTAGTCATAGAGGCATTGTGTAATCGAGGAGTACAGACCGCTTACGTAAATATCTCGGAAAATATCTACAGAAACCCCACAGCCACCTTAATTCTACACAAGAAAAGTAGGAAGACACCTATAAAGAAAAGGAGTCAGACAAGGAGACACAATCTCTCCAATGCTATTCACTGCGTGCTTGGAAAAAACATTCAAGCTATTAAACTGGGAAGGCTGAGGAGTAAGGATCGACGGCGCATATATTGGCAACTTTCGCTGTGCCGATTACATTGTTCTATTCACCAGCAATGCAGACGAGTTACTACAAGTTATTAAGGACCTTAACAGAGAGAGTGTATGAGTAGGCTTTAAGATTGACATGCAGAAGACAAAGATAGTGATGAATAGCCGGGCAAAGGAACAAGAGTTCAGGATCGCCAGTCAGCCTCTAGCATCTGTGAACGAGTACGTTTACCTAAGTCAATCAATTACAGGGAATCCTGATCATGGGAAGAAGATGCATAGAATAAAAATAGGTTGGATCACATACGGTAGACATTGTCAGCTCCTGACTGGAAGCTTACCATTACCATTGAAAAGAAAGTTGTACAATCAGTTCATTTTACCAGTGCTCACTTATGGAGCAGAGACTTGGAGACTGACAAAGAAGTTTGACAACAAGGTAAGGACCACCTAAAGGGCAATGGAACGAAGATCACTAGGCATAACGTTAAGAGATAGATAGAGAGCGGTTTGGGCCACACAGCAAACGGGTATAGACGATATTCCAATTCACACCAAGAGAAACAAATGGAGCTGGGGAGGGCATGTAATGTACCGGTTAGATAACCGTTGGACCATTAGGGTTACAGAATGGATACCAAGAGAACGAAAACGTAGTAGAGGACGGCAGAAGATTAGATGGTGCGACGACATTAGGAAATTCGCGGGCCCTAGTTGGAATCGGTTGGCGCAGGACAGGGGTAATTGGAGATCGCAAGGAGAGGCCTTCGTCCTGCAGGGGACATAAAATATGCTGCTGCTGATGCTGCGGCTGCTGCTGCTGATGATTCAGGCTGGAAGTGCGAAAACAAGTAGTATTCTAGATATCATTCTACATTGGAACTACTTTATTCTACAACGGATTTCACGTCTGCTGTTAATATATGGGCTTCTACGGGAAAGAAATGGACAGCCCTATGTCTGCCTACCATAGTAAAACTCTAGTCCTTCCAAGTTTCATTCAGCTAATTACCTAGGAACTATGCTAAATCGCAAATTGCAAACAAAAACACTCCGTAGTGAAAATGTGTATTCTTCGTCTGTGTCCTGCCATCAGAATAATAATAATAATAATAATAATAATAATAATAATAATAATAATAATAATAATAATAATAAAATATATATACATGGATGCTGCGACTGAGGTAAAACACACGACAGCTTCGGTGCTCGTCCTTCACAGTGTGGGAGGGCTGCTGAAATATTTATGCATATACTAGCTAATGCTCGCAAAAACACTCACCCATGGAAATAGCTAGCCAACAAATATGTTATTGCCCAGGCGCATGCTCAAATTATGTCCCTTTCTTTATTTTGTTCTGTTCTTCGCGATAGCGCTAGAGTATATATATGCTGATTGAAAAAATAAACAAACTTGGTTGTTAGCGTTATGGTCGGTCTCCTTCTCTTCGTCCTCTCATTTAGCGTTTTTGTGCTCGTAATCACCCAGCCCAAATGCGTACCCCTCAACGAGCATGCCTTACAATATGGCTGCCATTGTGTGACTCTAGTTGTAAAGTTTGATAATATAAGTTTGAGTATATAATTCCAGGGTACCAATATGGTCAAATATGGGCTTCTTAGCAAATGATTATAGTGCCGAGTAGTGCAGGGCCAACAAATACACAGAAAAAAACATACAGCAACTCCTTGCGTTTCCTGTGTTAGGGGGCATTGCGCTATTTAATACGAAGATCCGTTTCATCAGCTGTTGGCAGTTCAAAAAGTATGCCACCTCAGCCAATTAGAAACGAGAACCACGATCTTACTATGTCCTATTGAGCCTTTTATGTTCAAGATAAGCTCTATGTAACGATTAGGAATGAACCAGCAGAGCAAGCATTTTCCCAGGCGCACAAAATATTTTTCTCTTTGCTGGTCGATTGATACGCCCTTTAGCTTTCGTTGCACTGAGGGGAGTACGTGAAACAGATTGCAAAGGCACTAAATTAAGGTCAGCGATTAAAAGACACATGACTGACAACTGCACTCCGCCACTGATTGTCCTAACAGAATGAAGTTTAAATCAGACTGTTTCCGTCCTGTTCTTTAGTATTAGGTTAGGCTATGTAAGAGTCGTCTTTTTATTCCCAGTGTCAGTCCAGTCACCACTTACCCTCTCGACTGCCGGATTCGGCAAGCTGGCTCCTGAATTTATGTGACTCTTTTGAGTGCCTTGAGACTAGGGCAAATCACTGATAAACGTAGCATTCAGTCGGCTGGAACGCTGCGGATAGCCGCCTTTTCGTAAGGTTACTTTGACAGAAAAACTTTGCACACATAATGGGTAAACCTATGCATAACTCACCCTCACAAATTAACAGATGTATTTCACCTAAGCCAATCACAAATTATGATTAGTACTGCACTATTACTGTTATACCTCTGCTGAAAACCAGCTGAGTGGAGCAATTAGAGATGGATCAGCAGAGCACACAAATAATTCTGTCTCGCATTGTTGGCCGGTGCGGTTATTAGCACTTTTTGCTCATAGTGGAGTCTAAGAAACAGATCCTAAAGGAACAAAATAAAATACGGACTTAAAAGAGAAATTAAAGTACATGACAACCAAATTCTGTCATTGATTGGCCTAGTGTAATTTCGTTTACATCAGCATGTTTTCTTGTTTTGAGTTTTGATTACTTAGGTGAGTAAGAATCATGTTATTCGCAGTGCTAGTTCAGTCACCACGTGCTGTTCAACTGCTGGATGCAGCAAGCTTGTAACCTGAAGGCACTTTGTTCCTTTGACTGCTGCGCCCTTGAGACGCGGATGAACCTTCGTTGAAAGTAGCCCGCAGTCGGCAGGAATGCTACGGATAACCTCCTGTTATAGAGGTTAGTGGAATGGTTGAAAAAAAAACATTGTACATATAGTGGGCAAAGTATAGTATCAATCTACATCACCAGTTATTTGTAGGAAAAAGAGAGCAGTATGTCGCTTAGGCCACTTGTAAAGAAAAACCAGAAGTGCACTATCTTCGCAGCAGAGACTACTGTAGAGGTTCCAGCTTTTTTTATCTTCTGCAGAAATTCCAACAAAAGTTTTGTCTGCTTCCTTCACTTTCTTGGCAGCCACCCAAAAAATTCCAGCCTTGATGGACCTAGTGAAAATGAAAGCTTAAATTTTCATAGCCAAATTCTTGGCTTGGATCAAACAAGCCTACACAAAACAGGTCATTGCAGGTATCGAGTCTCTGAGTCTATTGGACCTGTTTTGTCTTTTGCAAGAACATTCACATTTGTGAATGCACAATTCGAAAGGCATGGTTACGGCTTCTAAAGCCCGTGCATGCCTCACTCGTACACAAAGCTTGTACACGACCCCCTAACCTGCGAGAAGTCGTCAATCTAGTGCTACATTCATCGACATATCAAATTGCTGCAATTAAAGATGGCTCGCGGAAGGAAACAGAAACCAAACTGTTCTATGTATGCAACCTTAATAAAGGGGTGTCATGCCGTCTCTGCTGCACATGTAGGCCTTAAGGTTTTAAGGATATGCGAAATGTTAGCGAGTCACCTCATGGTTAGATATCATTCCCCTGTGAATGCTGCTGTTGGAAATCTCGAGCTCTCGAAGTGAAGAGTACTTTGACAATTCAACACTCATTCGCAGGCTGCGAAGGGAAGAAGCTCAATCTTGTTTATGAAGCGCAAATAAATGCAGTGTTGGGAATTTCAAGCATGCCACATTGTGTCTTTGTTGTTTGCTTTGTTACTGTAAGGTGTCGCAAAAAAAATGTATTTTAGGAGCTCTTGCGAGCACTAGAAGCACTGTTGGGGGGGTACCTATATCCAGCTTTACAGAGCGATTGTTACTGAAAACTGGGGCAGTTCAGCCTGCTGAGGAAGGTCTTGTTTCAAAGCAAAACTCTCAGTTTAAGTAGAAAATGTACTCGTGGTACTGGTGCAGGTTCTGGCTGTAGTGCGCATGCTAGCCAGCTAGTTTAAGCATTTATTGATTTGGTCCTTGCTCATAGTGTTCTTTCTCTCCCGAGAGCATTGAGCGCCTCGTATTTTAACTGGTGCACACGCTGCACTGTCATTGCTAGTTCCCTTCTTTGAAGCGCCGCTATTACTTTTGGTGCAATGTGCCTTCAATATATGGATCAGATGTCTATCTTTGGCATTTCCAAGGAGAGGTTCGATATTTGGACATGGTACAATCGCGGTGGTCGCACAGTGTACACATGGTACTGGTAAAGGAACTGGCTGTAGTGAGTATGCTAGTCAGCAAGTTTAGGCATTCCTTGATTTGTTGATCGGGCACAGTTGTATTTCTTTCAAGACGTTGAATGCCTCATATTTTAACTGGTGCACACACTACGCTTTCACTGATAGTTTTATAGAAGCGCCGCCATTTTCATCTAAAGCGCTTTCTTCAAGTATGCCGAGTAGATGTCTGTCCTTGGGGTTCTCAAGGAAAGGCGGATTTTTTTTTCTGGAAAACGCAGTGCGAAACCTTAGTTTTTCATGCACCGGGTATTCTTGATGATTTTCAGACGTTGGCATGCAAAGCGTTTTGTTTCCATTATGGTGCAATGTGACTTCCGCTTGTAACATCTCGACTGCAACTTCCCGGTTTGACTACCATTCATTTTTTTATTGAATTGTCACACATAATCTTCTGCATGAGTAGTACTGTAAGTATATGCGTCAGTGTGCCTCTACAATTACATAGTGTCGCAGAAATGGCCAAGCGTACAGCAATATTGTAATATCTGAACGAGGTTGCCTGCCCATCTGATTCAGTTGCTTTTCCTCGTTAATGGATGCTACCTCTGAAAGCATACGCAATTGTATAATGACATTTATTTATTAAAAGTACACCACGATCTACTCTTGAGCACTGACGAAATGAGTTACATTATCCAAATGTATAAATATACAAGCAGGTAACTTATTTAAAAAGTAATTGTTATACGATAAGAAAATTATTGTTGAAGTGTACACATAAAAATGCCCATGGGCAGTGACGTTACAGCAAGCTCATATTTGCTAACGTTTGCGATGCAGTAGTTGTAAACGACTTTATTGGGGGCCTGCAGGTCCCTACCCAGCCGTTGGCTAGTCCCATGTCGGAACAGACAGGTCATGCCTCTCCCTCGTTCACGGGCCCTCTGGACAGCCAGGAGCTGGACGTCTTGTTTCAGCTCTGTGATGGCCTTCGTCCAGTCTTCTTATCGGTTAAAATCCTGTAACACAGGGCACTGCCACAGCATCTGATTTATAGAGCTAAATTCAGTGCCACACTCTTGGCAGAGTGGATCAATGTCCGGGTGGAGCGTGTTCAGAAAGCCCCTAGAGGGGTAGGACCATGTCTGGAGCATGCGGAGCGTGCTAGCTTGTGGCCTGTGTAGCTTATGATGGGGGAAAGGAAAACTCTGCTTATTCCCTCTGTAGTGAGAGGTGATTTCATGAAAAGTAACTAGTGGATCCCTGTGGACGAGCTCTCCCGAACTCACCCGAGACACCATCCCGTCGCGGCATGCGGAACCTCGCGTACGGTCGCGGGCTATCTCATTGGGGTTCAGGTGACCCGGTAATACGTCTGGTCCCATTTGAGCTGGGAACCAGACTATGTGGTGAAGAATGTCAGAGGGGTGTTTGCCGTTTAGAATCCTGGCTGCTTCCTTGGCTATCAATCCCGATGCGAACGCTCTAACTGCTGCTCGGGAGTTCGTGTGCAACGTAGTGCGTTTTGAGTCCAGTAGTGCGAGAGCTATAGCAGCGTGTTCCGCCACATCGACCGAGGAGGTCTTCAGCGAAGCTGCCGAGAGGAGTTCTCCCCTGTCATTGACTATGGCTACGGAGAACTTGTTGGCACTGGCGTGTCACGCCGCGTCAACAAAGGTCTCCGTTCCGGATATGTTCTTTAAGAAAGTTCTAGCCCTCGCCAACCTTCGACCTTTATTGTGTTGGGGGTGGACATTTCTTGGAAAAGAGTCTACAATAAAGGATTTCCTTGTTTGAATATCAAGTTGCGTGGTATTTCCCTGATTAAAGCTAAGACGGAGGCCTGCCGCACCCAGAAGTCTTCTGCCTGCTTTGAAGTTTGATAATCTAATAATTTGTGCTGATCTTTGTGCTTCTATTAATTCCGAAGTTGTGTTGTGTACTCCCGATTTCATGAGTTTCTCTGTGCTAGCCGTGATTGGCACGCCGATCACCCTTTTGATACTTTTGCGCATAAGCGTGTCTAATTCATCCACTTCCGTTTTCGTCCAATTGAGGGCCGCGACAATGTAAATGACATGGCTGAGGAGGAAAGCATGGTGAGCCCTACGGAGTATATCCTCGCCTCTGCCGCCTTTCTTGTTGGACACTCTCATAATGTTATCGTAAAATTCCACATTTATAACGCCCGTTTAGGCTGTCGTGTCTACACAATTATTTTACCATTTATCATTTTCGTAACTGTCGGTGCAGGACCAATAAAAAATTCAAGCACACGGTCCTTGAGCGTTTTTATAGCCTAATGTTTCGACCCGTTGAATATACAAACCGAACTGCCTGGCAGCAACATCAGCAGAAAAAGCCAATGCGTGACATCAGCGGAATGTTCCAACAGCTGTTAAAGCAAGATTTCTTAACAAAAACTTCATAAACATTTCTGAATTTTCGGTCATGCAGGGATGGTCAAATAAAAAAGGAAACGGCATTTCACTAGGCAGTTTCTGGCCCTGGTACAAAGTAAACAGCAACTAAAAGCAGCGCGATGAGTATGAAAACAAAAAGTTTTATTGAAATGCATAAACACAAACCAGCCTGTACTGTTGCAGAAAAATATTTTTGCAGTAACAAACAAAAAAAAACCTGTCGACAAAAATTCAGCACCACAAGCACACGTGTACTTGTTTATCTATCTCGCCTGACCCTTTTTTACCGTCTAACAAATGTTATCGCTAAGCGCCGGACACGCCCTCTCGCATGGGAAGTTTCTGGAATGTTATCGATGGTTCTATCTGCTGTCTGTTGTCCCCGAACCTTTGTAATCTGATTGTATGCGCGACGCAAATTGTGTAGCATTTTCTGGAAGACTCGAGGGTAGCAGCAATAACTCTGCAACATTCTGACTCGTATATAAAAGCCGACGTGCTTGACCAGCTCATCACATTTTCGATGGTCACCGTACGTGTTCGCTGCTGTCATTGTGCTTGGAGTGTAGCCTGTTTTTTCTGGGCAGAGGTTCGCCCAACAAGTATCGCCATTCACAGTTTTGCTATTGTGTTCTTGACCGCCAGTGCCACGTGACTCTCAAGAACAGTACAGTAGAACGCCTGCAAAAGAAGCGCTCTAATCTTCCAAAATCACTGGTTATACAGGTCATTCCCTATAGAGCACGTCCAGCAGAAAAAAAAAACTAAATATGGAGTTTTATGTCCCAAACCATGATATGATTGTGAGGCACGCCGTAGTGGGGGGTTCCGGAAATCTGCATCACCAGGGGTTCTTTAACGTGCACCTAAATCTAAGTACACGGGTGTTCTGCGCATTTCGGCCCCAATGAAATGCGGCTGTCGTGGCCGAGATTTGATATCGCGATTTCGTGCTTAGCAGCAGAATACCATAGCCACTAAGCCTTCATGGCGGGTGAAACATAGCATGTTTCGGCGAACGAAAGAGAAAGGTGCCCTCCAACTCCTAAACTAAACTTTGCTTTACCCTTAACACGAGACCAGACCAGTTTAAAAGTATGTTTTTTAGTCTCCGTTTATAGTTCAAGGATATGCGTGCTTACGTTACTACAGACATTACTATGCAATTTACTGCAACACAAACCGCAGCGCACACTTACCGCGAAAGCAGTCGCAAGTGTAGCAACACCGCGAACCTTTCGGACAGGCCTACAAAATTTGCCTTCTTCAACTTCCGACACGTTTGAGAGGCTTTCTCTCTGATGCGGCTTGCCGAACAGACACGCATAGCGCAATACCGCGATTCGATGCCACAATTCAGAAGCTTGAGCGCGGCTGTAAGCGAATGTGTCATGGCGTTTCTATTTATTTGAATAGTTTCAAACGTTTTCGAATGCGTATCGAAAAAAAAAGAAATCAACCGGGAGTATACTAAAACCTACAGCGCGCTCTGACGTTTTTACCACCTGTTTGGCCGCCACATCAGCTTCAAGCGCATTGCGGCATGCTCCCTCCTATCATTTCCTTTCTCCATGGCGGACACGAACATTCAAATTCAAATTCAAATTCTTTATTTTTCCATGAAAATACAATAAAAGTGTGTCCAGTACTGTTTGGACCCGTAGCCGTAGGCTAGTTATGGGTCCAAGAAATGAAATTACATGATGCAGACACTTCGTCACATAAACAATAGAAAATTGGAAAAGTGGAAAGGGGAATATATACATAATACATATGACAAAAATTAGGCATAGCAAGAAACAGTTGATTCAATTCAAAAACATCGTGCACGCTATATATAATAAATGAAATGTAAACAGTCAGATAGATGTCTCGTAACTTGTTTAAAGCATGCGCTGAAATAATTTTTTAGCTGTAAGTGCAAAATTTGGAGCGTATTTTACTTCTTGTGGAAGAGTGTTCCATATCTGAACACCAGTGAATGTTAGCCGTCGTTCTCCATAAACGTTGTGCGTGGGAGGTAGATTAAAGTTGCCTAATAATACATTTCTGGTAGTACGCGATGATGTATGAAAGAGGGACATATGGAAGGGGTGGTTGTTTCTTACGATACTGTTTACGACAGTTGCTGTTTTTAGGAGGCGTAGTGAATCGAAGGAATAATGCGTAGATCGTGCAATAATGGGTTGCTGGGGTAATCCTGCTTAGATTGCGTTATTATTCGTAATGATCGTTTCTGCAATTTTCTGATTGGCTGGAGATAACTATTGTAGGTCCATCCCCATGATTCCAGACAGTATGATAGATGACTGTGGATAAAGGAGAAATATAAAATACGTTATGTGTTTGTGTCAAAAAAGTCAAGTGCTTGAAGCAGTTTATAGAACCCCGATGCCACCTTCGCCCCAACTGCTAATAAATGGTCTTGCCAGTGAAGGTTACTATCAAAGATTACGCCAAGGTATTTAAAACACGGGGTATATTCTAGTACAGAGTTGTCAATGCTAATGTTTACAGAGTTGGCATCTACTTGTTTTCTGCGGGAGTGAAATATAGTATATTTTGTTTTCTTGACATTTACAGTAAGCTTGTTGGCTGTAAACCATTTAGAGACGTTTGCCAAATCTACGTTTGCTTTGGACTGTATTTCCTCGATGCTATTGCCTGTAATTATTATAGCAGTGTCGTCTGCATACATCAGCATTTCTCCGAATTTTAAGACACGTGTAAGGTCGGAAACGTATATAGAAAAAAGTATGGGTCCCAAAACAGACCCTTCGGGCACGCCTGCATGAATACGTTGTGGTGACGATGAGACATCATTTATGACGACTATCTGATGACGTTCATTGAAGTAGCTAGAAAACAAATCAAAAATCCGTTCCCGAAAACCGTAGTGCTTTAGCTTTTACGAAAGGATGGAATGGTTGACCGTATCGAAAGCCTTCTTTAAATCTAGAAAGACTACAGCTACAAGTTTGTTGTCATTTAAAGCACTGTTTATAATGTGGGCTAAAGACTGCACCGCTGATGAGGTAGAATGGTTTGGCCGAAAACCATGTTGCTGTGGGCAAATTATGTTATATTTGTGTATAAAGCTATTGATTCGATTCGCAAGGATTTTCTCGAAAAGTTCATTAATGGCGCTGAGCACGGATATTGGTCGGTAACTAGAAGGGCTTGAGCAATCGCCGTCTTTGTATATTGGGACGACTCGGGCTGTTTTTAGTGACGTTGGGTACGTGGCGGTTGCAAGTGAGTGATTGAAGACGTGGCATAATATGGGACCCAGAACATCAATATTTTCTTTTAAAATACGTACTGTAATTTCATCTATACCTGCAGCTTTATTACTACCCATGGTTGCTAATGTTGAGTGTATCTCGTTAATTTCAATGTCATCTATACGAAAGGAGTTTGGGAGTGGGCTTGGTAACAAAGAATTTATTTCTGTATTATTCACATTGGCACCTAAAGAAATTCCAACAGTAGTGAAATATGAATTAAAGCTGTCTACAACATTCTGATCAACCACGTCCGGAAACGTTTGTTTGTGTGGCTTGCCTACAACGCTATTCACGATTTCCCACAGTTTTTTAGATTTACCGGAGCTCTGTTCGATTAAACGTGTATAGTATTCTTTTTTTCGTGTACGCATAACTGCCACAGATTTATTGCGTACCTTTTTGTACTGACTCAAGTAATAGCTGTTGTCCTTATGTTGTTTCCATTTATGATACCAAAAGTCCTTCTGCTGCAATACTGCTAAAATCTGCTTCGTCATCCAGGGTGAAACGGGCAACTTATATGAGCGAACAGATGTTTGAATACTGCTGCTAGTTTTAACGCAAGTCAGGATGTCGATTAGATTGGAGAATTCTATGTCGACGTCATCGTGGTATATGGTGCTAGTGTCGATTAACTGGATATTCGATCTCAGCAAAGTATAGTCAATCCTCGTACTTACTTTGGCGTGCGTTAATTTAGGTTTTATGACGTCTTTGACCGTTACATAGGTGGGGAGATGGTCTGAGATGGGTTGGTTGCATACCCCGGCATTAATATTGGAGGTTATATTAGTTAAAACATGATCAATGACAGTTGCGGATGTACTTGTTATTCTAGTGGGGACAGTGATGAGATTTTAAAAATAAAGGACTCTAGTAGATACGTGTAGTCACTATGGTTTGTATGACTGGTGTCTATGTTAACGTCACCACTAATTATAACCGGACCTTTGTGTCGTGACACTAGTGTAAAAAATATCGATTCAAGTTTTTGAAGAAATAAAGCTACAGGTGAATTGGGTGGGGTGGATATACTACACCAATGATAACAGAGTTGTCCAGTCTGATGAATAAGGCTTCGATATCAGATGTGCTGCAGGAGACATTGGGCAATGCTGAGTAGGTGCGACTGTTATGAACAAAAAGGGCTACACCACCACCGCGCGAAAGTGAATCACGTGGAAGAGAAATTGTGAGGTAATCAGGAATAACAACATCTTCACCTTTTTTGAGCAAAGTTTCAGATATTGCAATGACATCATAGTGTTTTTGGTACTGAAGAAGATAAGCAAGAAGCAAGTTCAAGTTCCTTCTTAAACTGCGTATATTGCTGTGGAATATGTGCAAGCTATTATTGTCCACCTTCGTGAACGCCATGTCTCTGCCATGAGGTAGCTGCGGCTAGGAGTCAGTTACTAGACAATTTTTGAAAGATCAATTCTATGGTATCCTAGCCATATACAGCTCCTCTGTAAAACAAGAAAGAAAATTGTCCTCTGTTGGTGGGACACTTTTATAATCGTAACAAATGGGACTGAATAAAAAAAATGGAAGCAAAAATGTACGGAAAAATGGAAAGTTGGGCAAATTGGTGCTGGTTCACATCAATTAAATCTCCAGCGCACGCCAGTGACGAAACTACAAAAGCTTCCACTCTTTTGCAATCTACTCGCAGAGGTGCCTTCAATGTCTGAACAAAATGAAGCTTTGTCTTGAAAAAAAATTTTGGAAATACTGGGGAGCAATGACTACGTTTTATGTCTTTCACATGGCGGAGCTCGCAACAAAATGCGAAACTTCCTTTTCCTGCGTTCCAGCGTCGCTCCCACACAAGACCTTATAAGCCGTGTTTGATATTGTCACGTAGTAGTGACGGTGAAGAAAGCAGCAAAATTGGGAACGACAAAACTAGCGTTTTCTTGGGCAAACCTGTTCCCTCAAAAAGGGGCTCCACTCAAAGAACGATGATAGCGGCAAAAACAGCCGGTGATCGTGGAAAATTTGCTCAGTGGGTCAAGCGCGTCGGCTTTTATACATGAGTCGTCGAAGGTTCCAGAGTAATCGCTGGTGCCCGCGTGTCTTAGCAGCACAACGCCGTAGCCACTAAGCAACAACGGCGGGTATCCAGCCGGATAAATGCAATTTTTTAGGTAAATTCATAAATTTACTGAGAGAAAAAAAAGGGCTCAGAACCCATCTCACGCTGACTCTCGGTGGTAATGCGTTAGCATCGAATCAATATACACAACTTATTCACCCCTTCGAAACGAATCAAATATGAGGCGTGCACTGCAGCGGGACTTCTCTTTTGCGCTTCGATGATGACGATGATGATTTATTGGCTTCCCCTTTGAAACAGGGCTGACAAATAGTCACCTAGCCTGCTTAGTTTATTCAGGTATTGTATACATGTTTTTATCTAGCATTTTTGCAAACTGCATCACCTTAATCTCTTTTTTTTTCTTCGAAAATTACCCTGTACCGCTAGCTTGTAGTGTAAGAGATCCGGTCGTATCAATCTCGTTCCTGTTTCCTTTCCACCAATGCTCTAAACGTATCTTGCTTATGTCGACTGCTTATCGGCTGACAGACACGCGCGCTCTAAACCCATGCACTTCTGGAAGGTGTACATTACCTACGGCTCTCACGGGGTGAATCTGCGCATTCCTTTAGGATGGGCTGAGTGGTCTCCGGATTTTTCGCTGCAGCCTCATCTAGTTCCGAATGTACGCTCCGGTATGTTTTTTTCTTTGTCCAACCGGCTCGACCATCACATAGCAGGGCATTGCCCTTTGTGCCATCGTAAAGATTTTCTCTCCTAATTTCTCTTTTTTCATATTTATAGATCTCCAAGGTCCTTTTCGTTTCCATTCTTTGCATCCAATGAACTGTCTCTGTTTCTCTCACTTTCTTTCTAATGAAAGCTGGCAGTCCATTTGCATGTTCAATTACTCTGTGCCTGGTTGTCAACTTTGTTGACCTTATCCTGCATTCGCTGTCCACACTCCTCAAGTACAAATACTTATGGAGTTTAGCTGAGCATTTATTTTCACCCATGTCCCTGAGTCTTACTTGAAAACAAATTTTGCTCTGTGCTTCTCCGACTTAAAAAGAAATCCAAACCATGTAACCCTGCACTGCCTCATTTGCCGCTTTACCGTGGGCTCCCAAAGCCAAACGGCCTGCTAATGTTTGGTTAAATTGCAACCCCGAAAAGGTACTGGAATTTAAGTATAGAATGGCATTTGCAAACGTTAGCGCCGCCATCATTACTCCTTTTCGGATTGCACTCACCAGCTCATAATTATTGCGGCCCCACATTGTTGTTTTCATCAATGAAGCATCACCGTTTACCCTTCCTTTTCAGATTCTCTTGGTCCCAAATGAAGACCCTCAATTATATTAAAGTACAGAAAGGCTTTCATCTAGCCAACGTCGCCAGCTACAGGTTGATCGGTCATATGTGACCTTGCTCCGACCCTTTGCCGCCATCAAAGTTCCTGCGCGCGGGGCGAAGTGCGCGCGTTTCGCCTGTTGTGCTGTGCACAATGCTGCGAGAATTCCGTTCCGGGAGGGCCGAAAGCGGACTAAGGTTAGCAAGAAGTTATTTTGCAGCCTGCGCGGCAACCAAAACCTAAACAGAGGAAAAGTATGGTTGCACAGAATAGGACGGAAGGACTTTGAACCGTCGGTAACTGCATGACTTTGCGACGCAAGTAACATAGAACGATACAAAGGTGTGATAGAAAGTATACACGTGCGTGTGTCGAGCTATGATAGTATTTCACTCGCGCGCATGAATGCTGATGGCCGAAGTTTGTGGAGATTGTTTATTTTAGTTCGTTATGAGCCCGCTAACTAGCTCGGTATGACCTAGGATGCGAAGGACCGAAATGCCTTGTTGCTGTACGGGTGGGTGCCGAGATCAGACGGAGGACGGCGAGAAGTTATTTTGCATCCCGCGCGGCAAACAAAACCTAACCAGAAGTTAAATGAGGTCGCATAGAATTCGACGGAAAGACTAAACCAACCTTAACTGCACTACTGTGCGAGGAAAGTAACGTAGAGCGATACGATGGTGCGAGAGAGAGTATACACGTGTGCGTGCAGAGCTGCTATAGTATTTCATTCGCGCGCATTTGTGGGTATTTGTGGGTATTTATTTTAGTGCATTATGAACCCGTTGACTTAGCAAGTGCAGTATGGTGTAGCATGCAAGTAAAGAGTGGGGCTGAAGCGCATTAACTCGCTGACAAATATCCGCATTGCGTTAAGTGCGATAAAAATAACAAATTTCAGCAGCGAATTCTACTTTTACACTTCCCTGTGTTTGTGTGCGCGTTGTTAACTGCGCTTTACAATATCTCCAAAAAGTCATTTCCAACTCTGCATATCCTAATCGTATTTTCTGCATTGCATTTGTGTATAAATATATTCCTAAGTGCCTGTACTACTGTACTTTCAAAACGAATACTACATAGCTGCTGCTACTGGCCATCTGATAATAAAGTATAATACAGTATATGAAAGTACATTACATACAACTGCAAAGTCGTTCCTACCAAGTTACCCTTACACTCGAAGATGTTTCAGTAATCGGCGATGCCATTTTACTGATGAAAACACACACAAGTGCAAATTAACACAACAATAACGCCAGAAGCGATACATGGATTGCCAGCAAAACACAATGCATTATTAGGCCAATCCGCGTGCGTTTTGTATAAGGGCCCTCTAATTCTTACGGGGCTTTAGCGGTGCACGGAGGCACGGCCGCTTCAGAATGTCACAACAGTTGCACTGGCTCGGAGCACTGAACCACAAAACACAACAATCGTCGTGTAATCACTACACGGCAGACAAACTCAGCGGCAAGAAGACTGTTGGCGCACTCGTTTCCACACACACACAGGATGTTGTTTAGTTGCCGTGAGGGTCACACATTTCAGCGACGTTATGTCAAAAGTTTTTCGGTGCAAGCGACTGTCAGCGTTCTTCTTTGCACGAATTCTTCGTTCAAAGTAGCCGGTATGTGTACGCAGCACACTTACAAGCAAAAGAATTCACAGAGCAAACGGGATTAAACGCTAACAATCGCCAAGACTCGCGCGGTGATTGAGCGCAAATGAACAAAATCTAAACGTGCGGAATGGAAGCGATCAAGCCCTCATTCTGCTCTCTTGAGCGTTTTTCTTTCAGCGTTCATATGAAATCAAAGGACTAGATTTAGCAGTTCGAGCCCTTATTTAATTTTTTACCACATTCAGGCACCAGTGGGTTTTATTTCCGTGCGTGTGAAGATATTTTCTCCCCTCACGAATGTCTCGGCGCCGTGGTTTCGCGTGGGCGTCGTCTGCTTCAGGAACATCCTAGGTGAGGCGCGCGGCAGATGTCGCTTCCTTAAAAATTATAGAGGGGCCTTTGTCCCAAAGAAGAAAACAGTCGGCGCCATCTAGCCCCGCCATCTCGAAGCCTACACGTGGCCTTGGAAAGGCGTGGCGCGCTGGTGCGTGCGAACGCAGAGGAACGCGTCAGGCGGCAACCGAGCTCCTCTCTCGCGCTTCTTTGTGGACGTGCTGCCCCATTTAGTGGAACTGTGACGAAGTTGGTGCGCGGCCTCCAAAACGACAAGCGTGGCGCCCCGGTGCCTGCCAAGGCCGAGAACTATTTGCTCGCTTCCTACATGCTTACTGGCACCTACTCACTGATTCGAGTTGGCAAGAGGTTCATTCTAGAGCGGCACGTACCCAGTGCATCCATAGCGCTGCTCGCTGAAGCACTGGCGTGAAATGCATGCTTTTAAAAGCAGCACATACCAAGTGCATCTATGGCGCAGCCTGATAATGTGTCGGGTTGCTGCCGTTGAAAAACCTTCCGCTCATGATCGCATAACATTAAGGCATCTTTTCTCTCATTGTAGAGCGACACATTCCTAGTGATACATACGTAGGGGCCCAATATGGCATGAAAGAGATTAATTGAAAAGCGGCACACACCTTCTGACACATGCCCAGCGACCTAAGGTGGTATCAAAGAGGTTCATCAAAAGCCAGCATAGGCCGGCAGGCCCATAGCCAGTGCTCCAAGTCGGCATCCGAGGGCCAAACAATGAAATCCTCCTTACCTCAGTAAGGAAGCCTTCATTGCGGTGAGGCTACCTTATGTCACTCTGAAAGCTTCCTTACTGTGGGGCCCACGGTGAAGGCTTCCTCAGTGCTTCCTCAGCATAATGTAGCTCCAAAGCTACCTTCATGCGTCCTTACGCTGCTCCTGGTCTTGAATGAGCGTTTTACCTCACTGCTTAACCACGTGACCTTTGCATGCGCATGCGCGCCGTCGCCCACCTGCGGAGAAGTGCGAGCACGGTACGTCTTGCCATGCATGTTCGTTTCAGTCACGCGTGCAGCATGAAAGCGTTGCTAGGCGTTGCACGACGCCGGCGTGCCAGCGTTGATGGAGCACATCAAGTTTTGCTCTGTAATGCGCTAGTTTTTTAAGATTAGTAAACAAAACTAGAAAAAAAGCGTCCACGCTTCTCTATATTAGCTCTTCAATTTAAAGGTTGTGCGATGACACAACATTTTTTATTGAATAATGGTGTTCGCCAAATGATTTTAAGAGATAATCTCGAACCCAGGCATGCGGCAACCGCTCCTTACGTGAGGACGGGTGAAGGGAGCTTTCAGAGTACGCTTGCTTCCTCCATCGGTCCTTCGCTGTAAGGAGGCCTCACGTAGGGTTAGGAAGCGCTCGAAGGAAAGGAACGTTTCATTGTTTGGGCCCGAGTATCTTTGACCAGCGGCACCTACCCAATCGTGCATCTACATTTGCCCACGTAGGCGTGAAATAGGTCCATTCAGTAGTGGCACGTATGTACACTTTGACACATGCTTAGTGACCCGAGTTGTGACGATGGTTGGTTCCAAACACTGTTCCGCCACAGCAGCCAGATGCACTACCCATTCGACAACGCACTGCCTAGTGACACATGTAGGTGGGAAAATGGTTTGATGCATAGATAAAAATAAACAAAGACAGTTGCATACATACATAGATAGTCCCCGTTATCTATTTATAGATAGCCGCGAGCAATTATAATGCTAATGCATTGATAGTTGCTGATGTCTTTTGCACACTTTCTTTGACGGAATTTGCAAGCGCGGCCAACATTATGTCATCGAGGTTCACGCACACTCCACGGTGAAAACTCGGAGGCGATGCGACAGATGCGAAGCATAGAATGCCGCTATTGTCATCATTGTCATGAAACATGCTTTTGTTCGCCTTCAAGCAATTTAGGACTTGCCTCGTTGACCTTCACCTCTTTCCCGTCCCTGTTGGTTTGGATGACATCCGAGATCACCAGTGCCGGGCGAATGACGTCGTCATCAATCTCAATATATTCGTCAGTGGTCACAACCGTTGCTATGTTGCAACAAGCGACGTGCGAGTTTTTTAGCACTTCGTTAAGCTGTGTAGTAGTAATAAAATACTCGCTGTGTACGGCACAGCGAGTAGTTCTTTTATTTTTGCGAGATGAGGCGAACGCAGTCGGGTTGAAACTACTTCAGCGTCTAAAACACATATCAAAAGCGGAGAAGGATAGAACAATACAGCTCTGATAACTGTTAGCGCAATTAAGTGTAAATAATTTTATCGAAAATCGGAGAAAGACAAGATGGCATAAGAACAGAAGAAATGGTTGCATTCAGCTAACCGCACTGCGCCTACCACGATTAGCTTGTCTTTAAAAAGAAAGGCTGCATTTTAATACCGAATAATTGGTGAAACAGAAACTCTATCTGTCCTTCCGAATATAACATAAAAGATATTACATTGCCTGGTTTAAAAAAATTAATAGATTCTCTTTCCAGTTTCTATGCACAGCTTTGCCCACTTTCAGTGCACGACATCGCCCGGCTACATACACATTTCTTTTCTTCAATACGCTTTCGCTCTTTTATTCATAGCTAACAGCATTTGCACGACCTGTAAAAACCATTTTTATATGCGTCGTTGAACGTTCAGAACTTACGAAAGGACGTTGGATTGTTATGCTCACGCTTTAGCGATAAGCCCGGCATTTTCTATTACAACAAAATGCATATCGGACACACTTACATTTAACATCAAATACGATATAAAAACACGACTATAAAGCGTTCCCACCTCGTGCTTTGGTTTACTACGTGTTTCAGCAGTAACCAGAGAGAAAGAGGTAAAAGAAGTGAGCTAACTGCAGACTGAAGTGTCCTCGGTAGCAATCACTGGACTCTTTCAACTCTAAATGTGGTGACCGCCGTGAAAAATGGCCACACTAGAGGACGCCGTTCGCCTAATGGGACTACCGCAAGCTAGACGCACGGCTGATACTAACACGCCTTCTGCCAGCCAAGCATGAAAAGTGCGTTTTCCAAGACATTAATTTGGCCTGCAGCTACGTTGCAATTCGCTAGTGTTGTGGCTGAGCTCTTTGCTTCTGCTTTCTTCGTTTTTATTCCTGTGTGTGTGTGTGTGTGTTTGTGTGTGTGTGTGTGTGCGTGCGTGCGTGCGTGTGTGTGTGTGTGTGTGTGTGTGTGTGTGTGTGTGCGTGTGTGTGTGTGCGGGATCACGTGAACTTAAGCATTGAGTTGGCAGATATGGACCTTCACAAGAAAAAAAAGGTCCACATTGCGAATAACCGTTCTGTATTCGTAAATACTTTCATGTAACAAATGACCGTTGTCGTATGTGCTTGTGTACGTATATAAAGCGCTTGTATACGGTGTCTGGAGGATTGCCTGACTAGGCCTGCGTCGCACACCCGTGCCCCACCCGTTCTATGCAGGCGAAGGCTGCGTATGGCGCGGCCCTTACCTTGAAAGCGATCTCTGATACAGACAGACTGCGTCAAGCGCTGACAATTTAGCTTGCGCCGTGTTCTGGCTGTTCGGGTTGAAGCGAGAAGGAGCACGAAGGTCAATTTGCTCGCAGCTTCTGCCGCGCTTCCTCACGCCAGCGTTCATAAGAGCGAGTTTCCATGGCCTTCGAGACAGATGCGTTCATGTTTGTTCATGCCCGCGTAACTCCATACTTGTTAATTTAGTCAGTAGGCGACTATTTGCAAGCTTATACGGCCCATCCTTGCTTCACATAACTGTCAACTAATTTGCTTTCGCAATCGATGCTTCGCCTTGCGGGCGAAACTTGGACTTTTTCTGATTGCTTCCACAAAGGATCTGTGCCTCGTTAGGCCTTATTAGAAAGCTACTCTTTCACCAGTCCGAGGTCGTCATAATGGTTTGAATGGCGGTTTGTCTAGACTCATTCTGAGCCCCAAACTGCGCTCGCCAAAGAACGGAATGCCTTTCCTGTTGCGTCTGGCATTCCTGCAACATAATTTCCAGTTCGACGCCATAGGAAAGACTGGAGTGAAGTCAGGGTCATGTCTTTGTGTGCTGCTGCTCCACGCTATTCCACATTCAGTGAACTATTGCTGTGGATGTTAACTAGAAGTCACCATCGGAAACGGCGAATATAAGACATTGTCCTTTCTTACCTGGACACAAAATGTGCTTCCAAACCTTCCGCAGTATCCCAGTGGTGTTGGAACCTCAGTGCCGACACCCGTTATTGCAATCGGACCGCTGGCGCCCGTTGTTGCAAATGGGTCGCAAGCCCCAAGGGTAGCGTTGGCCTGGCGGCCTGGGGCAGACTGGAAGCATCCGAAGGTCCCGGCAAAGCATGAGTTGACTGCTAACAGAACAACTTGTTTATTCTAGCATCGCAAAAGAGCGGCCAGTCAGGTCGACCGAATTGGAGAGACGGGAGAGCACGTTACTCAACAGAAGAAATCGGAGCCTTTCTCCTGGCGTCCGGGGGCAGCTGCTCTTATAGTCTCGCCGTCGCGGGCAAGAAGGAAGGTCACGGGATGACACCACGTGACGGCGTGGCACGGACGAGCTGAGAGACATGCTGAGACGAGTGTAGTGACGCATCAGCCGGGCCGGCGCCGGTCAGACCTCATCGCTTCACACTTGGGGAGCTCCTCTCCCCGGCTGCCGCGCTTTGACAAGCGTGGGCACACACACACACACGAAGACACGTGGCACTGAAACACGCCTGGACGCGCTCGGCGGGGAGGCTCTGCGGCAGCTCTGAACGGGCCAAAATGTCCGCCGCTTTGAACGAAGCCCCGACGTCCGTTGCATCCGCGCCGGCCATATCGCGCGTCGTAGGCGAAACGTAACAGTGGCTACGATGGTGCGCTGCTGAGCTTGAGGTCACAGGTTCGATCCCGGCCGTGGCGGCCGCATTTCGATAGGTGTGACATACAGAAACGCTCATTTACTTAGATTCAGGTTCACGTTAAAGAACCCCGTTCGGACAGAATCATTTCGTAGTCCCCCACTACACGGCTTGCCTCAGAGTTGTTTTGGCACTTAAAAGCTTAGAATTTCCTTTTACAATGTTTTATCGCGTTCCAATCTAATACCATTAAATATACCTTCAGTGTTCTTCTGTATCGGGCAGTCGAAAATGAAGTGGCGTACGTATTTGTCAGCGTGGAGAAAAGGGCACTGCGGGCTACGGGCGCACTTGGCTCGGGGAAAAAATGCCGCGTACATGTTTTACCGAACCGTTAGCCCGCAACACTCATGCTTCAAATTTTCAGTTTTCTCTCACATTTTACAGAATTGGCCGTTTTGTAGATGAGTTGTTTAAACAGAATAACCCGGAACACCTCAGAATTCTGACCAAAATGATCGTTTTGCTGAGACGACAGGATAGCCGCCTCGGGAGCAAGATGAATTCACTATGCAAGACAGAAATATTTATTCTATCTTTGTTAAAATACTCGCTGCATGGACCCCAGCGACGTTGTAAAGAAAGGAGCACTTTCATTTTAAAGTGTTTCAATGAACAGCAATAGCCTATGTATAAACTGAATTTTCGTGGGCCTTGGATACAAAAGTCATAATGCTACAGCTAATACGAAATACATGTGTTATGCAAGTATACGTTTGAGTATATGTGAGGTAGTTATGTAACATGTTACCCTACTAAAAAATCCTATTTGTTTTCAAACGGGTTTCATCAAATAGGGTTATGGAACGGGACCCCGTTTGATCCTGTTCAGTCCTGACCTGTTTAAATCCCGTTTATTCCCGTTTAAACCTGACCCGTTTAAATCCTGTTTAAACCTGACCCGTTTAAATCCTGTTTAATCCTGACCCGTTTGAATCCTGTTTAATCCTGACCCGTTTAATCCCGTCCTATCTAACCCAGACCTGTTTGGCCCTGTTCAGACCTATTTTTTGCTACATCCATACCAGGTCCTTTCAGAATGGATTGATGTTGCTTAATATAATGTACTCTTTACACCTATTTTGTACACTTGTGTATTTGCGATCAGCATTGAAGAGAAGTAGATCTGCATTAGGTTCGCAACAAGAATGCCACTTTCATATGTAGGTTTGCCTGGTACATTGCTTGATACGAAGATGAACACAATTTTCGGCATAAATTGATTAGCACTACCAACACTGATGTGATACATCATGAACAAGTTTTGTATGACCCACGAGTACGTTCTCTATGTATGACCTACAAGAAAATGCACCCTGAAGAAGATTGTACCTCATTTTCATATTTACTACAAGTATGCAAATGTAATTCTTGCAAGTTTAGTATATGTTCGATTACTTGTACTCGTCTTAATGCAGTGCTTTTTGCTGTAATGGTTTGTTCACAAATCCACAGTAAAGCGTAATTTTGGGGTGAAAAATGTCAGGCAAAGTATTGGCATGTACTTGTAAGTGAAAAAGACAAGTATACTTTACGTAGGTATTTCTGTACACCCACTTGAGCTTTCATTAAGCCTGAAGTCCTCCGGCTTAAATAAAAGCATGTCATAAATGTCCCAAGCACTGTTTATTGGACCTTCTAATGGTATTTCGATGCATCCAGTCTGCCGAGAGAAGACCGCTGGAGTGGGTTGCTTGGGTGAGAGCGAGCAGGGCACCTGAAAAAGTAAAGCCAATAATTTATCTTGACTCATGCAACAGGTTAGCACATAGGCAAATTTGCCTATGTTCTCACAGATAAGAAAGGTTCAGCATTCCGGTCATAAAAGATAATGAATAAATCTTATTGAAAAATATGTGGTTTCATGCACTGCCGATGTTTCAAGGGAACATGGATTACTGTGGGAGAATAAGCTGTCATAATTAGCAGGCGATTGAAGCAAGTCTTATAGGAAAAAGATGGACACATCGTTTGATTAACAATAACTACTAGTATTGAAGCAACAGAATACAAACATGAAATACTTTTAAAAACAACACCGACAGGTTGAGATAATAAATTATTCAGAAACTAAACCCTTCTGCCAGCAAAATACCGCAGTGTACTGGCTTTGACATTGCGCTGCTCAGGCAGAGGGCATGGGATTGAATCCTGGCCACAATGGCTGCATTTAGATGGCAGGGAAATGCCAAAACCCCTATGTAAGCTCTATTGGGTACACGTTAAAGGAGACTAGGGATCCCACCAACTTCAAGTTATAAAAACCGGGGTAAATTTCGAGATAAGCAAACTCACAAAAGTAGAAGGCCCTGGCCATGCGAAGACCATATAAAGCCTTTTAAGGTAGGTGCCAGCAGCCGCTAAATTTCTTGCAATGGCGAAACATAGCAGAAGCGGTATTTTGGCGTAGATCACTTTTGCAAGGTATTTAACAATTTGACACCCGACATGTTGTGCATCTATGGGCAACAGCAATTCTGGCATAGATCATAGCAAACACTGTTGCAACTAGGTATACATAGACACATAGGTATAGGTACAGTCGCCGACTGATTTTCCGGACATGATTACTCGGTCTGCTTCACAGCATCGCCATTCTCCCCATGGACCATAATGTATAACAACTTCCAAAAATCGGACGCCTTGCAACCTCTCGTCTGATTTTTCGGACAATCCTTGAGCCAACTTGATCGAGAGCACCATGCACCGACTCTGACCGTTGCATGGTTCTACTTGCTGAACGCCATTTTTGTTTTGAACGGAGCCTCCTTGCTGCCCCACGAAGTGGCGCTACTGCAAATCCCTGCTCATCATCATCGTTTCTGCCTGGTTTGTAGCTACAGCAGTTCTGGTCTCAGCTTAGTATGCAATGTCAAGACAATCCAGCAGCTGATTTGTTTGTTTCTTCGTGCACGACGCTGCAAGTAGGCCAGGTTTTTTGTTTGTGCAACTGATGTCGGCGTGACGATGTTTGACGAAGCAAGATGGGCCAATTCATTTCACTAATATTTAGAATAGCTACCTGTAAGCACCACCTACCTTTCAACAACGTTTGCAAAGCAAAAACCTCATCCTGAAAATCTGCACATGAAGAAATCGGCAGCATCATCAGCGTGGGGCCTCAAGATAATTCGGCAAGCCAAGAAATTACTGACAGCATGAGTGCAATCATGCCAACAGGAAATCAGTGGCTGAATAATGCACCTTCTACCACTTGGTAGACAGTGCATTTTCGCAAGGCCCTAACTATGGCAGATCATTGTTCAGGAGTTCCCAAATGCACAACTCTATGCCATTTTCATGCTGACTCTAGGGAAGCACCTCTGCACAGTTGCAAGAAAAAAAGCTAGATGCCCCAAGAGAAATGAGCCCACTCAAGCCATGGAAGTTATGTTTACCTTGTCTTCCTACAACTACTCTAAACCTAGGACTGCTGTTTTGCACAAGGGAACAAACGTCAACATTGGTGCCTCGCCCAACACAAGTGGTCTGCGCCGTAGAAGGTGCCATCAGTCAGCCCACAGATGAGGCCCACACCAGTGCTGTCAGTGTGCTGTACAAATTGCAGAAGCACAGCCTACAAGCTTGTCTGCCTTAGTGTGATCGCAATAATGAACGAAAACCAACGAATCAAGTTTGTTTCGTGCTGAGAACAGTTGCCTCATGCTGGATTTTCCTACAATTCTTTCTAAGCACAGATAATGCTTGGTTTGTTGTGTAGGCATGTAAATAATGAAAAAGCCTGCATCACTATCTCTGAAAAAAAAATCATGTAAGAAAGCACGTACAGTACACAGGTGCAGTGTCTATCACATACCATTTCGTGCAGTAGAGGCTGCATCGGATAAACCGGCCAATGTATAAATGACTGGCAGCGTGACCAAGCAAACTTGATGCGTGGGTCAGTTAGCAGTGGTAGTGCACTACTCTCGGTGCACATGCACCTATGTTTGAAAGCTGCTTGATCGTGACAAAATATAAAGACAAAAGCGCTGGAGAGATATCTGAGGCTTTTCTTATATGTATGACGAGGAACCTAGCACTAGCTCCCCATGCAGAGAATTACTAGGCAGTGAGACTGCTTCATATCAATGTAAAACAAGTGTCACACTCACCATGTGATGCGTCCTTTTTGTTTCTGTGCAAACAATATGTATTCAGATCTATTCTCCCCCCTTTCACCTTTTGCACAATATTACTGTGCGAGCTATAATACTGAACTGTTAGTAGCACTCTGTCCTGTTGCCTCCTTTCTTTCCTTGTGAATTGCGTGCTAAATACGGCTTTTTTTAGTGAAAGAGCACTAGTTTAACGCATAAACTAGCGCCATGGCACTTTGCAATAAAGGACTGTTGTAATTCTCTAAAAATATGTCCATGCAGAACAGTGTCAAAAGAACGCCTTAAAGAAAGAACATGAGTGTATCTATCATAAAGACCAATCCTTGTCTTTTTTCCTTAACATAATTTTCAATACCGATATTAAAGTACAAGCTCACCATATTATATCACCTTGTCAATGAAGCAAGGCACAATGGCGCCCAACTGTCGCGGGACCAACTTGGATGTGGAGATCAGCGCAGATCAGCAACATAGCATGGTCTGCTTACACTCCTTCTCCAGGTCCAGCCATACCTATAGCAGCTATAAAACAAGTGAGCTTAGAATCACAAGCGAAACAATATAAAAAGTGATGCTGAACAAAGCAACTTTCGTTAGGCATAAATAGGATCGAAATGCTGACATTATGCACATAAGTAACTTCACTTTGAGCAACAAAGCATCCAATTTAAGAAAGATATGTATGAGCTATCTATGTGAGAAAGATCAATCAAACGCCCTCTATTTGCTATACCCCTCCCCTTATGCATGGATGTCTCCCTGACTGAGTGAGCTGGGCTGATCTCAGGTATAGTGTAATTAAAGGGTGTCACTTGGTGGGCCAATCCCGATACCATTGCATGACTTGTGCAATAATTTTAATGTGTATTGTAATGCTGGCCATCCTGCAGGCACTGCAACATTATAGCACCCATAAGGCTAATGGTATTACCTGATAAGGTTAACTAATAAGTGTCCCCAGAAGCATAACTCGGCATGTATACTCGGAGGCCATTATTATAAGAGAAGCAATAGCAGAGGTGAAGCTTTATCTTGTGCCATATGCAAAATGGCCGAGCACGCCCAGCTTTTGGTTACATTCTCACTTGTGACCACTGCAACAGGCTGACTAACATGCGTAACCAGCAGTTTGTAGGACCACATTTTCATAACCTGCCATTTTTTTTACATCTGAAGAGATCAGCCTCAAGCTCCATGCTGCGCTGCACTCAAGAAGCATTATAAACTGGCAACATTTAAATGCTATGCTGCATGGTTTGTTGCATGCTTTAGGAATTTACTTATTTATTATACACATAGCTCATAGGCTCCAGTTGGAGAATTGCATGCGGTGGCAAGAAAACAAATTCTCAACTAACAAGGAGAACATTCAACAAAACAAGTCAGACCAAAGAAAAAAAAAATAACATACTCTCATAATGAGACTATGTATCTGGCAGCTAGCTTATAAAAAAAGACAATTAACCCGCCGTGGTTGCTCAGTGGCTATGGTGTCGGGCTGCTGAGCACGAGGTCGCGGGATCGAATCCGGGCCACGGTGGCCGCATTCCGATGGGGGCGAAATGCGAAAACACCCGTGTACTTAGATTTAGGTGCACGGTAAAGAACCCCAGGTGGTCAAAATTTCCGGAGTCCTCCACTACGGCGTGCCTCATAATCAGAAAGTGGTTTTGGCATGTAAAACCCCAAATATTATTATAAAAAGACAATTAGGAATATTTTACTACTGGTAGCGCTTTAGGGGATGGAATGTAGAATTCCAAGCATCATACACTTTTAAGCCACCTTTCGTGGCTTTTTGTTTTGAAGTTGTTTGTTTGAAGTGTTTTGTTACAGTAATGTAACACAATAATGGAATGCACAACAGTGAATACTTAGAAAAATGTAATTGAGAACATGGAGTCTATGTGGGCACAGATGTTAGAATTCTACATGAAAGCACAATAATAAAGGTGGGCAGAGCATTTATGCTTTTGTCGGGCAACCTACAGCAAGACATACAGGTAAAAGGATATGCATGCCTCACAACACAGTCCCTAAAAATATATGTCACAATACAGTGAGTAGGTATATCATGCTTATCTACAATAGCCCCTAATTATATTTACCTCAGAGGGGGCTACCTATGTAACTTGATCAAACTGAAGGTGGGCCAAATTCTAAATATACGATTCAAGTAGACAGAAAATGGACGTTATGAATATGGCATCTACAGCAAAAGTGTTGTACATTATCGTTGTACATTATGTCATACCTGCCAACCTGTGAACATAATATTTTGTAAAAATGCTGCAGACACTAAATTCTTTGTCGGGGACATAGCACACATTATTTTAAAGCTTGCTCTCAGCACCCGCATTGTTGCATACTCACACACATTATTAATAAAGGGAAAATCGCACATCCACCCACTCGCAGCAATTGCTACAAAAGAAACCCGTACGGATTCCTCGAAAGGAAAGCCTCACAGTTGAAAAAAAGAAACCGTCCAGGTCCGGGACCACTGTCTTTCCGGGACAGCCGCTTTACAATCTAAGATAACCAGGCGGCTAGCAGATGGCCGGGCGAATTCGAATTTGTCGACAACACGAAGCAAAGGCAAGGGTCTGACGTAATAGTTCTGCGGAAACGCGTAAGGTGTAGAGAGGTAATTAATAAAGGGGAAAAAATATTACGTCAAACCCTTGCCTTTGCTTCGCGTTGTCAACTAATTCGACTTCGCCCTGCCATGTGCTAGCCACCTGGTTATCTCAGATGGTAGAGTGGCTGCATCGGAAAGGTGGTAGTCCGGGGTTCGAGTCCCGGACCAGGACGAATTTTTCTTCAACTGTGCGGCTTTCCTTTGTAGCAAATGCTATGAGCGGGCGGATGTCTGATTTTCCCTTCAATAATTACTTCTCTCCACCTCGTGTGTTTGCGCAGAACTATTACGTCACACACACATTATCAACCATTATTTAACTTGTAGTGCAGCACAAAAAGCAGCAGCGAACTTGAAACCAGTAACTGACAACTTTGTTTTCTTTTTTTAGATTACAGAGCTTTTTCAGCGTGTTTGCTGCTGCCGCTTTACGCTGCTCCATGAATTTATCTGACCAAACTTCCCTAAAGCAAGTACCCCTCTGATGTTCTCGTTAGAGATATTGCATCGCTAATAATAAACCAGTACCATTACAATTTATTTTTTACATGCATTTTAACAATGTCATGCCCTTAATCTCTCAACAGCTTTAAAACATCTTAACCAACACAACTTCATTGTCTTTCTAAAGTGACATTCATAAAATTGTAAAATGAGCCCACATTTGTAAACCCACGAAAAATTCAGGAGAGTTTCCAAACATGGATGATACCAACAAAATCTGCAGCTCGTGTAAGTGGCAGCAACTGCTTTGCACGCACCTTGTCACAGCATGCTCATCAGGTACTTTGCCGTGCTGTTGAAGCTGCAGAAGTGCCGCAGGTGCATATGTGGAGGTGCCTCTGGTTCACAAAATCTTGTCATCCCTAAACAATAATAAATGCCTAATTTATTGTAATCCCTGCAACCAACTGCAAACTTGTGATATAAAAAGATCACGTCATATTTTGAAAAAAAGTCTCATACAACCAGTTACATGAAGCTGCAACTGGTTGTGCAAATATCTGACCGTAACATCACAGGCGGTTAAATAACACGTAAATCGAACTGTAGCAAACATGAATCTACTATGAAAAGGTTCACACAAACGTACAGCTGTATAACGTGAAATGTGAGTTGTACTATCAAAAAATTCCTTAGGACATGAAAAGCGTTCCAAAACCTAATTTGTTTATGCGGCGCAACAAAGCACTGCTCCCAAAGGACGATGCGCTCAAAATTTCAACAGACCACCTCTTTTTCTGGAGAGACAATACAGAAAAGAGAAAGATTTTTCGATTAAAAAGAAACATTGCTTTTGTAATTTCGGCTTCTCTGCAAGATCGGAACCCTTTACAAGTACACGAAAACACACAGAACACTAATACACGTCATCTGACGACACTCTATAAACAGACGAATTTCCATACAAGCTGAAAATCTGGCCATGCGTCGACGAAGAAATCGGGTGCTATCTCGCGCAGCTGTTAGCTGTGAAGACGACACATCGACGTACTACTTCTGGAAATGCCTATACCATTTCTCAATGAAAAATTATGTACACAAACAGTAACTTTCTTTGCTTGAATTTTTGTGCCCATTTAGATCAAAGAACCACCCGCGCTAGCGTGCTTCATAGGTGAAAGTAAATAAACCACAGATAGAGCTGTTGGTAACATGAATACGTTTTAGGGCAATTTCCATGGAACTTTTTGCTAAATGTGCACTGCGACATGAAGAACAACCATTTGAAAAGCACATTTATAATTCTTGCTGCTTTACTCATTCGGATTCGGTTGTTGTACGGATCTTGCGATACGTACAAGAACGCACACTTCACGGACCAGAGACAGGAAGAATGCGCGCAAGCGCCGGACTTACCTTTCTAGGCGTACTCGGAAAACGCTCCTTTTAGCGTCACAGGTGCCGCGGCATCGACTGCACCAACGGTCCTTCCGGCGCACACACTGTTGAATTGCGGATCAACTACAGGACGTAAGAGCACAATTTTCACCAAATTCTTCCGTACAGTGTGATACGATGCGAGAGTGCCAGAGGAGGAGATCCTTTTCGTGAGCCCGGAACAAAGAAAGTGGCGAAGGCTCATACCTTCGACATCGGCGCACCACACGAAGGATACTGCGGGCTACATTACGCGGTCCCAGGGGTTTTGTGATTCTCAATGAATACAAAATGCACCACAATTTCTCTCGGCACAGCGTACACACGATTAAACAACTGCATCGGACGGCGTCAATGCAGCGCGCACTCACATGTAGCTAAGGCTGAAGACGGCAAAATAATATCACCTGTAACTTTACCGGCGCTACCTGTGCTGCCATCTGTAGGCCGCCACCGAAAGCGACCGTGCTTTCGGTGATCTCATGGATGGTGACGGCGTTGTATTTCGATGTTATGCGAGTCGTACAGCGTCTTGTACGACGTGTTTCAGCAACGTTGCTTTTAATAGAGAGGACAGCAATGTGCGTATACGCCGTATAGACGTCCCACCCACTTGAATAACACAACAGGAAATTTTCAGTCTGTCGTATTTTGGGACGTTGTGACTGTCGTTCTGTTCTCTGTAGTGTGACGTCTTGTAGTCGAAAATTCTGTAGCTTCTGATCAATATATTTGATTAAAAATTGACAGAGACCTCTTTAAGGTTAAGAAAAATTATTAATACAAAAAAAAAAGAAAGTAGAAAAAAAAAAGCTTTCGCACAGGATTTGAACTGCGGACCTCACGATTCCGAGGCAAGCATCTTACCACCGCACCACGCCGAACACGCCCACACCTCGACTAGGTTAGCAATATAAATCTCTCTCTGGGTTGCTGTTTACATTTTAAAAGCCCAGATGCGCTTTCACTTCACCGGTCGCGTCAACTGCCGTATCTCTATATGCGCAAAAGTGTTGTTACCATCGACAGGTACATCGTGGAATGCTAGAACATCAATTTTGCTGTAACGATATCCATATTTAATAAGAAATTCAGAAATAGACAACGGTGACCGGGGACACTGAAGGTTTTTACTGCTAATTTCGACACTTGTCTCTTGCTGTTTACACTTTTGAGCTCGCATATAATTCGTGCGTTCAATGCAAAATAGCTACATAAACACTCGTGGGTGAGTCTTGATCCGGACAGTATACTGGCTTCTCACGGCAGCGCTGTACCAGATTAATGAGACCCGAGCGAGAAAGCTTTTCACGCAACTTTGTGGAACAATCCAAAACTTCTTTTCCGCTTCGCATAAGCTTGTGCAATATTTCTGGGAAATTAACTAATGTGTCAGTGTAACCGCACATGTAAGTCCACAGGACTGTGTGCCCCATCTTACCAAATAAAACAAAGCGGATACGCAGCCATTCCCGCAGATGGTATGATTTTGATCAGCGGCCGATTTTGAGGAGGCCGGTAGCGCGTTGCTGGTGCCGCGTCGTCACGGCACAATTATAACAATTGGCCACGTCGACTTTAATACCGGTGTCGGTGCTATCAGTATTGCCGGCTTCAGAGAAGCACGATTGAATACCGCGCAAGAGAAAAGTGCAGTGTACACCACCGATGCGAAGCTGACATTTTAAAGGGCCGCGACGGAAAGTGCTTCTGTTGCGACTTCAGAACTCTTGGCCGTCGCGACCGAATGTTTCTGTTGCGACGTCAGAATTGCTGTCGTAACGTCAGAAATGTCTGTCGCAGCTACAGAAACGTTAGGAACTTCTGTCGTACAACAGAAATTTCTGTATTTGCAGCAGGAATTCCTGTTGTCTTTTTCAACTGGGCAGGACCGGGAATCGGTTTGAAATTCGCAGCTAGCATATCGCAGTTTGGTCTGTGAATGTTCCGAGGTGTTCACGCAATTTCTGTAGAGCTTGATAATGGCCCAATTTAGCACTAGGGGTTAAATTGTCAGGATGTCGAACAATAAAAAAGCTCCTCCCCAGTTATATTCAAGCATTAAACTGGTATGCATGATGCCATCCAGTATAGTTGCCACAAAGCTCCAGATTAAACCAGCTTTTGTGACAAACAGGCGACCCTATATGGTGCCACTGCGTCCAGTATAACCCAGTTTAGTTGCAAATAGGGCTCCTGTTAAGACCCATTTCTGCGTGAACTGGTCATGCCTATACCTGCTTGCATGCCAAACGGGACCCCGTTCAGACCTGTTCGTGTGTGAACTGGTCCTGTTTATACCTCTTTGAATGCCAAACGGGACCCCGTTCAGACCTGTTCGCGTGTAAACTGGTCCAGTTTATACCTGTTTGAATGTCAAACGGGACCCCGTTCAGACCTGTTCGTGTGTAAACTGGTCCAGTTTATACCTGTTTGCATGCCAAACGGGACCCCGTTCAAACCTGTTCATGTGTAAACTGGTCCTGTTTATACCTGTTTGTTGCTAAACAGGTCCCTGTTAGAACCAGTTTAAACCTGTATAACCCAGTTTGAATTTAAATAGGATTTTCCAATAGGGTACGCATGTGAACTTGCGTTTCGTTCAGTGGTCTAAAAGTGCGCACTAATGTATGTGCTCTCAGACAATTTGAAGTACTTGCATTTACTTGGCCATCTTCTGCGGCTTCCAAGACTTACGTGCAGAACTTTGTGTCCATGATATCTTACAGTACTCAGTGTTTTCGCTACATTTTGCTATTTCACTTTGTTTGCCATGTCACGAGAAGTTGTTGCTGTTAACTAAAGACGCTATCTTTTCCTATAACGTCATGTTGTTAAAATGCAGTTACTGAGTACCCGTCAAGCTGCGCGAATGTGTCTCGTGTCCTTCTGGGATGTTGATTGAGCTACGCGCCACAAAGAACAATATGAAACTTCCCTCCGGTATGTCGTCGCTTGTCGCCCGCTACATTGTGCTCGAAACAAACAATCCAGATGGAAGCAGGATCGAATTGGAAATAGTTCATGCAAAGCCTTCTTGATTTTTCGTTGCGGTGCTTGAAAATCGGCGCTTCATCATTAGTATTGCTGCTTGTAGGTGACGCGAAAATTCTAAAAAGCCCACACTTTTTCAAATCGCCATGTTCGGAATCTGAAAGATAGGCCATGGGGCAAATTGCAAATTGTATGATTTAACAGTTCAGCCTTTACATAGTTTGTAGTTCAGAAAGTGTTTGCATTCTTGATATACGCATTTTTGGTGGAAGATTTTACTCACGAAATCGATGGCGTATTCGTAACAGTTGGTTTTATTTATTAGTGAAAGAAAAGCACGGCAAGCGACAACTTAATCAGCATAACGTTCCCTACTGCTGAACACCTGGATACCGAGTTAGTGGCTGTGTACCGGAGTGCTGCAGCTGCAGTCAGATTTAATAAATTGACTGTCGCTGACATGTAAGCATAAAGCACAATTTCGTTTCAACCTTTGTCTGCTTTGTATGCATTTCTTGGCGAATTTTCTACGATAATTCCGAAGGCGTTAAGAACAAGGTACTCCACCTATGCAGTCCTCACTCTTTTTGTGGTCCAATATAAAGTACGCACGAAGCAAAAATTGTCCTTTAGACAACCCTTGTTCAACTACCGTTAATCATTTGAAGTCTCCTTCTATGTGGGCACATCTGTCTCCTTTGTATTTTTCCGCGTAGTATGTTTGTAATTGTCATGTTTATAAATATACCGCATTGACATTGAGAACAGATGACGCAGAGTCGGGCGGGAAGTGTCTACACGGTACTCACAGGTAGTCGGCCACTGAGACGCCCGGGATGCCGTCGGGCCACACTAGCAGGCAGACGGTTCGCACGCTTCGGTCCGCGTAGTAGTAGGAGCGGGTGCGCGAGAAGAGCAGCGTAGGCAGCGACAGGAGCGCTGACGCAGCCCAAATGGCCGCCGTGGTGACCGCAGCTTCACAACGGGATAGGCGACGGCTCAGCGGCTGAATCACCGCGTTGTACCTGCGCCCATGGAGAGAAACATCATGCCTTATTTTTATTAGCAAGTCTCTTGTTTACTTTTTATTTTGTGTGCAAGCATTGTTAGTGATACCTGCGGAGATTATTATGGCGACGGTTGAAGTATTGCTTATTCGCTCAGAAAAGGTCAACAGAAGCTCATGGTTAGACGGAAAATATGCCCTGTCACACATACAGAACGGTGGAGATTGAATTGGTCAACAGTGGGTGAACAAAGGCTCCGTATGGAGCTGATGCTTCTGAAAGGGAAGTTTTGTTTATCAAGCCCTTATAGAGAAAACTACCTGGTCGGAACGCTGGCTCTCCGCTAAGGCATCTCTTGTTCATCCAGTGTTCATCAATATAACAAGGGCAGACAATTTCAACGCTGGCAGTGTCTGTCCTTCACTGTGTGTCTATTAGAGGCGATCGATCATATAGAAATGTTTCAAGGATTAACCAAGGAACAAGTAGCTTAAAATTGGTAGTAATCTATTTGAACAAGGAAACAAGCATATGGCAAAAGTCAACTGGGGATTCAAGCTGTGAGAAAGAAAAACATTAGTTAAAAAACAAGGAAGAAAACACGAAAGGAAGTGGAAGGAGGACAACCAGACTGGCGCGGCCGGTTCGCTACCCTACGTTAGGATAAGAGGGTTGAGGAATAATTGACGACTGAGAGAGACAAATATTCTTGGAACATGGCCCCACGCGCCGCTGGTTTACAAAGCGATGCAGGCATTGGTACAGTTTATGAAATCCACTATACTCAAGAGCGTGATGTGATGGAGAGCCGCCCGTGCTCACATTGCTACTACATTTCACCCTCCCTCTCTTTTTTTGTTGAGGAGAGTAAGAACTGGTTCAAAAGCAATAAGATGGATAGCTGAGATAATTGATCTGAATACCATTAGCATTCTTGGGATACTTCACGCACTATGCAATGTGTATCCTGCTGCCTGTCTGTGTCTGGCTTTCGGTATGTCTGGGTCTCTAAATGCTCGTTCCCACTAGGGCGACACGACGCCGATCTTGTTCTGGCCACTGTTAGTGACAGCGTTTGCCTTGCTGTTGGCAGCCATGTCACACGTCACCGACGCAAACAGCATGCAGACGGGTCGCTGACGGCCGTGTCCGTGGAGCATTGGCGGGGACGGTTCGTCGGCAGGTAGTCGTACGAATTTCTTTTCACACTGCAACGACACGACGATACACGACTGGACATGAGACGGCACCTTCGACGCAAAAGCCGGCCATTTCGTATCTATGAAATTATCGCCCTGCACTGTTTTATACTATTGCTCCCAGCAGCTACCTGTCATTGCTTTCAATATGAGTAAGGCTTCTACAGCAAAGTATTAGCGACAATTTGGCGCTGTTCCCGAGGTACATTTTCGGTTTTCTAGCCGATTAGGCCTAACAAAGCTACCTACATAAGCTGGACATAGCCTGTGAAATTACAAACGTTGTGACATCGCAAAGGCGATACAATATGAATGCTTGCTTGTTTTTTCGCTTGCTAGAGGGTGCCACAAGGCGCATTTGTTTATATTTGCCACCGTTCATTGTTTACTTCAAGTTGAAACGAAACTTCTTGTGGAAACCACGCAACGCCGACCCGAAAGAGTGACGAAATGCTGCAAAACGTACAGATTTGCGCTTAGGGTCAGCGTTGCATCATACAGAGACGAGCTGATATGAGCGGCTGGGCTGTGTGAACGGCACTCACTAGTGATTTTCGTAGCAGGTTTCGCGCTTTCCGGGGTTCGCCGGTCGCTTCCCGATTCTTCTGTGTGGATTGTACGAAGTAGAGAGTGTTCCATTTCATGCTGCTTTGGGCAGAAGTTAACTACCCTGAACTCGAGAGACAAAATCAACCTCGCATCAGTTAGATCAGGCCCTTATTTATGGGTATACGGGCACGAACCCATTCACTGCAGGTATATTCTCCGCTAAAGAAATCGGCACCGGGCTTTAGCTTGATACAGGCAGCTGGAAAGGGCTGACGATCATGCATTTGAACTCCGGAAGTATGTTTACATTAATTCTGAGCCCGATTAAGCACGTATAAATGCGCAGCTGCCGCGGAAATCTCGTTATCGGTTTGGTGATCTCGCTCTGCGGCCGATTTTGGACGAACGACAGTCTGCATATTGGTTGCGTTGGTGTCGGCGTCACGAGTTGCTGTCACACTGTGACGACTCGCTGTCGTCGGTCGTGCCGGCGGCACGGTCAACTTAATGTGACAGAATGCCTCTCAGCGAGACAGTCTGCAGGCTAGCCGGCCGATCACCGGTGTCGTTGCCTTTTAGCTCTATTCTCGGCGTCGGTGTCGGGTAAGCCTAGTGTGAACGAGCCTTAAGTATCACCCCCCCTCCCCCAACTTGCCTCACTGGGTAGTTCAATAGGCCAATGAGTAGAACATCAGGCTGCTGTGCTGAAGGAACTAGGTTTGAAAGCAGCTGTCGCACCAATTTGGGTAACTTGGTATGCGCCACTGATTATGTCCGCTCTTCAGATAACCTCTTTCAGTGAATAGATATTCACCGCCCTTCAATGGATTTCTTTGGTGCTAACTTCGGGCACTGGGTATGTGCTGCTCTTCAGTGACAAAACTCAGTGAAACTTTATTCGGTGCTGAACGGAATCGAACCGGCTTAATATGCGAGGGCGAGTCAGAAAGACTTTGCCTCTATTTTCATCAGCCAAATAAGTTACATACAGGTAATTACAAATATACGTACTATTCTACGTAGCTTACTCTAGTTTTTCACATGGATCCCATGCCGGTTCAGACATTTGTCCCATAGCAGCGCTTAATCTGAGATGCCCCTGTGCTAGCATTTGTTCGGATGACTGAGGAACTACCGTCGGACTGCTGTCTTGGCTTCATCATCGCACATGAATGGCTGTCCTGCCAGAAACTTCTTCAGTGGACATAAAACATGGAAATCAATAGAGGCGAGGTCCCTGTGGATTTCGATGCGTGTTCAACCCATGCTCCACAGAAAACGAATCACACTTCGTTGCTCGTACGCCGTGGATATCGGAAACACAACCGCCATCTTCAAAAATTGACAACAGCGCCATGAAGCGAAGCAAGCAGCAGGTAAGGCCGGACCGGTCCAAGAAAGGTGGTCAACCGCAGGAAATGTATGTGTTGGCTTCGCATTTAGAGCCGTAATTTGGCTAAAAGAATTGGGGCCCCGACTTTCTAATTCGCCCTCGTACAATTTAGAGACAATATTTTCTGGATATATATGCATATGCCCCACGCCCGGACTTCGCGCGGCGCCATAAAATGGCGCAGCGTGTCCACAACGAAACGCGAGAGAGGAGCTCGACTACATGCAAATGTCATACATTATGCGTCTATGCGGTGTCAATATAGCGTATCCTTCGATTGCTCCAATGCTGCTCTGATTAACGCCGACATTCGTCATGATATCGCACTGCCGCATTTAGTTTTATTGCGATAGGAATTACACGAACACTCCAGGTACACTTTTTACTATAGCAATTATATGGACACACCAGGCGCATTTATTCCATCACCGTGATGTCCCCTATAAGCTCCAAGGGCGAAACCACCGTCGCCGCGCGCCTTACACTATAAGCTCGAGTGAAAGCTTGCGAGGGGAGCTGACAATGGCGGCTCAATCTCGCCCGCGCGAAAGGGAGGATAGCGGGGAGGAAGCGCGGCGCCTTCCGTCGCGCGCGAAGCACCCAGTGTTGCGAGGCAGCGGGGGGAGGGAAGGGAGGGGGCGGTTTTCTACACCGGCTGCAACTGAGTATGTGGAGGCTGCGCGCGGTCGCGCTGCCGTATCTTTAGAGCGACCTGCATTGGGGGCAGAGTCTAGGTGCGTCAGCGGCTCGTGCCTTCGTGCGTTCTGTGTGTTCTAGCGTTCGCCTTGCGTTCAAGCGGTAGACAGCTCGAAGGTGACTACACTTGCCGCTGCTACCGCACTTGCTCACGCAAGCATTACGACAGCGGGTGACCGCATTCATCGTATGTGATGTGTTCATGTTTGCCTGTGCGCGATGACACCTTGCTCGTTAATTTAGTTAGCAAGCGAAGCTTTACAAGTTGATACTGCCGATAAAACTGCTATCCTTAGCAGTTATCGATCTCTGCTAATTTGGCATCGCAGTCGATACTTGGCCTTTCTAGCAAAACTGCGTCTTCTTTCCATTGCAGTCGCCGTGCTTTTCCGTGTAAAGTCCAAAGACGATAACACCGTCGCCGCGCGCCATTCCTTCTATGTGCGAGCGTGAGCCGACGACAGCGGTTCAATTTGGCGCGCGCATGGGAGAAAAGCGGTGAGGAAGCGCGCCGTCTTCCGTCGGGCGCAAGGAACTGGTGGGAGGGGATTAGGCGGGGGGGGGGGTTGTCCTTTGGCAGCAACTGCGTATGAGGCAACCACGCGGGATCGCACCGGCTTTATTGTGAAAACGATCTGATTTGGGAACAGAGTCTAGTTGGGCCGACGGCTCGTAGCTTTGCTTGTGCTATATTCTCGCCGCGCAGTTTTGGTTGGGGATAGACAGCATGACAGTCACTTCGCAAGCTGCGGCCGCGCTTCCTCACGCCACCGTATTGACAGCTTGTGTCCGCGGTTACCGTGTGTGTTGTATTCATGTATGCTTGTGCGCGCTGAAACCATGCTTGTTAAGAGGAAGCTTTAGCTCGGGTGCTCCTGTCGAGATACATGTAAAAGGAGAATTAATTTTTCTTGGCAAGAACTGCACGAAATTTCCTGACGTTTTTTTGCATTTAAAAGAAAAGCTTGAAATATAGTGACTGCTGGTTTTGAATTTTTGGATTAGGTCGTCAATGTTTTTATTAAAATTTTGAAAAATCACCAATTTTATGCAAATGAAACTATCAAGTTCAAAACTGCGTAACTCAGCAATAAAAAATGGTATCACAATTCTGGGAATTGCGCCTAATAGTACATCTAAAGCGGACAAAATTGATATGTCACACATGATTCTAAAAAAAATGTAGTAATATTGTAATACAGTTTCTGCAGAACACTTGTACACAACGTAGCAAATTGATCTAAGATATAAATTGACAAATCGAGTTTGTGCGCTTTGAATGATCTAATGGACGCCGTTTACAAAACCGCGATATCTATTCTTGCGGCAGAGAAATTAATTTGTCAAATTCGTGCGTATATTTTTTTCGACCTTTCGAATTTTTTGGAATTCTTTCAACAAAATTAAGGCCATAAATTGATATTCCGCTTCAATCAGTCACAAGAATTTAACTTTCGCTCTCAAATGCAACGAATTTCATTAAAGTAGGTCCACGAGTTATCTCAGAAAAGCGTTTTTGCCTTTTACTTGTAGTTGAATAGGCCGTGTCGGAGTTGGGCCCAAATTAAAGCTTCCTCCTAATTCAGTTAGTCAGCAAACGTTTTGTAGTTTATACGGGTGATAAAACTACTATCCTTACTTCGTATAGCTGTCTAATAATTTGCTGTCACAATCAATGATTTGCCTTTCCGGAAAACTGGCACTTTATTTAACAAAGGGTTCCAACTCCAAGCATTTTCCGAAAATTCTGCTTGCCTTGGAAGTCAAAGGTTCTTGAAGGATGTTCTCTGTGGATTGAACTCACTAGCGCTGCAAATAAATCGACTGACGATTCGATTCGTTTCAGCGGCCATACCTGTACTTTCCATAATCGAGACCAAACGGTGCTGCAAAGTTTCCATCAGTAGTGCATTTGTATATGCTTCGCCGAGTTGCGCAAAGGTATCTCATTTTGTGTCAAGCGTTGCGGTGAAGGCAATACTACTACTACTACTACTACTACTACTACTACTACTACTACTACCAGTACTACTACTAATATTATCATTATTAATAATAAACACCTACATCTTGCTATGATAGTGGTTAAGGGGAAAGCGAGAAGACACTCTTCGCGCACGCAGGAAGCCGGTTTCTGGCGAGGTGGAAAAACCCGCGTCGCGCCATGACGCAGCAGCAATCGCAGTGCCGGCTGCAGCATGCGGCCGGCCGAAGTACAAGGGGGGGGGGGTAACTCGGAATGGGGCGGGAGACGCACGCCGTGTCCTTTCTACCCCCTACCTTTTACTTTATCCCACACGCTTTGTTTATTCCGTGTGAATACTTAATTCTGAATGCAAACGCTTTTACATTGAATAGCTCTATTAGCTCCTTAGTGACGGTTTTATCACACGTGGTGAAGACTGTTAGATATGGCGCCGTTTCCTGAGGCTACTTCGAGTTCCCCAAACCACTTCGAATCGCAGCACTGCTAATTGAGGAATGCAGAAGCAGGAAAGCACATTCCAGAGGAGCGCACGAGCCAACAAGTTCACGTGCCAACAAGTTCGTACGCCACCGGGATTAGAAGGGGTCCTCGGACAATGGAGCCCAATCGTCCCCCTTCGCCTTTGAAGAAGACATTTGCTACCGCTGCGCGGCTGTAGCACCGGGAGCAGGTGGGTCCTAGGACAATGGAGCATTCCCTGATTGACCTCTCTCGAACTTCTTGCCGCGGGCCGCAGCGTCCGAGTTGCTGCCGGCCCGTAATGACTGTACGACTGTTAATTGACGCTCACCTCCTTGTAAATAATGCAAAATAAATACTCCCAAGTTTGGTTTTCATCCCGAAGACCGTCCCCCAACCCCTACAAGACACAGTGGAATGAGCCGATGTGGCGTGGCATGACTTATGAATGTGATCCACGCAAAAAATTTATTATATGCGCCTATGTGTCTGAAAACTTTATTAAAATTAGCTGTCTCCTCGCGCATCCTTTGAGTTTATGGTTTTGATGTTGCTTCTGTGAAGGGTAGCGCAATCAAATGGGGCTGTCCCTTCATTACGACAGCTAATGTGTAAGACGGAGCTTGGCGCCGACAATTTAAATGACGGCTACATTTTGTGGGGTCTGATGTGGGAATTCGCACACCGTACTCTTGGGAAAAAGGAACGACAACACAGTAGTGCAAACGATCACAAGGGCATTTATTGCACCTTTCATACATCAATGCTTGCTAGCCGGGCTGCTATCCACAAAACATGCCGATGGGCGCGCGACAAATCTAGAAGTCCGACTTACCGCGACCGGAAGCGAGCGAATATGTTCGCCCCATGCTGGATCCCAACGCCTGGTCGTTCGCGTGTATAGTCACGCGAATCGTGGCGCGTTCGAAGGCGGCCACGCGAGGCGGTCTCGCAGAAGCATGGGTGGCGCGCACGCGGGAGACGTCCCCGCGTGCGTCGACCCGCCGGGAAAGAGCCGCGCTGCACGTGCGGCACGCCCGTCCCGGTCCCTGCCTCGAACCCAAGAGAGCGCGCCTTGCATCTCCCGCCGAGGGTAACCCCGCAGCCGCGCAACACTAGCGCCATCTCTCGGACTGCGCCTGTACCACTCGGACCGCCGTGTGTGCGGCGAAGCCGCACTACAGGAGACGCGCTATGCGGGAAAAACATCAGGGGAGGCGCGAGGGTCGCGCATCCCCACATCCCCCCAACCTTAAATCACTACATATTCCGGCGAAACATGTCACTCGGTCTCACATTAACGCGCGCTTCGCGACAAGGTAGTACATGTAACAGTGGTCGCGCCGAAGAAATGTCTACACGCTGTCCATAACATGCGAGCCGACTGTCCTTGGGTGCACCGCTGGCGTCCGCCGGTCACAGCAGCAGCTTTGTAGACTCGACGGCACGATGCCAGGCCACGACTCCGGAAACGACGACGCACTAGTCGGTACGAGCAAGCGTCGCTCGCGCCGACGCTCCCTGCCGGCAAGAGCCGCCGTAGCTGTCGGTGACCGCCGGCTCTTTTGTCCGCCGCCGAGGGTTGTGAGCTGGATACAGGAGGCCGCCGAAGTCGCCGCGCCGAACTGGCCACAGCATCACCATCGCCCGGGGGTGGCTCGATCGAAGTCCGGGGCAGCAGCGCAGGCGATGTGCAGGTGACAGCAAGCCAGGGGTGACTCCGCTCATCTGCGTACACTCAACACACTCGGCAAACACTGAAGTAGTGCAAGGGAGAGGAATTATGCATGCGCATCGTCCACGTGGTACGATGTTCAACTCGGCTAGCAAAGATCGGGCAGCTACTCAGATGCTAAGTTCACGTGAACGAAGCTCGCTTTCTTGAGTCGAACGAGTAATCTCAATTCGTGCGAGGCTAACTAGAATGAGGGAAGCAAATTGCAACACCTCAACGCCACGGTCCACCAGGTTGTGTCCCTCCACGTGCGACAGGCAGCTTCGTAAAGCCTTAGGCCTAAAGCGTCGCTACTCTGACAACAACCAGCATCCAACAAACAACACCCAAAATGGGTGCAAAACAGGCAGCCGCGAGGAGACGTCAGCTCTGTGAGGTGGTCCTACTCCGCTCGGTGCACACAGCATCCGAGTTGACGGCGCCCACCGTCCCTGACGGTGTCGGAGCGCCCGGTGCCAGGCCGCAATACCAGTCAGCCCGTAGTGGCACCCGTGGCCCGCGGCCACCCGGCTCCCAGAGCCGCGACTTCATCAGTCAAAGAGATAGGAGAAGCTATTTACATAAGAAATTCGGACCACCCACGAGGCTTCCGTACTCACTCGCTTCAGGCTTGCCACTGCTCCGCGGGCGCTCAGCCTCGCTCTCCCAGGATGCAGACCACGTGGCTCTCGTACCGACGAATGCCATTAAAAAAAACACTTGCAAAAAGGCTTAGCACGTTGACATGTTCAAACACACTACAGCCACCGCCACCTCGCTCAAGAAAGCACGCCGCCGATGCTAGCGATCAAAATTCACGCTAGGCGTACGCTTCGGTTCAAACAAAGGTCTCGAACAAAGCAAAACTGTTAAAACTATCGTCCGATGCCCCAAGAGTCCCACGTTGGGCAGCCAGACGTGGGGTCTGATGTGGGAATTCTCACACCGTACTCTTGGGACAAAGGAACGACAACACAGTAGTGCAAACGATCACAAGGGCATTTATTGCACCTTTCATACATCAATGCTTGCTAGCCGGGCTGCTATCCACAAAACATGCCGATGGGCGCGCGACAAATCTAGAAGTCCGACTTACCGCGACCGGAAGCGAGCGAATATGTTCGCCCCATGCTGGATCCCAACGCCTGGTCGTTCGCGTGTATAGTCACGCGAATCGTGGCGCGTTCGAAGGCGGCCACGCGAGGCGGTCTCGCAGAAGCATGGGTGGCGCGCACGCGGGAGACGTCCCCGCGTGCGTCGACCCGCCGGGAAAGAGCCGCGCTGCACGTGCGGCACGCCCGTCCCGGTCCCTGCCTCGAACCCAAGAGAGCGCGCCTTGCATCTCCCGCCGAGGGTAACCCCGCAGCCGCGCAACACTAGCGCCATCTCTCGGACTGCGCCTATACCACTCGGACCGCCGCGTGTGCGGCGAAGCCGCACTACAGGAGACGCGCTATGCGGGAAAAACATCAGGGGAGGCGCGAGGGTCGCGCATCCCCACAATTTCAAGCGATCACTGTAAACTATGACGTCGTCAAACTGGGCGGATTTTAACGTTAGATTGTAAACGCTATTGCAGCGAATGTTTACTTCAAATATTCATATCGCAGGTAGAGGCATGGTGGGCATTAAAGTGATAGTTCTGTCGCGGCCCATACGCAATAATGGCGCGTCCGACGCAGCGTGAGCGCGCCCGCACACGCTACGCCACGTTGTCGAGAACAACAGCGCCTATTGAACACTTTATCGGCGAGGAGGAACGTAGCCTCAAAGCAGCCCGCCACGCCGCTCTCCTCCTCGCACTGCTATGTGCGGATCACTGTTTCTCCCATCGGCAGCTTGAAAGAGTAGCGGTTTCACTGCGAATTAGTGCGATCCTCACGTGTACTGTCTGTGCTTGCTACCGTGTCAGATGAAACAACGTCAACGGGCTACCACTGCGCTGTATTCGGCTGCTAAATAACTTTCGAAAGCATAAGTTAAGTGCTTCTTCAGCCGCGGTGACTTCGTGGATTCCACCCCTGCGGTTGCACGCAAGCATCAGCTTTTAATTGCCAGCATAAACATAAAGGACTTGACGCCATAAGCTTCGTTGCGTGCATGTTCAGAAGTATATATTTGCAGTCAGCGCACGGTGACGAATTCGGCACCCATGATCAAACTGGGATGTAACGAAAGCTGTATATTCGAGTCGGTCAACTATTGCGAATGTCTTCTAAGACTATCGTGCTTGGTAACTAACGTTCTTTAGAATAACTTAAGAACGAACTTTATGGACATCCAGGTATTTCCTATAATTCCTATGCTGGCCGAACCACCCCCATTGCAGCCACCAAAGACACTAACGCCTGAGTAATTATTGTATGAAACGCTATGATGGAAACGGCAAAAGACATTGGTGCTCAGCGAAAACTATAGTTAGTGGTGACATGGGTGAATCAGAATAAACGAAGTGGGCGCGACCATTGACATGAAGACACTGGAACACCCAAACCAATAAACAGCGGATGTAACCTCGTTCTCTCTGGATCTTAAATTCTTCTGTGGCGGCGAGGTCTTTGCTACAGACGACTTGCTGAAAATCAATGAAGCTCTGGAACTGAAACGCTTCTGTGTGAAAACTGTTCTGCTTGCTCTATTTCGCCGAAATTTTCACCGGAACACGAAATGAGAGGGTGACAGCGCATATTGTAGAAGTCGCACAGGTATAATGTTCAGCGAGCGTGCCAGCGGCCACTTACTACTTAAGAGTATTAAATGTGTTTGATAAACTCGAAAAGTAAGTTCACTGTCGCATCTGGCTTGTTGATCAGTGAATTTGTTCTTATTGTTCCTGAAAACGCCAGGAGCTCTTGTCATGGTCATAGGACTTGCACAGACATTTTAACAACATTATGTAAACTGCCACTCATAGGTAGATGTGCTGCAAATCAGCGTGAAATGCTTTCCGGTGTGTGGTGCTGATTAGTGTTTTAGAAATTAATTACTCCTGCGAATAAGTAGTTCGCAGCAAACGAAAAAAATATATCGGATAACTTCACATAAACAAAGCAAGCATAATGGTGGTGAGAGTATCTCAAAAATAATTTGAGTATCTCCAAGCGATGGCAAGCAACATTACGTTAGTTCTGTCCAGGTGCGTGGCATTCGCATATTTTTAAACTCTCACTAAATTTAGCCGGGACATCATGTATATAGAATGCTGTGTTTTCGGAATAGCCAAATATACCTTTGCTGTAAAATGAAAACTCGAAACTTTTCCATTCATGCGGGTTTAACATTTCAGATCCATTGCGGCATGATAAGCATCAAACTCACCCGTGTTAAGTACCTATTCATGCTATGGATATTTCAGGCCGGGAGGCGGATAAAAAACACAGATATCAAGAGAAACAATTGTTGACTTGTATTGCTCGGAGTAATATATCGGCAGTTTTATTGACTGATTTTACGACCCGAATCTGCACAGGGCTAATGGGAGATGCCGTAGTCGAGGGCATGGAATAATTTTCATCTAGGGTTTCTTAACGTTCATTATGACGCAAGCATACACAAGCCTGTAGTGTATTCTTAAAGAAAACGACCGTAACAGCCGAATTTCAACCCACGACCTCATGCAAAGTAATAGATTACTACAGCCACTGAGCCAACTTAGTGGGTTTTGAGAGTTGTAAACTGGTCGTGTATATCGGTATATATTCGCTTTCATTACGGTTTCACCAATGCTTAGCTAATAGTCAAGGGCGCGGTATATAGTTCTGTGTACATAAGGAAGTAAATGTATTTCGAAGTCTGCTTTAATGCGAAAAGAATGGACTATTCCAAGGTTGATTAAGCTAATGCGCATTACTTAAAGCCCTTCAGTAATTGCGTTTTATACAATGATTACTCGGGGGAATGCTTGCACTAGTGTTTGCGGGAGCTGCGAAGGGAGTGGCTGAGCCTGCTTCGGAATTACGGTAAGTGCATGGGTTTGCCTAAACTTTGTCATTCTAGCACAAACCGGCTTCGTGGCTTTGTAAACTCGTCATTTGCAACAATGTACTGCGTAATAAATAATTAAATAAACATTATTAAGATGGGCTGACAGCAGGATTCGAGCGCAGGATCTCTAGCACAGACGCCCGATATTGAAACAATTACGCCACGGACGCATGTACCGACAGGCGACATGTAAGGCCCTTCTGAATTTATTGCGTGCAAGGCAGTGCCATGAGGCACTTGGCACGTTTCGATGTGGCCGCCTCGACAAGCTGAACCGTTGCAAACAGTAGCGATTGTGCGTGTTCGCAACGTCTTCTGTATGTAGAAACGTGTAGAGTGCTATGACATTTACAGCAGTGAAGTCATACAAAGCGCTATAGACGAATCCACCAGAACGTCTGAATCCACAAGCACGGAGATCAGACAAATCCATGTACTTCCCATCATTCCCATGGTGGCTCAACGGTTGCAGCGCCAGAGTTCCCCGTAGTATATTGTAGGAAACTCTATGCTTGGAGTTGAGCAAGTCTTTGAACATTGACCAATTTCAGATGGATTGCTGCCGTTACTCCCGTCGCCACCAATCCCTCTGAAAAGCAAATGAGTTTGTACGCCTTACGCCGGCCGCGATCACTTAGCTGCTATGGTGTTGCGTGCTAAGCACAAGGTTGCAGGATCAAACGCGATCGCGGCGGCCGTATTTCGATGGGGACGAAATGCAAAAACGCCCTTGTCCTGTAGATTGGGGGCAGGTTAAAGATCCCTTGGTGGTGAAACTTATTCCAGAGTACCCCCCTGCGGCGTGCGTCATAATCAAATCATGGTTTTGGCGCATAGGATTCTGCACTAGCCTTCTCGAAGCGCGACCGAACCTGCCGTACACCTATCGATCACAACAAAACTGCTTATTCACAGTCGACCAGCCAGCCGCTCCTCTTATACACGCGTGGCGGTTATCATATCAACGATTCACAAGTCGCGCTCTGTGGTGAAATCTGTTAACAAACACCGCCCTGCCCCCACCTTTTTTTTTAGTTCTTAATTTTTTGTCGTACGAGCATCGAGGGAAGGTCGCGTTTCTTGCGCAGCACTTCCGGTTCACCTCCTGTAACGACCGAGGATGAAATGCAAGATAAATCACAAAAAAATAGAAAAAATAGTACAGTACAAAATTCATTGGTTTCCTTATAGATATTATGTCAGAGCATAGGTTTAGTTAGAAGTTAAGTTACTGAAATGTCTGGAATAACTAGAATTATTTAGAAATCACTGACTACTGGGGATGAAATTCAATGTAATTCGGAAAAAATAGAAAAAGGTTAGTAGAGTTAAACATTCTCGATTTTCATTATAGATATGATATCAGAGCATAATTTTAGTTCCAAGATTAGTTATTTAAATGTCTGCAATATATAAAATTAACTAGAAATCATCGATTACCTTACACCAAATCACAGAATTGTAGACTTTAGGGACCCGGCACGTGAGCATGACTTTGTAGAAACTCCTGGAAAACCTAAAGTAGAAAGCCAAAGTAATGACATCACTAATGACGTCATACACAAGAAGATGGCACGGTATTTAACTGGCTAATCAATGGAGAACAGTTGCCTCCAAGTTCGGTTCATACGTTGGGTTCGCCTAAAGTTAATCTAAAGAACAGGAACGCCTAGTTTCGAATACCTCTACGAGACGCCTAAGTCAAAGATTAGGGTCGCCTACTATTTTTGTCATGTGTATTCTGTTTCCCTTCAGTATACTGCATGCATTATGGCGCAATTTTTTAATTTCGAAGGTTTTACGCCACGTAATGTAAAAGCGGCAAACTAGAGTCGATATCCGTAATTGCTGGAGTTGGCAAACCCCAGCATGAGCGAAGGTCTGTATGCGGCGCTTTCCGTTAATCGCACCCACGCTTCACCCACGCGTCACCCACGCGCTGCCTGTCGCGATCTCCAGATTTCCGAGGCAGTCGTCCCATACTTCGCTCTGTTTGCAACGCGCAGCACACGACAGATTATCCGCGCCAGCCAATATATCGCAACATAAAAACACGTAAAGAGCTGGACTCAAATTTTGCATTAGGAAGTGTCGTAATCCTTGGGGAATTTTTAGTGTTACGTATTCCGGTAGATTGCTCCAGGTGATGCGATTTTGCAAAGAAACGTCTTCGCGTACAGAAAAAATTACTGAACTTGAACTCATAGCCATTTGGAAAGATTCGTTTTTTTATGTAGCAAATTAAACGAAGGAATAATTGACTTGCGCTTTGCCAAACTGTACTTATTGCAGCAATGTGCTCGTTCAATTTGGTATAGCTCACTGTTGACGCCAAGTTCCTAAGGACATAAGTTCATTATTTTTGCTTACACTGACGACCACGTTTCTTACAGTTTCTTACACAGTTTCTTACAGCTTTCGGTACTAATCAATCAATAATTAGGACAAACATAAAAAAGAGACTGCGGTCGCTATTGTGAACGAAAGATCAGTCGAGCTAATTGACCTAGAATAGAAACGGCGGCAAGCGCTCCATACAAGCGGCAGTGTTATGCTCCGGTGGGTGGTGAGCGAAAGGCCGTCTAGATTGCGCGTTTGTCATGCCAATAGGGCGCTGTGATGCATATCGCAATCCCGCTGGCCAGCAGCAACCCGGCTTGTGCTCTAAAGGCGGTGACCGCGTATTACCGGCAAGTTGGTTGATACAGGCACAGTAATTCGATGGTTCTCTCTTCTATTTTGTGTCCGGCATGCCCAGTAGTAACATAACCCCGAAGCGAAACAGCGGTGAGTATCTCATAGATTAGGCAATGTTGCGCCTATGTTGTGTCATCTGAAAGCTGTCCCTCCGACTTTTCCGGTTGCAGTTCGCAATCATTTGCGGGAAATGAAATCCAGCGTTGCTGAGCATCACCATGTTATCTGCCTGAAGTTATACGGCAACGCCTTCCCATATACAGCGCCAAAAAATGTCCTACTTTGGAATTAAATAGAAGACAATTTTAAAAAGTCCACTGATGACTACCATAATCTCTCATGCGAAATTTGAGTGCAAGCTCTATAGGTGTTTTCCCTTCGCGACATATTGGCTTCCGCGGACAACCTATTCCAAAGGGAGCGAAGTGTGGGGCGTCTGCCTCGCTAATCGGGAGATCGCGAGGGGCAGCGCGTGGGGGCCGCATGGGTGCAATTCGCAGCAGCTTCCACAGACAGACCTCCACTCATGCAGCGCTTTGCTCCCATACAGACTAGGCGCGTAACTATGGCTCCATATCATAGCCATTGTCACCGCATAGCCTGTTTTCCGCTGCACTACACTATTCTTTTGACGCTTCCGTTCCACCGACGACGCGAGCGGCCCTTCACTAAGCTTTTCTTTTCACACTTTTGCTCCGCCAACGAGGGGAGCGGCCCTTCACTACGCTTTTCTCCTAACGATTCACTTCCACCAACGATGAGAGCGGTCCTTCAGTACGCTTTTCTTCTCACGCTTTTGTTCCACCAACGACGAGAGCGTCTCTTGACTAAGCCTTTCTTTTCACACTTTCGATCCACCAAAGACGACAGCGACATTCGCTACGCTTTTAATTGGACGCTTCCGCTCCACCAACGACGAGGGAGGCCCTCCACAATGAATTCCTTCCCACGCATTCGTTCCCCCAACGGTGACAGCGGCCCTCGACTAAGCTTTTTTTCCCAAACTTTCCTTCCACCAGCGACTAGCACGGCCACGCTTTTCTCACGCTTTCGTTCCACCAACGAGTAGCACGGATCTTCACTACTCTTTTCTTCGCACGCTTCCATTCCAGCAATGACGAGACCGGCCTTCACTATGCTTTTCTTCGCACGCTTTCGTTCCACCAACGACGAGAGCAGCCCTTCACTACGCTTTTCTTTGCATGCTTCCATTCCACCAACGACGAGAGCAGCCTTCACTACGCTTTTCTTCGCACCCTTTCGGGCCACCAACAACGAGAACGGACCTTCATTACGCGTTTCTTCGCACGCTTCTATTCCACCAACTACGAGAGCAGCCTTCAATACGCTTTTCTTCGCACGCTTTCGTTCCACCAACGACGAGAGCGGCCTTCAATGCGCCTTTCTTCGCACGCTTTCGTTCCACCAACGATCTGAGTGGCCCTTCACTACGCTTTTCTTCTCACGCTTTCGTTCCACCACCGACGAGCGCGGACCTTCAATACATTTTGGCTCTCCCGCTTTCATTCCACCAACGACGATCGCAGCCCTTCAATAAGCTTTTCTTAATCTTTGATTTCACCAAGGAAGAGAACGGCCTCTGACTGCGCTCGCTTTTCTTCTCACACTTTCGGTCCACGAATGACGAGCGCAGACTTTCAATACACTTTTCTTTGAACCCTTTCATTCCACCAACGACGAGAGCCGCCTTTGACTACGCTTTTCTTCTCACGTTTTCGTTCCGCCAACAATAGGCTTTTCTTACTCTTTAATTCCACCAACGACGACAGCGGCCCTTCACTACGCTTTTCTTCTCACGCTTTCGTTCCACCAACGACGAGCGCGGGCATTCTATACGCTTTTCTTCTCTCGCTTTCATTCCACCAACGATGAGCGCGGACCTTCCATACGCTTTCGCTTCACCAACAACGAAAGCGGCCTTTCATTTCGCTTTCCTTCACACCCTTTCATTCCACGAACGACGAGAGCGGCCTCTGAATACGCTTTTCTTCTCACGCTTTCGTTCCGCTAACAATACGCTTTTCTTATTATTTCATTCCACCAACGACGAGAGCGGCCTCTGACTAAGCTTTGCTTCTCACGCTTTCGTTCCACCAACGATGTGCGCGGACATTCTATACGCTTTTTTCTCTCCCGCTTTCATTCCACCAACGACGACCGCGGACCTTCTATACGCTTTTCTTTGCACGCTTTCGTTCCACCAATGACGAAAGCGGCCTTTCACTTCGCTTTCCTTCGCACCCTTTTTCCACCAACGACGAGAGCGGCCTTTGACTACGCTTTTCTTCTGACGCTTTCTTTCCACCAACAATACACTTTTCTTACTCTTTCATTCCACCAACGACGAGAGCGGCCTCCGACTAAGCTTTTTCTTCTCGCAATTTCGTTCCAACGACGAGAGCGGCCCTTCATTACGCTGTTCTTCTCACGCTTTCGTTCCACCAACGACGTGCGCGGACCTTCAAAACGTTTTTTCTCTCCCGCTTTCATTCCACCAACGACGAGGGCGGACCTTCTATACGATTTTCTTCGCGCGCTTTAATTCCACCAACGACGAGAGCGGCTTTTGACAACGCTTTTCTTCTCACGCTTTCGTTCCACCAACAATATGCTTTTCTTACTCTTTCATTCTACCAACGACGAGAGCAGCCTCTGACTAAGCTTTTCTTCTCACGATTTCGTTCCACCAACGAGAGTGGCCCTTCACTACGCTTTTGTTCGCCCGCTTTCGTTCCACCAATGACGATCGCGACCCTTCAATGCGCTTTTCTTACTCTTTCATCCACCAACGACGAGAGCGGCCTCTGACTACGCTTTTCTTCTCACGCTTTGGTTCCGTGAACGACGAACCCGGACCTTCAATACGCTTTACTTCGCACGTTTTCGTTCCACCAACTACGAGTGCGGCCTTTCAATACGCTTTTATTCGTGCGCTTTCGTTCCACCAACGACGTGCGCGGACCTTCAATACGCTTTTCTTCGCACGCTTCTATTCCAGCAACAATGAGAGTGGCCTTCACTACGCTTTTCTTCTCCCGCTTTCGTTCCGCCAACGACGGGAGGTGTCCTTGACTCCGCTTTTCGTAGCACTATTTCGTTCCACGAACGGTGAGAGTATCCTGTGACTTAGCTTTTTCCCCCACTTTCGTTCCACCAAGGACGCGAGCGGCTCTTCACTAAGATTTTTTTTGTACTCTTTCGTTCCACCAGCGACGAGAACGGCCCTTAACTATGCTTTTATTCTGCAGCATTGTTATTCTGAAGCACTGTTACATGAAATAGTTGCCTTTCAGAATGCAAGGAACTGTGTCATGCATATATGATGTCGTCTGTGTTATGCGCTTTCCTTATCTGGGTCGTTCCCGTCGGAAACAGTATCCGGAAAGAGCGAGGTGCATTAATGCTGCCCATGCGTCCTTCGAGATTGACGCTCACACTACTCACAAAACTCGCTCACTTCTATAAGTGCATCTATATACCTTACTTTATTCAAACAGTGTTCTTTTAAAAGGATCACTCAAACTCAGAAACGAGGACCGCATTCCCATGTATCGTTACTCATGGAGTTCTCACAGTTATATGGCATACGGCAGAATTCAAATGTATGGATACAGTACGTAAAGCACGCAGCGCCCACGCATTTTATAGTCAACCACTCAGCTCAAGAGGCAACAAAGTCAGATGACAGCAAAGTATTCTCCACGCATGATTATTGGAAACAGCATCTCGACCAGTCTGAGAATATTTCAAAACGGAACTCTTTGGAGCGTGTATTATCAAATTATAATATCCCGCCCCAAGCGCCAGTTATGCATTCAATGAAAACAAACACTGCTTTTTTTACTCAGTTCTGCATTGTTTTTATGTCTCACAGGGCCCATCGTTTTTCTCCGCAGTTCTGGTAGAATACTAGCGAATATATGCCATATATAGGCGTTTTACTATCGACCAGCACTGAGCTCATTATTTGTGAACATTCAAAATACAGCTACGAGGTTTCGGCACTTTGTGTGGGGATGTACTTTAGATGGCGTAGTTTCTTTTTTGCAGCACCAGGAAAAATGAATGACCGAATGTCTGCATTGTACCAGCGCTCAATAAGAACAGGCAATAAGCAACTTGCTTCGGAGAGTGGTCCAGCGCTTGTGTTTGTCAGATTTTTATTTACCCGCGTGCTCAGACAAATTTCACATATATAACAGGAATCGTCAACGAACTAAACGACAAATAACTCGTAATGTATCACTTGGAAAAACAACAAAGAAGCCTGAAACTAGCGCTTCTGGAAAATCTACGCAGCGGAAAACGAGGAGTGCATGCGAATAAGTTATTTCAAAAGCCCCTAGAAAATCGGCCCTAGAAATAAATAAATAAAACTTCGGTAGCTGTGCTTGCAGAAGCGTGTAGATAGGAGGAGCGTAAATGTATTTTCGCACCCGTAAAAAGGCAATGATTTTTCACGCCCGTAAAAAGAGAATGAGACGCATTGTTATTCATTGTTTAGGTGCGCGACATAAATCGCGCTTTGTGTTTTCCTTCCCGGAGCGTCAGGGCGGCGAAAGCGCTTCCCGAGTATTATTTTCGCGTGTTAGTTCGCCTTCTATTCAGCGTATGCAATTCACTCGCTCTTTTGTTTAATGCGGAAACGAAAAGAAGATAGAGTTTGGTGAAACCATTTAAAGAGAGAATTGTGACACGAATTATCACCGAGAGAAAAAATATTCCCGCTTTGGACATATCTTCCTGAAAGGCCCGTTTGGAACGGCATGATGCAGAGAAAATGCGATGAGTACATAACTAAGCGCCGCAGGTTTTCTTTTATTTCTAACTGTAACCAAAACATATCGAACTTGACGGCATAGTGCACAATAATCCCTGACGTATATGACCCTGAGAATAATGCAGATTTTGCACTTATATTTTTTGTGCAGGCAGATCAATAGTTTGGCGCTCGATATCTTCCGTTCGAGCTCTCCTCCTCGCAAGGCAAGCAGTAAAAAACAAGTGCTTCCACCAGAGCACATACGTGGGTCGATTTCCCATAGCCAGATGGATGTGCGCTTATTTCTTACCTTTCTTTTTCCACTTTTTTCCCACAGCCACTTGCATATTGCAGAAAATAAAATGACATTGTAAACAAGGATCGTGCTGCAGTCAATTCATAATTTTTCTCGTTTAGTAAACGTGCTTAAAGATTAAACATATAAAACGTGCTTTATTTCCAAAACTTTCTGCATATGACCTCACGTTGTTCATTGTGGAGAAACCAGTGACGCTATAGTTGTCACTTTTCCAGTCTCATCTAA